>NW_006201391.1:1393860-1433133 GCF_000334495.1 Tupaia belangeri chinensis
CACAATCCCTTCTCCATTCTCCTCGCGGGATCTTGGGCACACACGCACACGTGCCTGGCATGAGTTTAAGCCACCAGGTCCGGGACTCAAACCACGGTCGACTACATGGTAGTCCAGTGACATTCCATTATGCCGTCTACTGGTCCTGATTTTTTATATTTTTAATGTTTATTTATTCTGCTTCCTTGAGCAAGGGCGATAGCAACAGAGATACAGATAGAGACAGAGACACAGACTGACAGCACCCCCACAGGGCCTCCACGCTGCAGCCCACCCTGCCTTAGCCAGCCCCAGTCATGGGCACGCGTATGCCGGGAGTACTCTGGGAGATTCCAGGTGTGATCCTGGGCCTTTGAACACGGGCCCACCTCGCAGTGTCCTAGTCGGTCATCAGGAAGGTCATCTTTTTCTATGCTAAAGTGTGTCATGGCTTTCTCTGTGACCCAGTGTTTACCCCTGCACCACCGTCTAGCCCCTCCTTACCTCTTCTCACTTTCATGAAGACTTTTAAATACTTGGATGTTAAGGCTCTGAATTAGACTTGGAAAGTCTAAGTTTTATAAAACATTAAAGTACAAATTGAACTGGTGCTTGCTTTTAAGAAAAATTCTTCTGTTTTATATTCTTAAAGTAAAACATGTATCAGGAAGATGACCAGGGTGGCATTGGCCATTTGAAGTCTTAGTTATTTGGAGGATAAGACTAGTTTCAGAGAAATCAATTAATTTTTAGAGAGAGAGCTGCCAGTTGTCATGAAAAAGCAGTGCGGACCGCCCGGGCTTGGCTGTGTGAGCACAAAGCCTGCCTGCCCGGCAGCTCCTACTGCTGCGCGGAGATACTTCACTGTTGAAGAGCCGTCTCTTCTTGCTCGTCACTGCCTTTAGATGCACCATTTGAGGATTTGGGAAAATTTGGAGTGGGAATATTGGTTTTGATTAGGAAAAAAATGATTAGCTTGTAGAAATGTATTTCAAAATTTTCCAGGTAAATTAGAGTTGTATGTTCTACAGAGCAGTTGAAGCTGTTTTCTGCTTTGGGGTCACTTTAATCCTCTGAAGGAAGAAGGGTAGATAAAGGAGTAATTGATTCTAAGATGCGTGTACAGAAAGCCAAGCTGACAAAAGTATAAACCCACTTAACGCCAGTCCCGGTTACCTAAGTGAGGAAGGGGTGGCTAGCCTACTGTGTAAGAATCGCCTTTACTCTTGCCTTAGGAGACGGTACATGTTGGATAAACTTTTTCATTTAGACGTTGTTATTCAAGTGCAGTGGTGTGATCAAATAGGATACACGTGAGTGTTGAACACCTGAAGTTCGTGTTAGTGCCCGTGCAGAATCTGTGTGACACTGTCCCCTCCTCCACTCTGTGCTGTGTTGTCTGTGCCTATGGATAATTTCGGAATGTTGTCCTCATTAATTCTTTCTAACTTTCTCTTTCACATTTCCTTCCTGGATTTGCTGTTTCCTTCAGTCTCACCTCAAGGTCAGTATGCTTGGGCTGAAACTAAAATAATACAAATGTGCATTGTTTACTAACATTATTGGGAATTTTAATAGGAAACTGAAATGGTAGGATTTTCCCAGGAAAGAACTGTCTAGAAATTCGGTTGCATGTATATAAAATGTCAGTATTTGGTTTACTGGAAGAATGGATTCAAGTCTTTGTGCTTCAAAAGAGAGGGTAGTCTGAGAGCAAAAATCAGACTGACCAGGTTGTGCCTGAGAGAGAATGGAGAAGGGAAGAGCCACTGGGGGAATAAGGAGAAAATACTCTCTCAGTTCAGTTAAAATTTCATCAGAGACGTTCTGGCAGCTAAGCTGGGTAAAGTGCAGTAAGAATGATGGAAAGGGGGAACCAGCAGTTAGCGTAATGGCTATGTCGCTGGACTCCCACGTAGTCGACCGCGGTTCGCGTCCCGGACCCGGTGGCTTAAAACTCACGCTGGGCGCGTGTGCGTGCGTGCCCATGATCCCGAGAGGAGAATGGAGGAGAAGGGATTGCGGCGTGACCATCCCCCTGGGGGGTGATTTCTCGCTTTCTGTCTCTATGTCTCTCTCTGTCTGTCTGGCGAGCGCACGCGCCCTACAGTGAAAATCTCTCAAAAAAAAAAAAAAAAAAGAATGATGGAAAGGAAGTTGCCACCCACTCCATATTTTAAAAGTGTGTTTATTCTTTATTTATTGAAACTGGAGTTACCCTGTGGGACCCTGTTCTTGAGCAGGGTGAGACTGCCGTTCCGAGAAGCTGGTCTGGCGCAGGCTGTGTGTTCGTATATGAACCTTGGAGCCAGCCTTGGGGCCTGGCGGTTAAGGGAGCTGGCCCACTGTCCTGGCCCTGGTGGCTTGCAACACCTGCTGCCCAGCCCTGCCCCCCTGTATTTCTTAGATTTTTTTTCTATAGGGTGGTGCATCTGTTGGAGAGAGACAGAAGAAGAATGAGAAATCACCCCCCCACACACACACCCAGAGGGGATGGCCAGAGAGGGACAGAGTGAGAGGGGGGCATGCATGCCGCAAACCCTGCCAGTATGGAGAATGGAGGAGGGGCCTGTAGCATGACTGGACCCCGTGGGGGGGGCTCTCTCCTGCTCCCTCTCCCTCACCCTCTGCGTTTCTCCCTGACTAGTGTGTGTTCCTTCTGGCAATTTAGGGAGGAAAAAAAAAAGAACCTAGACAAAGCTTCATGCACACACACACACACACACACATACACACACACCCTTTAAGTTCTGGTTTTATTTTGTGACTCTGCTGCAGGTGCAGCTAGTGATAAGAAAGCGGCCAGCACTGCCATTCCTGTGTGCGGAGGGGCTCTGGCAGAGCGGCCAGCACCGCCATTCTTGCGTGCGGAGTAGGCTCTGGCAGAGCGGCCAGCACCGCCATTCCTGTGTGCGGAGGGACTCTGGCAGAGCGGCCAGCACTGCCATTCCTGTGTGCAGAGGAGCTCTGGCAGAGCGGCCAGCACTCCCACTCCTGTGTGCAGAGGGACTCTGGCAGAGCGGCCAGCACTCCCATTCTTATGCGTGGAGGGGCTCTGGCAGAGCGGCATCATTTGTTCCACTTGGTTTTGCAACTGTGTCCTGAGAGCCCTAGATAGTTTACATTTTTAGGTGAAAAATACAAGTGTAGGACTCATCATGTCACTTGTCCATTTTCATTAGTAAGTAAGTAGTAAGAGAAGCTACCCAAAATAATTTTAAAAAGCCCTGCATTTTCACTCGTTTATTTACAACTGAGCTATGGCAATGTAAATTAAAGTGTGAGGATTTCTGATAGGGGTCAGAAAACGAGCTCACCACATGCATTTTACCTAGCAAGTGTCTTCCAGAGAAAATGGCATCCCACGTATTTACTCCCCTGTCACAGCCAGCATACGGCTTCCGTGGGCAGGTCGTTCTTCTGGTGAAGAGCAAAGGTTAGGGAACACGGTTTTCCTTGTCAGCCAAGGGATGGTCCAGGATTCAAGGCCAGGCCTTCTTTCAGTCCTGCCTGAATGTCCTGTGGCCTCGGAACTGAAGTCGGAGCCGCAGAGCCCCAGATTGTTTGGATTTTCTTTGGCAAATGTTTCCTTTCTCCTCTGTAAAATCAGAATAACTGTCTGGTTTAAAGTGTAAAGACTGGATGATTTAGTACAAACGGTGCTGTAACAGTGCACGAGCCAGGGCAGGTGATCCGTAACAGCCGGCACGGCGGCTCCTTTGCCTCCGCCAGGGAGTGCCGCGGCGTGGTGGTGTACTTTCTGGGTTCTTTAAAGCACTGTGCTTTTCTTTTTTTTTTTTGGAGAGATTTTTGCTATAGGGCGTGTATGCTCACCAGACAGACAGAGACAGAGAGACAGAAAGCGAGAAATCACCCCCCAGGGAGGATGGCCACGCCACTATCCCTTCTCCTCCATTCTCCTCTCGGGATCTTAGGCACGCACGCACACACGCCCGGCGTGAGTTTTAAGCCACCGGGTCCGGGACGCGAACCGCGGTCGACTAAGTGGGAGTCCAGCGACATAGCCATTACGCTAACTGCTGGTCCCAGCACTGTGCTTTTCTTACTGATTCAGACTAGCGTTAATAGAATGTACAAATTGGTATCTCAACATAAAGTTGTATATGTGTAGGAAGTGACAAAAGACATATTTAATCTCTCTATATTTTTTTCCTATAATGATATTTTAAGCAGGTGGCTTGGGGGTTGAGGATGCTGGACTCCTACATGGTGGACCATGGTTCAGATCTTGGACTTGGATGCTTGCTGACTCACTTTCCTTCTCTTTCTCTCTCTCTCACTTTGTCCCTCTCTGGTCAAATAAATAAATAAATAAATAAAGTTAAATAAAATACTTCTAAATAAAGACACTTTACCTTTTGAGGTGCACAGATTTGTATTATATGTTGACACACGAAGTTGAGGCTCTGCTGGAAAGAGATTCTTTGCCCATTTCCACTCCGTGAAATTCTCAGAATTTTAGTGCAGGAACTAAATATTATTTCTGTAACAATCTCCTTAGCTTTGGCTCATTTAAAAATAAGCTGATGTTGTACAGTGTACACATGTTCAAAATACATAGGAACCCTTTTTTGATGAATTGCTTAATCTAATTCATAAGGAGGATTCCTCAGTCAGATTCACATAGCCTTCTTCCTTTTCAGCTGATAATCTTGCCTACTTCACATAGTACTGGAGTTTCACGGGTGTCCTCCCAGTCTCAAAATTTGAGTATCACTCCTCTACCTTGCTTTTGTTTCAGAGGGACTGCACTTGCAGTTCTTTTCCAATGCTAAACCTTCGTATTCTTTTGATTTAACAGTTTGCAAAACTTGCTATATAAGTTAAATCTTCCTCCTTATTTCCAGTCTGTTCCTTTTCTCTGACTCTCCCAAACATAATTGAATAGAGAAAGAAGGAAAGATAAATTTTATAGTTAGTGAAAAATGTGTTTGTGGGGTCATCGAATTTAGCAAATAAAAATATGGGATGCCTAGTTACATTTGAACTTTAGATAAGTGTGTCTTATAAAAATTGGGACAGAGGACAGCGGGTGGCATGGTGGTAAAAGCACTGGACTTCCACATGGCTGACTATGGTTCAAGACCCAGACCTGGCAGCGTGAAACTCATGCCCACCTGTGTGCTTGCATACCCAAAATCCAGAGAGGAGAATGGAGGAAAAGGGACTGTGGTGTGGACATCCCCTTGGGGGATGATTCCTCACTTTCCCCCTGTGTCTCTCATGAGCTCATGTGCCATATGGCAAAAATATAAAAAAATAAAAATAGGCACATACTTAACTAAAATTTTGTTTGTCACTATTCAAAATATAAATCCGCATTGGGGATACTGTATCTTCTTTGACGGACTAGTGTCTAGTACAGCTCTCCCCACATCTCAGGGAAAACACTGAAGCATGCGTCTCATCTCTGGTTAGCGCTCCACACTGTTAAACTGTTAGCATTCTTTGTCTCACTTAAAGTCATGAACAGCTGCTTGTAGTGGATGACATCTTCCAGTTTCACAGATCAAGTCCAAGGTCAGAGAGCCCTAACTTCTGCGGACAGAAGGGACCCCTGTACCTGATCACCCCGAGAAAGGCATGTGTGCCTCCTCTCTGGGCCTAGGTTACTCATATTCTGCTTAGAAATAAACCACATTAGGGACCAGCAGTTAGCGTAATGACTATGTTGCTGGACTCCCACGTAGTCGACCACGGTTTGCGTCCCGGACCCGGTGGCTTAAACTCACGCCGGGTGCATGTGTGTGTGTGCCCAGGATCCCGAGAGGAGAATGGAGGAGAAGGGATTGTGGCATGGCCATCCCCCCCGGGGGTGATTTCTCGCTTCCTGTCTCTCTGTCTCTCTCTGTCTTTCTGGTGAGCGCACAATAGAAAAAACCCCTCCAAAAAAAAAAAAAAAAGAGAGAGAGAGAAAAATAAACCACGTTAGTTATTATTTTTACAGAGTTGGTTATTTCCTTCGACACTACTAAGGGGCAACATCTAGGGTACAAATTCAGTGTAACTCATACCTTAGCTTTCCTCTATTTTTTTAACTCTGCCATGTCTTTTTAAGTCCAGAAGCAGTATGTTTTATACCTCTTGCAGTAGGAGTTTTAGGTCCTTGGAGTGCGGTGGGGACCTGGAATGACTGTGCTTCTGTTACGTGTCGCATGCACAGTAGCGCAGCCTGTGGTCTGGGAGTGGGAACTGCGCCATTCATTCTCGGCCTCTTACTCGACACCGTCTGGGAGCTGGTGTTGCAGTTGTGTCTTCTTTTGATTATTGAATACTGGGGCTGTTTTGTGTGAGAAACGATAACTGAATAACACCGTGAGCCTGCAGTTGGCATTAAACTGTCTTTAAAGCAGTCTCTGGATGGCTTTCTTTTCAAAGGAGCTGTTGGTAGGCATCGTTTTGTGTGATGGTCAATGCGTGCGGAATTCACACAATCAAACGTTTGTGCTGCCATGTAGCCAAGTTGGGGATTTTTATGTAGCCTATGTTCTTTTGCCCCAATTCTTAGGTGAGAACCGCTGGTCTTTCCCCACATGCAGCCTATTTTGTGAGCCGTTCCTTTAATACTCACTGGCTTGCTTATTTACGTGTGCTGTCTGGTTTATTCATCAGCTTCTCTGGCCTCACTCAAGGAAAGATCTGCAGTGTTAGGTTTGATTTGGGAGCGGTGGCGAAGTCAGAGGCGGCAAAGGCGAAAATACCAGAGTCAGGCTTTGGGGTTTAATAAAACCAGCGCAATTTATTCTGTGCTCTCGGTGAGGTCCCTTGGCCCGGCTGTCGGAGGCTGAGGGAGTCACGCCCAGGGTGGGTGCTGCTTGTTCTTAAAGGGCCGTGGTCCATAGGTGGTGGCCACAGGTCCTCGCCTGGCCGATGAAGGTCTCTGTGCCTGCTCAGCTGTGGTAGGAGCGCCCAGTGCTGAGGGGAGGGAAGTCCGTTGGTGATGCTGGGCCAGACGCCGAAAACAGGAACGTTCCTGCCAGTGGGAGACTTCTGCCATGTTTCTGTCCCCGTCCCCCGGACCTTACAGTCACTGCCCACTGAAGACCAGATTCCAAAACAGGACACTTTCGGGGACAACCATTATCCAAGCCACACTGCCAGGCTGTCTTTACCTGGTTTCCTGAGGCTGGTCACATGTAAGCCATCTGAGCGTGGTTACTCTCACGGTTAGTTCTGTTTATTGATGCGGCTTTACAGCAGACGGACCCCCGCCCTGTGCTGCCATAAAAGCTGCCTAACCTGGGGCCGGTCGGTGGTTCAGGAGCCGGGCACTCCACGGGGCTGGCCACGCTTGGAGCCCTGGATCCCGTGGCTTACTTTCTCACTTTCCCTCACTCTGTGTCTGTTTCTAGTCAAATTAAAAAATGAACGAATAAATAAAATTACATAAATCTTAAAATAAGAAAAGCTGCCTAATCTGTCCCCCACTCCCGACCCAATCATGATCCCCTTCGGTTTGTTTCCCAGGTTGGGGAAGCCGAGCAGTCACCCTCCCTCTCCATGTGCTTACTGCCTTTGCTCACTGTCAGTTTCCTTTCCCTCTGCTCTGCTCCTCTGACTTGAAGCTTGGTCATACCGAACTGCGAGGTGTTCCCTGACGTGCTACACCCCTGCCTATTGACACGTCCTTTCTAGGGAGCCTTTTCTGACCGTCACCACCTGCCTCTAGACTTATTTATACTGTGTTTGCCCCGATGCACGTGGGTGCATTTGAGAGCAGGGCTGTTTTTATTCATGGAGCTAATTCCCAGAGTCTGATACATGACAGTACCGCTTAACCGCGTGCTTGCCTGTTTCCTGAGCAGACTGCCGAAGCCTGGCAGGCACAGGCCCCTCGACCCCCAGCTCCTGTGTGTGGCCGCGCCGTCAGCGTGTCCCCGCTGTCAGTGACGCTGCTGTGCCAGTGCCTTCAGTGAGGCCCGTCTTCTCACCTGTACCGTAACCAACCATTCGGTCTAGTTTTCTGACTTCGAGGTAGTTTTTCTAGATGTAAAGTGACTCCCTGACTCTTCCTGACTAAAATCTCCAGCTTCTTTTTTGGTTATCATATGAGTGAGAGAAACAACAACCACGATGTCTTACACTTATTCACTGTCTAAAGCGTACAGTATGTTTTCACACTCACCATCTAAGTGAAGAGAGAAATTCTGTAGGAGATCTAAAGACTCATTCTGTCCTAGTCATCATTTCAAGTGGGGGCAGTTAATGTAATGGCTATGTCGCTGGACTCCCATGTAGTCGACCGTGGTCTGAGTCCCGCCCAGGCCAGTTAAAACTCACACCGTGTGCATGTGCATGCATGTGTGCCCCAAATCCCGAGAGGCGAACGGAGGAGAAGGGATTGTGGCCTGGCCATGCCCCCTGGGGGGTGATTTCTTGCTTTATGTCTCTCTGGCAAGTGCAAGTACCCTATAGCAAAAATATATCTCAAAAAAAAAAATTAAATGAACAATTTTAAAATTTAAAATTAAAGAAAATGCAAAGCACATAGAAATGCTATTGCCCTTAGTTAGAATTTAAGCTCACTTTCAGAAGTGTTTAGTTGAAAAAAATTGGAATCAATCAATATTACAGTGCCAGGAGACTGATATGATTGGACGTACTGCCCTTTGGGAAAGAGAAAATAAGAACACTGAAAACCAGACGCAGCAGTGCACGTCTGTAATCCCAGCCACTTGGGGGACTGAGACAGGTCGAGGGGGAGTGTGAGGTTCTCATACTCCTGGGCGTATGACCCCAGGACTTCCCCATGTGGCCTCAGTACTGTGGAGCATCTGTTACCACTGCACCCCTGCAGTGGGCCCCACGTACATTTTCGTATTTACTCCTCACGGCTCTGTAAGGGATGAGCGTTACTGGCACAGCCTACATTTAAAAGATGAGAAGAAGTGGGGCCAGCAGGTGGCGTGGTGGTTAAGACACTGGACTCCCACATGGCCGACTGTGGTTCAAGTCCTGGACCTGCTGGCTTACTTTCCCTCTTTCCCCTGACTCTGTTTCTCTCTCTGGTCAAATTAAAATAATAATAATAATAATGATAACAAAGTTAAATAAATAATTATTGAGAGAGAGTAAAAGGAGCAGTACTCTGAAGCTTAGAGAGGCTGACAGTCACATAGCTAATGAGTAGTGAGTCAGTATTTAATTCAGAGCTCTGTAAACTTTTGAACTTTTGCTTTTAAGCTGTCTACGGTTGTATTCCTGTAGAATCCTTATATCTGTGAAGACTCTAGAACATAGTCTGAGATTTACAAGTTTAACACAAAAATTTTATGATTTTGTATTTTCATTTCAGTGACAATAAAAATTATATATATATATTCCAGATTATCAGGCTATCTTAAAACTGAATAGCATATTTAGTTTCATCCATACTTTTGGTTATAATCACATTATCTTTAAATATTACTTCTATACTTGTCCTGGGTTCGAAAAGAACAGTGCTAGGCCCAATAATATTGTTTTACACCAGACAGAGTAGAAATACTGTTATAATGATGAAGCAAAACTCAATTTTAGCAATTTGACAAAAAAATTTCTGGGCCATCGCATCTTCTTTAAACTCCAAAAATCTTGGATATAATAATTAATATCATGAGAATACCGTGAGTATGATTTAATTGCATATTTTTTAAAAATTATTTTTCCTTCTTTCTCCCCTCCTTCCATCTTTCTCTCTCTTTCTTTCTCTCTCTCTCTCTGTTCCTGTCCCTCTCCTTCTCCATCTCCCCCCCTGCCCCCCTTTGACCAAAGATGGACAGAGCAAGAGCGAGAGAGAGAGAGAGAGAGAAAGTAAGCCGCCAGGTCCAGGACTGACCGCGGGAGTCCAGCGCCCTTTACCATGCCACCAACTGCATATTAAATTAACACTGGTACTTTGATTTTGGTCGTGTTTTGAGTTCTCTTGCATTTGGTTTGTAAACTCTAGGTTTAATATCTGTATATGTATAACTTCTCGATGAGGGTCTAGAATACACTTCCCTTACAGTAACTGTATATCGTCCTTTAATTCCAGTAAAGACACTTCAGCTCATGGGCTGAAGCAGGTGATCCTGTTAGGGAGTACCTTGACAGACTGTTATAAAGAAAAAGGGTAAAGACATCAAGATATCTGAAAAGGAAATTAAAGAAAAAAAAAACTCCCTACATGAGTGAGCAGTAGAAGTATAGATGATTTTTAGGGCCCTTTGTGCTAATTAGGGGAATTTGGATTTTATTATGTGGTCAGTATGAAGCCAACAAAAGCAAAACCAGGGGAATATAAACTGAACTTTTATAATTCAATTGTGTGCACACTAAATTTTTGTAAATTAAATCTTGTTTCCCATTAAAGCGGAACCCTGTTGTTGGAATGTAAGTGTGTGTGTGATGGATGTGCATTGCCCTGTAAGTTAGGGCCCCTCTCTTCCTGTCCCTGCTTTCCTTCCTCTCTCCCTCCAGGTCTGTTCCTCACCCATGAAAACAGAAACGCTAACTCTGTCCTCCCTCTCCACCTCACTGGGGCAGCGTAGCGATTAGTATGATTAACAGTCTTCTACCCAATTAATTTAATGATTTTCTTGTATTTCAACCAAAATTTATGGAGTAAACCATTTATGAGGTTTTTGTTTTTGCTTTTTATTGTTTTATCTGTAGCATTTATTTGCACCAGGAAAAAAAAAAAGCCAGAAGAAAACTGTTGCCATTATCTACTTAATATTAGCTTGTCAGAAAAGTCATGATGCATTTTGCATAGGAAAACATAGAAAAAAACACGTCATGACTTTTCCAACAACCAATAGGTCTGCTTTATTTATTTAGTTAGTTAGTTAGTTAGTGTTTGTTTGTTTGTTTTGCCATAGGCCATATACGTTCTCCTGGGGGGCGGCGGGGGGGGGGGAGAGCACGCTGCATTTCCTTCTCCTCTTTCTCCTTTTGGGATTTTCAGCACTCTTGCACATGTGCCTGGAGTGATTTTCAAGCCCCTGGGTCTAGGACTAGAACTGATATCAGCCATGTGGGAGCCCAGCATTTTAACTACTACATCACCTGCTGACCCCAGTAGATGTGCTTTCTTAAAAAAAAAAAAAAAAAAAGATTATTTGATTTGATTTACTTATTATTCTAAAAATAATTATTTCATTTAACTTCTTACTCTTTAATTTGACCAGAGAACCACAGAGAGAAAGGGAAGATGAGAAAGCAAGCTGCCAGGTTCTGACCCTTTACGAAGACCGTCTGCTGAGCCGGCCAGAGGCTCGGGCTGTCGGTACCTGTCTGAGCATCCCCCGTGCTGCCTCTCGGTGTCCAGGGCATCGCCTGTGCCTCACACGCACCGGCCCCCCTTACCTCGGGGTCTTCACGTGTGCTGTTTCTAAACTTGCTCTTACTCTGCTATGTACATGATGTGTCCTGCTCCCTCACTTTCCTCGGGTCTTTTTCCTTTTCAATTTGCCATATAGCATATGTGCTTGCTGGAGAGAAAAAGGGAGCGAGACAGAGAAAGCAGAGAAGAGACAGGATGAGACAAGATGGGACAGGACCAGCTGGGACAAGAGTAGATGAGATGAGAAGAGAGAAGTGAGAAATCATCCCCCGGGGGGATGGCCACAATGCAATCACTTCTCCATTCTCCTCTTGGGATTTTGGGCACACAGGCAACGTGCATGGCATCTTTTCCAAGCTGCTGGGTCCAGCACTTGAACCACCACACCGTGGCATCCAGCTGCCTTACTCCCATGCATGGCGGTCCCCTCAGCTCTTTGCTTAAAGCACAGCTTTATGGCACGGCCTTCCCGGAGGCCTTGGTTTAAAATTGCTGTCCCACCCCATCCCCACACCCTCCGTCTCCTTCCTCTTTGGTTTTTCCACTGGACTTACCACCATCTGACGTGCCGTGTGTTTTACTTAGGTTCCCTGTCTTTCCATAGGCAGTAAACTCAGAGGGCTGAGCTTTTTTCTGTGTTGTCCGCTGTCATATTCCCAAAGATAGTACCTGGCACATGGAAACTTTGATAAAATATTTGCTGAATTAGTGCAAATAGTGGAGAGTCATTCCGAGAAGCAACATTAACAAAGAGCTTCTGTCCGAACACTGGAGTAAACACGGACGAGCTTCTGTAAGACAGGCTTGCCCCGGATCTGCAGAGAGCTGTGAATACGGTCCTCGCCCTCAGCCGGTCCGTGTGCAGTGAGAGCGAACGTGGGGTAAGGGAAACTCCGCACAAGACGCCCAGCTGTGGGGCTGCCTTGCTTATGAAAACTACGTCACCTACGTCGGCGGCATGGGCGAGCAGCTGAGTGGGGCTGTCTGTCTGGGCTGAGCCGGGTCCCTGCCCACTGGACAGGCCTGGCTAGGTAGCTCACGCCCGTAGTCCTCGCTGCAGGATGGTGGAAAGGTGGGACTCTGTCGGAAAAGCCTTGCTCTGTTTTCCTCTCTGCCTGTCCTTTCCCAGTGCACTATCTCTTTCTCAAAACAAATAAATAAATAAAGAAAGAAAGAAAGAAAGTTGAATTGATAATATAAAATGTTTTAGTATCACCCAGCAGGTGCATGGTGGTTAAGGTGCTGGACTCTCACATGGCTGACCATGGTTCCAGTTCTGGACCTGGCAGCTTGCCTTTTCACTTCTCTATCTATCTCTGGTGAGCACACATGCCCTATAGCAAATTAAAAAATAATAAAATAATTATTTTAGAAAATGTTTTATTATGTAAAACCTCACATTACGAATAATTTTGCATTCTTTATGGATATCTTTTTTCTTTCACTTTTTTAGAGAGATTTTTGCATGTATGCTCACCAGACACAGAGAGACAGAAAGCGAGAAATCACCCCGCAGGGGGATGGCCACACTACAGTCCCTTCTCCTCCATTCTACTCTGGGGATTTTGTGCCTGGCATGAGTTTTATGTTACCATGTCTGTGACTTGAGCCACTGTCAGCTACGTGGGAGTCCAGCGAAGTAACCATTACACCATCTTATGGTCCCATATGAAATTTGTTAAGCCAAAATTAGGTATTTATGTAGTATTGTAAAATCTTTTTTTTTAAATTATTTTATTTAATTTTGTTTATTTTAATTTGACCAAGGAGGGACAGAGAGAGAAAGAGAGAAGGTGAGAAAGCAAGCCTCCAGGTCTAGGACTCGAACCGTGGTTGGCCATGTGGGAGTCCAGCGCCCGTAACCACCATGCCACCTGCTGGCCCCGTATTGTAAAATCTTATGTCTTAATTTACGTGGTAACTTAACGTGAGTGGAGCTGTTCCTAGGAAGTAGGAAGAGTGGGAGAGAGCACGCGTGTCTGTGCGTGTACCGTGCTCACGTGCAGCCTGCCTTTTATGTAACATAGGTGTTCATACACCATGCCTTAGCAGTATCCTTTCACTTCTAACTCTGCATTTTCCCATTAACTGCTTAAGCCTCTGTCTCCCAGTGAAAACACAAACACCCAAGTCAAATGTGATGGTTAATTATAAGAAAATTCACAAAAGCGCACTGTGTTTTGGATTTGTGTGGGGATTTTGATGGCGTGATAAATATCACACTAGCCTTATACGGCTCCTTTTTTCAGCAAAGTGACATTGCTAGTAGAAGTGCAGTGTCTGACACATGTCAATAGTTTAATATTTAGAATAGAAGTAAGTTTTGAAGAAAACAAGAAAAATTATTTCTCAGTTAATTTTGCTACGTGATTAAGATATAAAGGCGGTAAATATTTTTCGAGCTTTAAACAAACTTGTGTTTTTCTTCAGAGTTGTGGTTCGGGTGGATTTGTAGCAAGGATATGCTTAATTTGCTTTTCGTGCGTTTGTTAAACAAACAAGCACCTGTACACCACAGCGACGGCCAGGAATCGGGAACTATGAAAATGAACTAGACGGGACTTTCGCTCCGGGAGGGCATTCTTCTAGTTAGAAGAAGCCGTTGCGAGAGGGTGGAACCCATTTCATGAAACCCCGACAGACGAATACAGCTTGGACGATAGTTTCCTTTTCCATCTGTTTATGTCTCCTTTCAGTTTTATATGCTCATGTCTGATATTGCAGATTTAAATCGATTATTCCTCATCTCCTTGTTTATTACAGTAGTTGAGAACTGGGACCAGCAGGTGGCACTAGTGGGACTATCACATGAGTCCAGTGATTCAAGTCCTGGACCTGGCAGCTTGCTTTCTCGCTCCCTCCCCCCAACCCTGGTGAGTGCAGGTACCCTAAAAATTAAAAAATAAGTAAATAAAATTAAAATAATTCCTTTTTATTTTTTGAAGGGATTTTTGCTATAGGATGCATGTGCTCCTAGAGAGGCCGAGAGACGGAAAGCGAGAAATCACCTGCCCCCATGGGGGGTTGACCATGCCACCATCCCTTCTCCATTCTCTTCTCGTTTGCACAGGCATGCACACACGTGCGCCTGGTGTGAGTTTCAAGCTGCCAGGTCAGGAACTTGAGCTGCAGTCAACCATGTGGGAATCCAGTTCCTTAACCACTATGTGTCACCTGCTAGTCCCAAAATAAATCATTCTTTTAACAAAAACAATATTTGGCTGGGCCAGTAGGTGGTGTGGTGGTTAAGGGCACTGGACTCCCACATGGCCAGCCACAGTTCGAGTCCCAGACCTGGTGCTTGCTTTCTCACTTTCCCTCTCTCTCTCTCTCCTTCTCTCCCTCTCTTCCTCTCTCGCTCTGTCCGTCTCTGATCAAATTAAAATAAGTAAACAAAATTAAATAAAATAATGCTTTTAAAAAAACAATAGTCGGGAACCTACCAAATATGAATTTAATTTTATATTATAGCATTAATTAATGAATTGATCTCATACCTCTTCTCATTAATTTATGAATTTCTCTAATTTTTTCCTTTTTCTGCTTGAAGGAACAATAAAAAAAGGAAGTTTACTTTGAACAGCACTCTGTACATAGTACAGACTGTACTTAGTACATAGTTTTAAAAAAATCTATGTTCGAAGCCATTACATTCTTTTGTTTTTTTTTTTTTTTTTTGTTTTTGGCAAGGTCTTACAGTATAGCTTTACTAACATATTTGGGTTTTCTTGTGAATTTATATTTAAATCAAGTTACATATTGATCATTTATAAGAAAAGCAAAGGAAATTCCTGATTTCACAAATTCTGTTTTTAGAATATTTGATCCTGGGACTAGCAGTTAGTGTAATGGCTATGTCACTGGACTCCCATGTAGCTGACCGCGGTTTGAGTCCCAGACCCAGTGTCTTAAACTTACACCGGGCGCGTGTGCGTGCGTGCCCAAGATCCCGAGAGGAGAATGGAGGAGAAGGGATTGCGGCGTGGCCATTCTCCCAGGGGGTGATTTCTCGCTTTCTGTCTCTCTGTCTCTCTCTGTCTTTCTGGCAAGCGCACGTGCCCAATAAGAAAAAATCTCTCCAAAAAAAAAAAAGAAAAAAAAATTTGATCCTAAATATACATTCAGGAAGTGCCCCTGACTCTTACTTTTCACATTTATTTTGTTTATATTCTATTTTGTATCCCTTCTCAGAAAGTTTTTTTGGGTTTTTCTGGAGAGGTTTTCGCTATTGTCTCTGTCCTACTACGTGTGTGTACACATTTGTACGCAAGCATGTGTACAGACGAGTGTGAATGCATATATCGTCCTAAACTTACAAGCTAACTAGAATTGATACAAAACAGACATCTATTTTCTTGCCTCGCTAATAATCTTTTAATACTGTTTTTCTGGGATGGGACCAGCAGTTAGCACAATGGCTATGTTGCTGGACTCCCATGTAGTGTAGAAAGAGAGACTTATTTATTTATTTTTAATTTTATTTCTCATTATTATTTTAAAATTTGCTACAAGGCATGTGTGTACACAAGAGAGAGAGAGACATACACACAGACAGAAAGAAAGCCGCGAGGTCCAGGACTCACACCGCGGTCAGCACATAGGAGTCCAGAACCTTAACCACCATGCCACCTGCTGCCTCCGAGAGAGATCTAGTCTTTCACAGTTTTCTGTACTTTTCTTGGTTACCTGACGTACATAAAATAATTTTACTTTCTTTTTTGATCTATAGTGTAAAATGTGAAAGTAACAACTATAAAACTAAAATAAAGGAGATTGAAATTATGAAAACAAAGTGGATTAGAAAAGATAAAAAATTAATAGAATTCCAAATGCACCATACTTTAAGTCTGGTTTGGGTTAAGACCCGAACAGTTACTACAATATATACAGTTATTTTTATGTTTTAAAAGCATAATTTTTTAAGAAAATGTAAAAATATTTTATGTCTATTATAGAAAATTGGGAGACTGTAGAAAGCCATAAAATGAAAAAGAAAAATATCCTAAATTTTTTTTCCTTTTATTTAAACATTTTTTTCTTCATTATACTTTTTTTTTTGGGGGGGGGGAGAGGTTTTTGCTATAGGGCACGTGCGCTCACCAGAAAGACAGAGAGAGAGAGAGAGAGAGAGAGAGAGAGAGCGAGAAATCACCCTCCAGGAGAATGGCCATGCTGCAATCTTTTCTCCGTTCTCCTCTCGGGATCTTGGGCACGCATGTACACACACTCGGTGTGAGTTTAAGCCACCAGATCCAGAACTCGAACCATGGCCGACTATATGGGAGTCCAGTGACATAGCTATTACGCCAACTGCTGGTCCCTCTTCATTATACTTTTATGTACACATTTACTTGGACTCACGCCCTGTATTTTTTACTTAGCATTTATTTTATCATGTCTTTTTAAAAAGTATTTATTTATTTATTTAATTACATTTGCCATTATTATTATTAAATTTGACCAGAGAGAGAGAAAGAGAAAGTGAGAAAGCAAGCTGCCAGGTCTGGGACTCAAACCATGGTCAGCCATGTGGGAATCCAGTGCCTTTAACCACCGTGCCGCCTGCCAGCCCCTTATCATGTCTTTTTAAAGTTAATGGAGGTAGTCATTAAATTTGTGTGCCCTATATCTTGAAGATCAAAAGAAACTTTTTTGTCATCATTATTTTAAACACACACACACACACACACACACACACACACACTTTGGGTGGTGGTTGGGAATCAATGAATTTCTTTAATTTTTGTTTGCAATGCAACTATTACAGAAACACAGTGACCTAGTTCTGTGACCTGGAGGTAAAGTTAGGGTACAAAAAAATCACTTACTCTCAGATATAATTGTTATAAAAAGCACTGAAGAATGAAACTGGCTTTGGATGGATCAGAAGTTTAGCCTATGAAATCTGCCTTCTGGCCAAACAGTGGGGACGTGGTTTCAGCTGGGCTCCTTGCTCCGTGTGTCGTAGTGCCTCAGATACCAGGCTGCTGCCGCGGGCATTCGTGGCTGCCAGCTCCACCGGCATAATTCACAGATGCACGACGAGGGGAATTCGTGCAGCATTTGAGATCTTACTCTCCTCAAGTAGAAAATATAATCTTTGACTCTAGAAAACAAATGTTACGAAGAGCTTAGTTTTGAGAAAGACCAGTTTCACTCATTAGAACAGAATCGTTCTCCATTTGTCTTTTCTACCAGAAAAGTCCCAATCTGATTTTCTCATGACTTCCTATGACTGATATCAGGTTATTAAATGAGATATAGTAGCACCCAAAATTATAGAGTGAGGAGAATCAAATGTAAACATTACTTCTGTGTTTTATATCTTCCAGTGTTAACTGATCTTATATATTGCATGTGTCTGAATCCTCTGTAGATTTCAAGATGGAAAATAGTGGAGATGAGAACTGTGACTCTCTAATAGCTTATTGGTGTGCATTTGTATCTGAGAACGATTTTTCCTATCATGCTATGTCATTTACTCGCTATTTCATCTTCAGAAATTTCCCTAGCTTAAATGCCAAACTGTGCATATTTAAGGTGTACAGAGTGAGGATTTCATATACATGTACTTTGTGAGGGGTTACCACTATCAAGCTAATTAACACATCCGTCACCCCATAGTTGCCGTTTTATTTTGGTGTGTGTTAGAACACTCAAGATCTACTCTCTTGGTAAATTTAAGTATATAATATGGTATTATTAATTACAGTCACTGTGCTGTACATTATGTTCCTAGGATATAAAAAGGAATTATTTTATTCAACTTTATTCATTTATCTGTCTATCTATCCATTTATTTATTTATATTTGACCAGAGAGGGACAGAGTGAGAGACAGAGAGAGGGGGAAAGTGAGAAAGCAAGCAGCCGGAGAGGGGGGGAAGGGGAAAAACCAACCAGCCATATCTGGGACTCGAACCATGGTTGACCAAGTGGGAGTCCAGCGCCCTTCACCACCATGACATCTACCAGCCCCAGGGGTCACATTTTTAGAAAATAAACATTGCCCAGACAAATGTTAGTAAGGCCTCCACCCATATTTTCTTCTAGCAGTTTTACAGTTTGAAGAGTATGTTTAAGTCTTAGGACATTTTGAGCTTATTTTATATATTTATTTAATTGCCAAGTAGACTATTTTGTTTTTAAGAATTATTTATTTCATTTAATCATCATCATCATCATCATTATTATTATTTTAATTTGGCCAGACAGACAGACAGACAAAGTGAGAGATCAAGTCATCAGGTCTAGGACTTGAACCGCTGTCAGCCATGTGAGAGTCCAGTGCCTTAAACACCTTGCCACCTGCCAGGCCCTTGAGTTTATATTTTAGTTGTCAGAGGGCATGTGTCCTCGCCACAGACAGAGGTACAGAGGGAGGGAAATCGCCCCGACCATGGGACGTGGTCCCACTCGACTTCTTCCCTCCGTTTCTCCATCCCATCAGGATTTTGGTATGCATGCACATGTGCCTGACGTGCTTGTCAAGCTTCTGGGCCCAGGATTTGAACTGTGCTGGGCCTGGTGGGCCTTGCGGGATTCAGCCCCCTACACGCTGCACTTACCCACTGTGCTGTGGGGTTGAGTAGGTTTTTGTAGATTGTACAAGGATTCGTTTCCATTCCTCCGAAGGTGGGTATGCAGTAGGCTTTTCCCGCACTGGGGGGAGCCTGTCCTCTCCACATCCTGTGCTCTCGTACCTGGCGTTTCTGTCGAAGGTCAGCTGGCTGTAAGCGCAGGGGTTTGTTCCTGGGCTTCGGGTTTGCTCACTGGCGTACGTGCCTGTCTTCATGCTGTACCATAGTGTTTGATTTGTAATGTAGTTGAAAGTCAGAAAGTGTGTGCCTCCCGCTTTGTTCTTACTCGAGATTGCTTTGAATATTCAGGACCTCGTATGGTTTCTTACGAACTTTAAGGGTTTTTTTTTTTTTTTTTCCTATTTCTGTGAAAAATGCCATTGATATTTTGACAGGGATTGATTGCATTCAATCTGTAGATCACTTTGGGTAGTATAGCTATTTTTTTTTTGGGGGGGGAGAGGTTTTTCGCTATAGGGTGCGTGCACTCGCCAGACAGAGAGAGACATAGAGACAGAAAGCGAGAAATCACCCCCCAGAGGGGATGGCCACGCCGCAATCCCTTCTCTTCCATTCTCCTTTCGGGATCTTGGGCACGCACGCACACTCGTCCGGCATGAGTTTTAAGCCACTGGGTCTGGGACTCGAACTGCGGTTGACTACGTGAGAGTCCAGTGACATAGCCATTACACTAACTGCTGATTCCCGGTAGTATAGCTATTTTAACAATAGTAATTCTTTCAACTCTATGAATATAGGTTCTTTCCATTTGTATCTTTTTGTTTTTAGTGCATAGACTCCTTACTTTGTAGGTTAAATTTATTTATAAGTATTTCTTCTTTTTTGGCACTATTGTACATAGCATTGTTTTGTTCATTTCTCTCTCTCTCTCTCTCTCTCTTTCTCTCTCTTTTTAAGGTTTTTGCCATAGGGCCCATGCACTCACCAGAGAGGGACAGTGAGAAGGAAAGTGAGAAATCAGCCTGGAGGGAGGGATGGCCAAGCCGCAGTCCCTTCTCTGTTCCCCTCTGGGGATTCTAGGTCCACACGCACATGGTGCACAGTGTGACCAGCCGCCAGGTTCGCAGTCAGCCACAGGACCGTGGTCAGCCACGTGGGAGGCCAGCACCTCCACCACCGCGCCGCATGCTGGCCCCTACCAGTGTCCTGTTCACATAGTTCGTCGGTAGTGTACAGACATGCAATTGATTTTCTTGTATATTGATTTTGTATTTTGCAGCTTTCTTGCAGATTAGTTCTAACAGTTTGTTTGTAGAGTCTTTAGAGTTTTCTTATATGTAGGACCATGTCATCTGGAAATAGGCAATGTAACTTCTTCTCTTCTGAGTTGTGTCCTTTTGTTTATTTGTAGTTGTCTACTTGGGCACAAGATTTCTTGTACGATATTGAATAGAAGTGGTGAGAGTGAGCACCTTTATCTTGTTTCCGATGTTTGAGGGCAGGCTTTCAGCTTTTCATTACTGTTCATGGTGCCATCTGTGGGCTGATCATATGTGGGCTTCATTGCTTTGAGGTACATTCTTTTTTCTTTTCTTTCTTTAAAGAAGTTTTTGCCCTAGGACACATGGGCTCGCCAGAGAGAGAGAGAGGGACAGACAGACAGACAGAGGGAAAATGAGAAATTCCCAGGGGGGGTGACCATGCCACTCTCCTCCATTCTTCCCCCAGGATCTTGGGCACACACATATGCCTGGTGTGAGTTTCAAGGCACCAGATCTAGTACTTGAACTGCAGTTGGCCATGTGGGAGCCCAGCGATGTAACTGCTACACCATCTGCTGGCCCCAAGGTGCATTCTTTCTATACCTAATTCTTTTTTTTTTCGGAGATGTTTTTGCTATAGGGCATGTGAGCTCGCCAGAAAGACAGAGAGATAGAAAGCAAGAAATCACCCCCCAGGGAAGATGGCCACGCCGCAATCCCTTCTCCTCCATTCTCCTCTCGGGATCTTAGACATGCACGCACATGCGCACAGCATGAGTTTAAGCCACTGGGTCCGGGACTCAAACTGTGGTTGACTACATGGGAGTCCAGCGACATAGCTATTATGCTAACTGCTGGTCCCTCTATACCTAATTCATTAAAGTTTTCTTTTTTTTTTTTTTAAGCATGAAAGGAAATTTAATTTTGTTTAATCCTTTTTCTGCATCTTTTCAAAAGATTATGTAATTCTTACTCTTTTTTTGTTAATCATGTTTATTGATTTATATACTTTGTACCATTCATACATTCCAGGATATATACCACTATATATTAGTGCATGATCTTTTTAAGGTTTTGTTTAACTAAGTTTCCTGGTGGTTTGTTGAGGATTTTTGCGTTTATGTTCATCAGGGATGTTGGCCTATAGTTTTCTTTTCTCATAGTGTCCTTATCTGGCTTCGGTTACTGGAGTAGCGGAGACCTCTAAATTGAGTTTGGAAACAGTCTCTTTTTAGTTATTGTAAGAGTTTGAGAAGAGTAGGTATTAGCTCTTCTTTAAATGTTCAGTAGAATTCTCCATTTGGTCCTAAGCTTTTCTTTACTGAGATGGTTTTGATTACTGTGTCCAATCTCCTTACTCACGTTGATGTGTTTATCTCTGAATATTTTTTCCTGATTCAGTCTTGGTAGGTTTTATGTTTCTTGGGATTTTTTGAAGTTTCTTTACGTTAATCCAATTTGGCATATAATTTTTCATAATAATCTTTAACAATCTTTTGTATTTGGAACTCCTTTTTTATTTCTAATTTTATTTATTTGAATTCATTTTTCTTTGTTAATCTAGTTTGTCACTTTTGCTTATTTAAAAAAACTTTTAGCTTTGTTGATCTTTTCAGTTGTCTTTCTAGGCTATTTTTGCTCTTTATTTTTCGTTCCCTTTGCTAATTTTGGACTTAGTTTTTTTGATTTGTTTCTTTCTACACACACACACGTATATTAGAATTATTTATTTAATTTTATTTATTATTATTATTTTAAATTTTTCTATAGGGCACATGTGCTCACCAGAGAGAGAGAGAGAAAGTGAGAAAGCAAGCCACCAGGTGTGGGACTTGAACCACTGTTGGTCATGTGAGAGTCTAACACCTTAACCACCATGCCACATGCTGGTCCCTTTCCTTGTATTTTTAAGGTGTAAAATTAGGTTGTTTACTTGTGATCTTTCTTTTTTCTTAATGTAGGCTTTATTGCCATAAACTCTCCTCATAAAACTGCTTTGGCTGCATCCCATACATTTTAGTATGTTAAATTTCCTTTTTCAATTTTCTGAAGACACATTTTGACTCCTCTTTATTTGATGGGGGGGAGGAGAGATTTTTGCTGTAGGGCACATGACTCACCAGAGAGGCAGAGAGGCAGAGAGACAGAAATGACCCCTCGAGTGGATAGCCGTGCTGCAGTCCCTTCTGCTCCATTCTCCTCTCCTGATTTTGGGCATGCATGAACACATACATGTATGAATTTTTTTTTTTTTTGGAGATGTTTTTGCTATTGGGTGTGTGTGCTCACCAGAAAGATAGAGACAGCGAGAAATCACCCCCCAGAGGGGATGGTCACGCCGCAGTCCCTTCTCCTCCATTCTCCTCTCGGGATCTTGGGCACGCACGCACACGCGCCCGGCGTGAGTTTTAAGCCACCGCGTCCGGGACGCGAACCGCGGTCAACTATGTGGGAGTCCAGCGACATAGCCATTACGCTAACTGCTGGTTCCCTCCATTATGTTTTCTTGATGTAGTTGAGTTGTCTGTGTTCTCTTGCATCTCATTGAGTTTCTTTAAGATACTTAGTTTGGGGACCAGCAGATGATGTAATGGCTAAGTCACTGGACTCCCATGTAGTCAACCACGGTTCGAGTCCTGGACCCAGTAGTTTAAACATGCTGGGCACGTGTGCATGCATGCCCAAGATCCTGAGAGGAGAATGGCGGATAAGGGATTGCAGTGTGGACATCCCTCCCCCCGGCCTGGGGGGGGTAATTTCTCGCTTTCTGTCTCTCTGTCTCTTTCTGTCTCTCTGGTGAGTGCACACACCTTATAGCAAAAACCTCTCTTAAAAACAAAACAAAAGATACTCAGTTTGAATTTTTATCAATTTGTAGATTCCATTTCTTTGGTATCGGTTACAGAAGCTTTTATTAGTTTCCTTTGGTGGTGTATTATATTATTGTCTACATTAAAAAAAAACCCTGAAGAATCTACAGAGTAACTATTAGAATTCGCAGGAATGTTTGCCTAGTTCCCTAGTTTGAAAATATCCCCCTGAAATTCATGTGCTGGGACTCGATTATTTTGTCTATACTATAAACCTATTAAGTGCAAACTTAATTCCTTCCTGGTGTCCCAGGGCGAGGCCTGGTGGGCAGTGACTGGCTCATGGTGATTGCATCGTGAGGGGAACAGTCGCATGAATGGAGCAGTGATGTCTCCCGAGACCCACTGAGTTCTAACTCTTGTGGGAAGGGATTAGTTCTTGCCAGGGCTGGCTGGCTGTCTCTCTGCAAGTGCCTGCTGTTTTCTGTGCTTCTGTTGGCCACGCTGTTGCCCTCGGACATTGGACTCCCTGCCTCCAGAGCCATGAGTTTGATAGTTACCATCCGTCTTATAAAATCACACAGGTTCAGTACTCCTTTTATTAATGCAAGAACGGACTAAGACATCCAGTTTTCTAGATGTAAAATCTACATACATATACGCATCCTATACACCAGGAAAGAAATCATTAGAAAATACCATTTTAAAAGAGATTCTGAAATAATTTGTAAAGGGAATGTTAGTGCATGGAGCCATTTGATGAAACATGATCTTAACACAGTGAAGAGACCAAGTTGTGTCAATACCTTAAGTCGCTGGTGACTTGTAGTCTCATTAAGAGTGCAGAAGCCAGGCAGTAGTACACGACTGTAGCGGACCCACATGGCAGGCCCAGCTTTGGATCCTGATGAACCTACAATGCTGGCTGGTGTGGTAAGATCCTGTCAAGGGTATCCTCCTCCCTCCCTTTTTTTGGGGGGGGGGTTGCTATAGGGCACATGTGCTCGCCAGACAGACAGAGACAGAGAGAAAGAGAAATCACCAACCAACCCCCCACCCCCACCCCCCCAGAGAGGATGGCCACACCACAATTCCTTCTCCTCCATTCTCCTCTCAGGATCTTGGGCACGCACGCACATGCGCCCAGTGTGAGTTTTAAGCCACCAGGTCTGGGACTTGAACCGCAGTTGGCTACATGGGAGTCCAGCGACATAGCCATTACGCTAAATGCTAGTCCCATCCCTCCCTCCCTTTCTCTCTCTTTAAATAAATAAACTTTAAGGAAAGTGGGAAAACCAGATATTATGTGCTTTTCGATGTGGACGTATTGAGTATACATCACAATTATTTATTATTATTGCTTAAAAAATTGAAACTGGGGACCAGTAAATGTTGTAACGATTACATTGCTGGACTCGCATGCAGTTGACGGCGGTTTGAGACCTAGACCTGGCGGCTTGAACTTAGGCCGGGCGCGTGTGGTGCATGCCCAAAATCCCAAGAGGAGAATGGAGGGAAGGGATTGCTGTGTGGCCATTCTCCGTGGGGGGGGTGTTTTCTCACTTTCTGTCTCTCTGTCCATGTTTATCTCTCTAGTGAACACATGCTTCTTATAGCAAAAATCTCTTGAAAAAAGAAGATGAAATTTTATTCTTATACCCTCAAAATGAAATTATATCTTTATTTCATATCACACAAAACATCAGTTTCAGGTGGGTTAATGACTTTAGTGTGACAGATAAAATTATAACATTATTAGGAGACTATATTCATGGACTTGGAATGGGCAAGATTTTGTGGAAAAGTCACAAAATTATACATAATAATGAAAAAAGAGGAGGTACATTTGGAAACATAAAAATTTTTAATTGTGTAAGTAAAAAATATAGTAATCAAAAATAATTCACGGATTGGAGGAAAATGTCTCATAAAATATAACAAAGTATTATTATTATTTATTATTTTAAATTTGCTTGTGTGCTCGCTGGAGAGATGCAGAGGAAAATCGCGAAGGCACCCTTCATGGGGGCTGGGCACGCTCCAGTCCACTCTCCTGCATTTCTCCCTCCTGGAAGATGTAAGATTTGGGGCACGTATACTCATAGGCTCAACGTTTGGTTTTTGTTTTTGTTTTTGTTTTTAATTTGCTGTAGGGTACATGTGCTCACCCTCAATGTTCTCTGGGTATTTGGGCAGCACATGTATGCACCCAGCATGTTTTTCAAAGTGCCATTTCTGGGGCTTGAACCACATAGTCGGCCATGTGGGATTTAGCTGCCCTAACCATAGAGCAACCTGGCTGCTCCCACCTAGTGTGTTTTTCAAGACATTGGTTCTGCAACTCAAAACCAAATAGTCGGCATGTGGAATCCAGCTGTCTTAACTAGCATACCACTAGGTGGCCCTATTATCTATAAAATACAAAGAATACCGGGAGTCAGTAAGAAAAAGACATCTTGATGAGAAAATGAGCGAAAGGCGTAAGTAGCTGTTTCACAGATGTGGAAAGAGGACTGGCCAAATGCCTGTGCAAAGAGGTTGAGCCTCAGTAGGGACATGCTTTTGAAAACCATCAAGAAGGGCTTCCGGACTGACAGAGTTTAGGAAACCTGATAGCACTGATGTCTGTGGATGTGGAGAAGGTAGGGGACTCTGTTTCACACTATTAAAAAGAATATAAATTAATGTAACTTCTTGGCCTAGCAATTCCGTTCTTAGACCTGTACCTTGGGAAACCGCACAGGTGTATGAGAGAGTGCTTAGCAGCATTGTTTTTGGTAGGAGGAAAGTGGAGACAGACCAGTTGCTCATCACATTAACAATGGGATAAAGCTGGGACCAGCTTTGTCACTGGACTCCCACATAGTCGACTGTGATTCGAGTCTTGGACCCGGTGGCTTAAACTCACACCGGGCACATGTGTGTGCATGCTCAAGATCCCGAGAGGAGAACGGAGGAGAAGGGATTGCAGCGTGGCCATCCCCTCTGAAGGGTGATTTCTCACTTTCTGTTTCTTTGATTTTCTTTCTGGTAAGCGCACACGCCTATAGCAAAAATCTCTCAAAAAAAAGTGGGGTTAAGCAACTGACATGTATTATTTTATGCCATAATGAAAAATCGAGGGAGGGCATGGGGCCTGCAAGTGGCAAGTTGGTTAAGGTGCTGGACTCCCACGTGGCTGACCACGGTTTAAGTCCCGACCTGGCAGCTTCACTCTCTCTCTCTCTTCCCCCCACCCCCGTGAGCACACGCGCCCTACAGCAAAACTAAAAAAATAATAAATTAAATAAATAATTCTTTTTTTTTTTTTAAAAATGGAGGGCGTAAGAAACCCTATTAGTGTTGTCATTGATTTGTCTAAGTCTCAAAACATACTGAAAAAAATATTTTCTTAGTGAATTTTGTAAAGTTAAAAAATATGCAAAATATAAATGAGTCTACTTATAGTAAAGCCATGATAAGAGAGTTTTAAACATGAAAACTAAGTTACTCTTAGCTTTGAAGGATAGAGTAATAGGCAGTGTAAGAGAATTGAGAAAGTTATATAAGGAACTTCAGATACAATTTTTTTAATTAAAGAATTATTTTATTTAACTTATTTGTTTTAACTTGACCAGAGAGGGAGGTAGAGAGAGAGGATGCAAGAAGGCAAGCCGCCAGGTCCGGGACTCGAACTGCAGTCAGCCCTGCAGGACTCTAGTGCCCTTAACCACTACACCACTTGCTGG
The DNA here is from genome assembly GCF_000334495.1 of Tupaia belangeri chinensis. Lineage (NCBI taxonomy): Eukaryota > Metazoa > Chordata > Mammalia > Scandentia > Tupaiidae > Tupaia > Tupaia belangeri. The sequence continues at coordinate 1,420,506 of NW_006201391.1, forward strand.
CCCCCCTGCTGCTTTTTTCTTTTTTTAAGTAAACCAGAGGGTGTGTGCGTTCACTGGAGGGGGCGTAGATGAAAACTCACCCCTCCATGAGAGGTGGATGGCCATGCCTCAGTCCCTCCTTCCCATTTCTCTCTCTTCCTGGGATTCTAGGCATGCATGCACAGGCACCTGGCATGTATCTCGAGCCGCCAGGTTCAGGTCTCAAAGCTCTAGGTCCGGGTCTTAAAGTGCTCAGTCAGCCTTGGCGCGTCCAGCCACGTTGACCACCGTGCTGCAGGCTGGCCTGTGGTCTTCATATCATTATTTTTCAACACGTATATATTATATACAGTCTTTGCAGTGTTTGAAATATTTAGTAATGATAAAATTAGAGTCCTTATTTTTAAAAGAATTATTTTATTTAACTTTATTTATTTAGTTACTTGTTAGTTTAATTTGACCAGAGAGGGACAGAGTGAGAGAGAGGGAAAGTGAGAAAGCAAGCTGCCAGGTCCGGGACTCAAACCGCAGTCAGCCATGTTAGAGTACAGTGCCTTCAACCACCGTGCCACCTGCCAGCCCGTTGGTAAACATAGAGTTCTATTACAAAGCCTACTCAATCAGCCGTTCTGATGTTTCAGTGCACCGATCCAGGAGACTGCTTTTGTGTTTTAACGTGAATCTCCGATGGTCTCTTTTCTGTCCAGTCAGCCTACCGCATGCCTTTCTCTTGTGCCATGACCTCATCATGCCCCACAAAGCTCGGGCTGAAATACGCCATCCCTAGAGGGTCATTGTGTGCAGTTGTCATCACTGATAAGGCAGAATTTGAAATGCTTGAAAAAATCGGATGGCAGGGTTTTTTTTTGTAGGTTCCTTGGGACAGGTCTGTAAATAAACATTCTTTTCTTTGCATCCATGTAAAAAGCTTGCTATTTCTCCCCCCGATCCTTAGGCAAGTGAAGGACCAGAATAAGAAGGTAGCCAACCTGAAGCACAAGGAACAAGTGGAAAAAAAGAAGAGCGCACAGATGCTGGAGGAGGCTCGGCGGAGGGAGGACAACCTCAACGACAGCTCCCAGCAGCTGCAGGTCAGAGCGCGGGGGTTCCGGGAGGCCCGGAGGTTGGGCCCGTGACTGCATGTTCTTTCCCTTTGCGTTCGTCCTCCTCTTTTCTCTCTCTAACCCTGCTTGCTGCCTTCCTCTCAGGCCAGCGGTTTAGCAGTAAAGGAATGGCTTTAAATAGAAAGGACGGGTTTTATTCCGCAGCTTTGTGAGGACACCTCGGCGTAGGAGAGCGGGGCCCTGCTTCGACTGGTGAGTCCAGCGTCAGTTCAGTGAGCGGTCGCCAGACGGCAGGGTGGCGGCCCCCGCTGTTCGCAGTCCCACGCGCAGAGGCATTGCTGACCGGGGTGTGCGTCTCTCCTCCTGTTTTCCGTTTGATTCCTCCTTTCTTTCCATTTCCTTCTTCCACCTTCCTTTTCTTTCTTCTTTTTAAAAATTGGGCTTAGACTCAGAGAATGTTTCCCCACACACAGGGCTTGCAGATTGTATTTTTTTCACTCCAGTGGAGTCATAATTGCTGCGTAAGCCTAATTACCCTCAGATTCAGCCAGACTCAGTGGCAGCAGCAGCTCGTGCTGTCGTGGAAGTGCCGACTGCATCCCAGTGTGTGGAATCAGGCCCCAGTGGTCCTTGCCTCCCTCCCCTTCAACAGTCCAGCGCACGTGGTGGTATTGTGTGCGTTTTGCAGCTGAGGAAGTAGACAGACACGGAATTACCTCCCTGAGTACACAGCTTTCTGAGTGGCTCAGCCATGACTTGGACTGGAATGTCCTGGTAGCCGGTCTCCCTGTGTTAACCGTCATGTTTCAGAAGGAAGGGTCAGGTTTCAGGGAAGAACGCCGTGAACTGGCCGGAGCCCTCTGACATTTCTCTTCAGCTAGGGCAGAATGTTTTTCTCTTACTACAGCCCCAGCTGGGTGATGTCATGTGTGTGCCGGAAATGCATAAGTAGGAATACTTTTTTTTAGTAGGGGCGGGGAGGTTTTTGCTATAAGGTGCACATGCTCGAGACAGAAAGCGAGAAATCACCCCCCGGGGGGATGACCACACCACAATCCCTTCTCCATTCTCCTCTTGGGATCTTGGGCACGCATACACACACGCCTAGCGTGAGTTTAAGCCACCTGGTCCAGGATTCAAATCGCTGTTGGCTATATGGGAGTCCAGTGACATAGCCATTACGCCAACTGCTGGCCCCAGGAAATTTTTTTTTAATACACTTTTGTCCCCAGGAGCACCTCTGAAGCATGCCAATATTTTTTTTAAGAATGATTTTTTTTATTTAACTTCATCTGTCTTTCTATATGTCTATTTTAGTTTAATCAGAGAGGGAAAGAGGGAGAGAGAAAGTGAGACAGGAAGCTACCCGATATTTTTTAAAAATAATTATTTTATTTAACTTTATTTATTTTAATTTGACCAGATAGAGACTGGCAGAGAGAGAAAGAGGGAGAGAGAAAGTGAGAAAGGAAGCTACCAGGTCCGGGACTTGAACTACGGTTGGCTGTGTGGGAATCCAGTGCCCTTAATCTCTATGCCACCTGCTGGCCCCAAGTAGGAATTCTTCACAGGAGAGATTTGGAGGACTCGTGTAGAAGCCATTCATTTCAGACATGGAGACTCTGGGTTTTACTTCATTCTTTTTAATGTAAGTTTGCTCATGATAGTCCTTGTGGAGCTACAGTACAGCTACATTTTCTCAGATGCACCTGACTTTTGAAAAAAGCAGTAAACCAGTTTTCCCTTACCTTCGCCAGCAATAGTTGATATTGACAATTTTCTTGCTCCTTTTTTAATTCCTGAAATCTGGTGGTTGGAAAAGAACTCAGTTTTGTTTTAGTTTATATTTCTCTGTTTACCAGCGATATTGAATTGTTTGTTTTTTGTTTTATTTTTTGCTATATGATGCATGCACTCACCAGAGAGAGAGAAAAAGTGAGAAATCCCAGGAGAAATAGCCACGTTGCAATCCCTTCTCCTCTAGTCTGCTCTGGGATTTTGGCCATGGAGTTTTAGGTCACTGGATCTGGCATTCTCACTGCAGGGTTGGCCATGTGGGATCTTTGCCTTAACCTCCACGTCACCTGCTAGCCCCTTATATTGAGCGATTTTGAATGCCTTGAGTTTTCATTTGTATGTTAATACAATCCAGATCTCTCTTCCACGGTAGCTTCTTCCTCCGTGGGCTTTTTGCTTAGTTTATCCCCATTTGAAAGTGTATAAATACTTATCCATAATTTACCAAAAATAAAAAATTTATTTACCAACTCTATTGCCAGAAGGCATGTGTGCTTGCCAGATAGAGACAGAGACAGAGAGAGAGAAGGAAAGCAAGCACACTCCATGCGGGCCCCTCAGAGGTGTGGTCCCACTGCAGTCTTTTTTCTCTATTTCTGCTTCCCATCGCCAGCAATTCTACCATGGCTGGCCACGTGTGACCCTGTTCCCTATACACAGGGGTTTACTGTGGCCCTGTGGGGTCGACCCATACACAGATATTCTAAAGTAATTGCAAATTGTGCTTTAACTTTTTACCTTTAACTTTACTGTTTAATTTAGGGTATTTTCAGTGGATTTTTTTAGTATTTTTATTTATTTGTTTTATTGCTAGAGGACCTGTGCTCTTGCTGAGGAGGGAGACGGAGAAAGCACTATGATGGGACCTGGCCGCGTTGCCCCCTCCGCGCCTCGGTCTCTCCGTGCTGGCAGGGTCCCGGTGCACTGTGATGGGACCTGGCCGCGTTGCCCCCACCGTGCCTCGGTCTCTCCGTGCTGGCAGGGTCCTGGGTGCACAGGGGGGCCTCACTGCGATGTTTCCTGCAAATTATTTCATTGCTCACAAGTTCGAACTGGCATCTGTATATTTTATGAAATGGTTGATGATTAGTCTTATTCTAGGGTTTCAGTTGAACCTCCCTTATTGAGCCACATTGCTTTTTTAATTGTAGAAAATATTTATTTTGTAAGGCAAGCCTGACTTCATGTTAGCCTCTTCACTGGTCTGTCTCTTGCTCCCTCTCCCACCCCCCTTTAATGTGTGTTGTTACCAGTCTGTCTTCACAAACCCAAGGCATCCTCTAGCCTTGTCAGTAATTATGATAACATCAAAAGTGTTTCCGTATGTAACCTCTTATTCCTGTTCACATAAACTGAGAGATGAGTACGATGGATGGTAAGTACTTGCTTCTCTTTTACATGTCAAGAAAACTAGGGACCAGCAGGTAGCATAATGGCTATGTTGCTGGACTCCCATGTAGTCAACCGCGGTTCAAGTCCCAGACCCAGTGTCCATGTGCGTGCCCAAAATCTCGAGAGGAGAATGGAGGAGAAGGGATTACGGCGTGGCCATCCCCTGGGGGGTGATTTCTCGCTTTCTGTCTCTCTGTCTTTCTGGTGAGCACACGTGCCCTATAGCAAAAACCTCTTTAAAAACAAAACAAAACTAAGAGTGGGTGACTGTTTCTTTCTAGCAATAGACATCCTGGTTATGAAAAATGATAGCTGCTAGCCACATATGAGTTATATATGGCTGTAATTCACCCAAGCATAGTAAAGAAGAGCGCAGGACCGCCAGTTAGGATACTTAGAATCGAAGTCTGCTCTTTACCCTTTTCCTTAAGTATATTGTGTGTGTGTGGGGGGGGGGAGGGGGGTGTCTTCAAAAAGTTCATGGAAATGCATATTATGAGAAAATAATGCATGGATTTAAAAATATTTTTGCACCAAAATAGACTCATACTTTAATCCCATTTTTCCATGAACCTTTTGAAGTACCTTGATTTTTCTTAATTATGTTATTGCAAATGAGAAATCAGAAGAAATGAGTACTCCAAGTACCCAGATTGTGACCTATAAGTGTGACTCACCTCTGAGAGAAGCTAGGGACTCTGGGAGGGACGGCCGAGTCGGAGGGTGGCCGGAATTGTATGGAGTGAATTGAGAGCACTGGGTCTCCAGCTCCAGTGTGCATTAGAATCACCTGGAGGGGCTACGAGTGTAACTGGCAGGCCCTCTCCCCAGGGTTTCTAGCCAGGAACTTCAGGGAAGTCCCCTAGGATTCGCCTTTCCAGTCAGGTCCTGGGTGATGACACAGCTGGTCCAGGGGCCACACTCTGAAAAGAGCCAATTGCAGCGTCATGTGATATCAATAGTTAAGAAGCTATCACAGTGGGCCTGCAGGAGGTGTGGTGGTTAAGGGCGCTGGACTCCCACATGGCCGACCGTGGTTTGAGTCCTGGACCTGGCAGCTTGCTTTCTCACTTTCTCTCTCTCTCTCTGGTCAAATTAAAATGAATAAATAAATATATAGATAAATAAAATAAATAAAGTTCAATAAAAAATTTTCTTTTTTTAAAAAAAGATTTATTTATTTAATCCATTTGTTATTATTTTTTAATTTGACCAAACAGAGAAGAAAGAGAGAGAAAGAGAAAGCAAGAAAGCAGGTCTGGGTCCTGCCAGGTCCAGGACTCAAACAGTCGGCCATGTGGGAATCCAGCGCCTTTTACAACCACGCCACCTGCTGGCCCCAATAAAAAAATTCTTAAAAAAAAAAGAAGCGATCAAAGGCCACTCTGACCACACGAGGAAGTTGAGGAGTGAGAATGAAGGATGGATGGACAATTTGAGCATAAAAGGAACTAGTGGGTGCAGTGGATTAAAAGAAATCAAGCCTTTTAAAATAAAAGTTGCATGATAAGACTATAAAAATAATGTGGAGATTGCTAGGGCACCAGAGCATTACTCTGAAAAACAGGTGAAGAAAGGGAAAGGATCCGCTACCCCGGCTCTCACAGGTAAACCGTATTGTAGGGAGATAAAAATTGATCATGGTACCTCATATGCTGAAGAATTCAGCTGTTATGTGCAGAAAGAATAACAGAATTCAGAAAATCTTGCAGCCACCATGTAAACATCGGATCTTGGCAGTAGTCAGCAATGCCTACTGAGGCCGTGAGCTGAAATGTGAAGAGGGACATTGCAATAGACGAGGCAAGTTGATGCCCGCTGATAAATCTGTCAGTCCTTTGAAAAGAGAGCAAACCACATATCTTGAGCCTCCTATGATACATTGGGGTACATGGTCCATGTCAAAAGAGTCCATCCTAAATCTGATCAAGCCAGCCTAAAGAAAGAAAAAGCAGGAGGTAGATTTTAATTACCCATGGAGATGCTATCAGCAAAATTAGATGATTAGAAATTCTGTAGGTGAAAGTCTTGGTCTTTCTGATAAATAAATGCCAAGAAAAAAAGAAAAAGAAAAATGAAAGATGAATATTATGCATTATCTTTTTAAATTAAGAGAACATACTATATAAAGCAAACGCAATGTTTAAAACGTATTTGGATCCTGACTTACAAAAACTAACTTAAAAAACAAAGCATTTATGCTTCAGTAGGAAAGATACACATACTTAACAGGATATCAAATGTTAGTAACAAGGTTTTTTTAAAGGCATTATGGCATTGTTCTAGGTTATCAAAGTACACAGTGAAGTATTTACAGACAAACATGAGGCCTCGGATTTCTATTTCTAAATTCTAATGGCAGAGCAGTGGAAAACGTTCATCGTTTTTGAAATGCTTATTGAACTGAGTAATAGTGAGAAAGGAGTGTGTTTTACTGTCTTTTCTACACTGTTGTGTGTGCTTGAACAGTTCCTTTATAAAATGCTGAACCACGAAGACACTACTTAAGTCTTGGGCCTGTTTTCGTGTTTCCAGAATGAGCATAAGACAAAGTACACGGACTTGCACGTGTCAGTTCTAGGCCGGCCTGTTCGTGCCTTCCTTACAGAGCCCTAGACTGGAGTCCTGACTCGGGCTTTCTTAGCCACTGTCCTGATTTGTGTTTTCCTTTTTTCCCTTGAGAAACATTTTTCATATTTTCTAAATAACATTTAATTTTATACTTCTGCTTTCCTTGGGGTTGATTTCTTCAGTTTTTTTTTTTACCTCCAAACTTATGCCTTTGCTTTTTTTATTTAAAAATTGAAGTTTTTAGACAATATACTAGAAAAATTAATCTATAATCTTTATTTGCTTACATCTTTCCTAGTTTTCTTCTCAACTTCAGTTTTGCTCATTTATACTAATAATATATACACAGAGATAACATGGTTTTTAGAAACGTCTATTGCGTTAGGCATCTCCATGAAATTGTGTGTTTCTTAATGACACTCGTACTTACTGTTTTCAATTGAATCCAAAATCTAATAGCTATATACAAATACCTCTTTTGCCGGACACTTTTTACTTCCAGTTTTCACTGAACAGAATTGTTTGGATAAGTTTTACCCAGTTGTGTCATTTGCTTTGGGTATTCTTCAGAGTAAAATTATTGGGCCAAAATATGTGAAGTAGGCATTTCTCCAATTACTGTCTACAAAAATTGAGCAAATTTCTCATATCCCAACGATTTGTAGGCATTCTGCTTCCCTTTTGTTAATTTTACACCAACACAATAGTGTCTGCAGATTGCTCTGTGTTTCGTTTCTTGAATGGAGCTGCGTTGTCCCAGATGGTGGTCTATCATCTGAACTCTCTGCTCATACTCTGTGTGTGCTGGTGTGTGTACTTGCTGGAGGGAGAACAGAAAGCACTCCCCACAGGATGGTCGCCTGCAGCCCCTTCTCCTCCAGCTCTCCCTCCTTTCAGGATTTTGGACATGCATGTACACATGCCCCGTGTGTTTCTCATGCCCAGTCTTTGGTCCTGGACTCAAACCGAGCAGGAAACCTGCTCTCAACATCATAATTTTTTACGTGTACTACTTACAGTAAGAAACTTTGTGTAGCACCTGTTTGTTTATTTATTTATTTATTAGAGATTTTTGCCTTAGGATGTGTGCACTTGCCAGAGAGAGACAGAGACAGTGAGAAGGAAAGTGAGAAATCATCCCCCACCCTGGGTAGATGGCCACGCTGCAGTCCTTTCTCCTCCACTTTCTCCCAGGATTTGGGGCACGCACGTAAACGTGCCTGGCGTGATTTTCAAGCCACCAGGTCAGGGCCTTGAGCCAGAGTTGGCCATGTGGGAGCCCAGCGACGTAACTACAGTGCTGTCTGCTGGCCCCGTGCAGAGTAGTACCTGTTTTAAATTGATAGGTTGAGTAATGGTGATTGTCGTACTTTTCCCCTTTCAGTCATTTTCCTTTTGAAACTGATTTACTACATTTTTGTTAGAAAACATTTTAGAAATAATCTTCTGATTTCCTGCTCTGTCCTTTTAAGATTATTTTTAAATTGGGAGCAACAGTTGGCGTAATGGCTATGTTGCTGGACTCCCATGTGGTCGACTGTGGTTCGAGTCTCGGACCCAGTGACTTGAACACACGCCAAGTACGTGTGCATGCGTGCCCAGAATCCCGAGAGGAGAATGGAGGAAAAGGGATTGCGGCATGGCCATCGCCCCTGGGGAGTGATTAAAAAAAGAAAAGAAAAAAAGACTATTTTAAAATTTATCTCCTTTTTAGAATAGGGTTAAAAGTACTAGTTTCTTGTCATCGATAACTATGTGTATATGTACGTGTGTGTTCATTGGAAGCATTCATCTCTCTGGTCCACGTGGGACTCATTTCGATGTACCTTATAAGACGTGAATGTATTCTTTTTTCACTCTATTCCCTGTTCCCCTTGTCGCACTTATTAAATAGAAATTAAACAATTTTTTGTTCCTCTTTTGCTAATTATATGCTAAGCATTATAGAGATTGCCATTCAGTTCTGTATTTGTTTGTTTGTTTTGTTTTGTTTTTCAAATTGGAGTTTTAATCTTTGTCTGCATGTTGCTTTGCAATACACTTACAAAGTTGGCAGGGCTTCTTTGCCGTCATTAATTTGATTTCAAAATTTTTCTTCCTAGATTTATTATTTTTTCCCAATAACTTTTGAACTGTCCTTTAGGACTTTTAAATTTGTTAAATTATACTCGTAATTTAAAGAACATTATTGGGACCAGTAGGTGGCATGATGGTTAAGGCGCTGGACTCCCACATGGCTGACTACGGTTTGAGTCCTGGACCTGGCAGCTTTCTCACATTCCCTCCCTCCTTCCCTCCCCCCCTTCTCTGTTTCTCTGTCTCTCTCTGGCCAAATTTAAATAAATAAATAAAATTATAAATAGTTTAGAAAAAATAAAGAACACTGTCACTTATAGCTTATTCAGTCATCTCTAGCCAGCAGCTGAATGGAGCTGTTCTTACCCATGTACCTTTATTATGTTCAAAAAGAAATCGGGAATGTCAGCTATAAAATGTTTTCTAAAGAAACCTCATATCGGGAACCAGCAGTTAGCGTAATGGCTATGTTGCTGGACTCCCACGTAGTCGACCGCGGTTCACGTCCCGGACCCGGTGGCTTAAAACTCACGCCGGGCGCGTGTGTGTGCGTGCCCAAGATCCCGAGAGGAGAATGGAGGAGAAGGGATTGCGGTGTGACCATCCCCCCTGGGGGGTGATTTCTCGCTTTCTGTCTCTATGTCTCTCTCTGTCTGTCTGGCGAGCGCACGCGCCCTACAGTGAAAATCTCTCCAAAAAAAAAAAAAAAAAAGAAACCTCATATCCAGATTAGAGCCAAGTTACTGAAGATTTTTCGTAGATCACAGACAAGAGAAAATTACATGAAACTCGAAACCGTAACAAGGTCGAAAACAATAGTAGCAAAGGTCCGTTTGTGTATTCACCTGTAAAATGAAGACGTGTTGAAAGTTTTTGCAGAACTCCTTTCTCAGAAGGATGTGTGGATGTTGCGGTGATGTATTTAAAAGCGTCTATGACAGCAAATATTAGTAAAATTGGACTATAGAGTAGGGGTATACCTGGTAATGACGTAATCGAGGAAAACACAAGAGAGAGTTTATAATTGTCTTATAAAAGAAAGCACCGTTTCATTAGGAGAGATCTTCTTTTCCCCCTGAATAAAATTCTCTAGAAAATTTTCCTCAAGAGACTTCATTGAGATTAGTATTCTCAAGTAGGACCCAGTCGAGAGTCTTCGGCACTGTCTGTTGTCACCACGGAGGCGTCACCACCATCCCTTGGGTGGAGGTCCGGTGTGCCAGTCGACACCGTGCCGTGCAGAGCAGCCCACAGCAGAGATGCACCCCACCGGAGGGCACGTCGTGCCAGGGTGGGAAACCCTGGTCAGAAAACGCTTGGGCCACCAGTTCTTTACTAAGGCGCCACTATGGATGTGATTTTCATGGTTAGTTCCGGAAAACTGATATACATGTGGCCATATTTTATATCCTTTTCTTTGTACAAATAACAGTAATACTGTTAAATTCAAACTCTGGGGGTCAGCCAGTGGCATGGTGGTTAAGGCAGCTGGATGCCACATGGCCTCCTGTGCAATTTGAGTCCCAGACCTGGTGGCTTGAAAAACATGCAAGTGTACTTATGTGCATGCCCAAAATCCATAGGGGGGGACGGAGGGGATGGGATGCAGCGTGGTCATCCCCCTGGGCAGGGGTGCACAGGTGCTTTCTCTCTGCCTCTCTCTCCCCCACAAGCACACACACACACACACACTCAGAGAACAAACCAACACTGTGATTGTAATGCTACGGAACCTAATATTGGGTCATTGGAAAAGTCATGACACAGTTTTGCATAGAAAAATACATTATGACTGAGGCCAGCAGGTGGCATGGTGGTTAGAGTGCTGGACTCCCATGTGACTGACCGCAGTTTGTGCCCCAGGCCTGGTGGGCTTGTTTTCTCACTTTCCCTCTTTCTCTCTCTCTCTTTCTCGCTCTGTCCCTCTCTGGTCAAATTAAAATAAACAAATAAATAAAGTTAAATAAAATAATTCTTTAAAAACAACAAACAAACAAAAAAGAAAAACACATCCTGACTATTTTGATGATCCAGTAACAGTGCCTGGCACGCTGTTTGGTGTGTTCTAAATTTCTGTGATATGATACTAGGGGACCCGTGGTGAGTGAGTGAGTTATGTAACACTTGCTTAACCTTTGCTTTCAGGCATAAAATTCCAGGCTGAGGTTAATATACTGTCTGATTGAAGTATTCTGTATTATTTAAAAAGACTTGGTGCTCTAGGATCATTTTTTGGGTCGTGAGGAAAGTTGTGACATACTTTTCTATGTTTTCAGACAACCCAGTAATATTTATTATACTGTTGTAATTGAATAGCTGGTTATATTTTCATTGTCTCATGGAATAGTAGAAAAGCAATTGACTAGAGTTTTTGTTTTTTACTTTTTATTATTTTTAGATTAGTTTAGTTTCAGTTTTTGCCATAGAGCGTATGTGCTCTCTCAGGGAGGAGGAGAGAGAGACGGAAAAGACGAAAGCATCCCCTAGAAGCTTTGCATCACGCCACAGCCCCTTCGCCTTCGTTTTCCTCTTGGGGTTTTGGGCCCACATGCACACGTACCTGGCGTGTTTCCTAAGCTGCGGGTTCTGGGGCTCCAGCAGTGCAGTCAGCTCTGTGGGGTCCAGCGGCCTTCACTGCCATGCTACCATATGGCGTTACCTGCTCTGAAAACTAAAGAACACCTATGAAAGTCCAGCTTCACGCACACACACGCACACGCACACACACGCACACGCGCGTCCACAGCGTGGTAATGAACACATCAAATGACCACCTTAGGAATTAGAGTACCACTGGCATCCCGGAAACCGTACATTTCCTTCTGATAATTTTTGTCTTCGTACAAGAAAGTCACTGTTGCGATTTCACTGTACAATGGGAAATCCCTGTATGATCCCACAGGGTCTTCACATTTACTCTCCTTCACTCTCCTGTTCAGCCTTGTGTGTCAGATTCACTCGTGCTAGGTGTGCATACCTTTCACGCAGTGTTCTTTCTGTGCTTTTATTTTTTTTATATAAATCTAGAATTCTATATTTTATCTTGAAAATGTTTTGAAAAGACAACTTATTTTCTTCCCAATTTGAGTATTTCACGTAGCACCAAAAGTTTTCTTTTTTGGCAGAAAGCGAGTTTGGAAGGAAGTGATTGCTTTGATTTTTGTTGTTGGTTTAACACATGAAAAGTGTCCTGACCAGATTAAACAAATTGCTTATATATGAAATGAAAATGATAGTTGTGGGCCTAGCAGGTGGCATAGTGGTTATGTCGCTGGACTCCCACATGACTGATCGTGGTTCGAGTCCTGGACCTGGTGGCTTGAAAATCACACCCGGTGCTGTGCGGTGCTTGCATTTCCCAGGAGGAGCAGGGATTGCGGTGTGGCCATCCCCCGGGGGGTTATTTCTCACTTTCCTTCTCACTGTCTCTGGCTCTCTCTCTCTCTAGCAAGTGCACATACTCTGTGGCAGAAACCTCTAAAAAAAAGAAAAGAAAATGATAGCTGCAAAATGGAGAGCTGCAGCGTGGGTCCTAGCCCTGCTGCTGTTTCTCATGCTTTAGCTGGGAGTGCTCCTCCCGAGACGCCACACTGTGTGCTGGGTGCTCCTCCCGAGACGTCACCCCGTGTGCTGGGTGCTCCTCCCGAGACGTCACCCCGTGTGCTGGGTGCTCCTCCCGAGACGTCACCCCGTGTGCTGGGTGCTCCTCCCGAGACGTCACCCCGTGTGCTGGGTGCTCCTCCCGAGAC
>NW_006201391.1:1433563-1443723 GCF_000334495.1 Tupaia belangeri chinensis
GAGAGAGAGAGAGAGAGACACAGAAACCAAGAAGTCACCTCCAGGGGGATGGCCACACTGTAATCCCTTCTCTTTCATTCTCCTCTCGGGATCCTGGGCATGTATGCACACATACCCGGCATGAGTTTAAGCCACCGGGTCTGGGACTTGAACCACGGTCAGCTACATGGGAGTCCAGCGACATAGCCATTATGCTAACTGCAGGTCCCAGGTTTTGGAATTATTACTGTGGACTGTAGTCTCAGAGATTTTGGTCTCAGAAGCCCCTTTATACTTAAATATTATTATAAAATTATTATTAAAGATCACAAAGTGGTGTTTTTATGTGGGTTGTAATTACCATATACACAGGCAGATACTCTTTCCTCATCTATCCCACATCTAGATGTGTTTGCAGTGTGTTTCCCGGAGTATAAAAACCGCGTATCTATAAGGTTACTTGCAGCACTGTCGGTACTAGCAAAATGTGGGACACGTGATTGCCTGTAGGTAGAGGGCTTTAATCCACTGCAGTGCGTCTGCACAATAGGTTGGCCGCTGTGGAAGAGAAGTGAGACAATACCAGCCGAAAAACGGGTGATGATAGTCTTTTGACTCCATAGAATGAAAGATATGTCCACAGATCTCTGCTGGTACCAGTAAGTAATGAAGTGCAGGAGTAAGTGGGCGAGTGGGACACGGAAGGGGTGCCGTTAACATCGCAGAAAGAGGGACAGCCCCTAGCTCATTGACTGAGGAAGCAGACCCTCGTGAGCAACCATAGTTAGAATCCCGGCCCTGACAGCTTGAAAACACGGCGAGCGCATGAGTGTGGGTGTCTAAAATCCCGACAGGATGGAGACATGGGGGAGAACGAGTTGAGGGGTGGGGGTGTTTCCTCCTTCCCTCTGTCTGTCTGTCTCTGGTGAGCACTAACACCATGGGGGCAATCTAGAAAAAATATAGAAGGAGATAGATCAGAAGAAAATCATTATGAGGCAGACACGAGTAATAATTGTAGACAAGACCCGCTATGCTTGCCAGAACTAGTGGGTCAGGGTTGGAGGATAAACAGGACTCGCATAATCTCACAATGTCTTCCTAAGACGTTTCTTAAATAGCAAAGGAAGACTATGTCACTTCTCAGTGGCCATGCCTAGCAGACGCCACCTTAACAAAATGTTTAAGGCTAACAGTACTGGGGCAAGACACGTCGGTACCGTGAGCCTTGATGGGATGCACTGAGGTCACCGTGTCGTCTCCGCGTTGTCCTTTCCAAAACACGTGGTGTCAGTCTAATAATGAGAGAACTCCGGACAAACCCAAATTCCAGGACATTTATAAAAGAAGTAAGCAGGACACTTTGAATAATAGGTCATGAAAGACAAGAAAAGTCTGAATATGGTTAAGATAGATTAGAGGAGACCTAGAAGGATTGGCAACTAAGTAAATTGTGGGATTCTGCCTTGAAGCCTGAAACACAAACAAACACTAGTAGAAAAATCGTTGAAATTAGACAAGCTCTCCAATTCGTTAGTAGTATTGTTCCAATTTAATTTCCTAGTTTTGATCACTGTCCTCTGAGGAGATTGTTAACGTTAGAGGAAGTTGAGTAAGGGGTATATGGGGAGCCTGTTACTTCTGCAGTGTTTCTGTATGTCTGCCATTAGTTCATATTAAGATTTTATTTGTCTGGCTGCACAGCCTCTGGTTCAAGGAGCTGGATCCTATATGACCGACCATGGTTGGGAATTCCCAGCCCTAGTGGTTCAGAAAACAACTGAGCACAGGTGCATGTGTGCCCCCGAACCTGACAGATGGAGAGATGGAGAGAAGGGACTGTGCTTCCCTCCTCCTCTGTGTCTCTTTCTCTCTCTCTGGTGAGCGCACGTGTCTTCTAGCATGTCCTCATGAAGTTAGGACATCATGTGGAAGTAGAGGCTCAATGGGAGGACATAGGCTTGGGCTGAGCACTCGGGTCATTGACAGCACAGGAGTAGCGTAGGAGAAGGTGGTCTGGAAGGGAGATTAAAATGAAGAGGCCAACTGAGCTGGGAGAGGAAGAGGAGAGTGTGCCCTCAGAGAAGGCAAGGGGGAGGATTGCAGAGAAGGGAGTGGGAACATCTTATTGTCGCAGATTTTAAAGGCTGTACAAGGAGGACAGCGCAGTTGACTGGTCTGGCTCCATGTACAGGCATATCTCAGAGGTGATATGATTTACTGCAATAAGGCGAGCCCCATGAACTCTCTGGCTTTCCATGCAGACACAAGTTATGCTTACAGGGCCAGCTGGTTGGCGTGGTTGTTAAGGTGGCTGGGTCCCACATGGCCTACAGCACAGTTCAAGTCCTGGACCTGGTGGCTTGAAAAAAATGCCGGGCATGTTTGCATGCATGTCCAAAACCCCAAGAGGAGATTGGAGGATTGTGGAGTAGCCGGCTCCCTTGGGAGAGGCGCGTTCTCACTTTCTCCTCTCTCTCTCTCTCTCGTGAGCACATATGCCCTATAGCAAATTAAAGAAAAAGAGGCTCAAAGTTATGTTTACACTGTACTGTAGTATATTGAGTGTAAGTAGCATTATGTCTAAAAAATATGTACATTCCTTAATTTAACAATACTTTGTTATGGTTCAGCTCCGTCACGTGGTGGTTAAGGAAGCTGGGGCTCACGTGACTGACTATGCAGTTCCAGTTGCAGAACCTGCAGCAAGTATGTGCGTATGCCCAGAATCCTGAAAGGAAAGAGATGGAGGCGTGATCGTGGTGTGACCATTCCCCACGACGGATGCTTTCTCTCCTCCCTTTCCTCTCTGTGTCTCTGGTGAGCACACACACCCTCTAGCACAAAAAATAAGTGAAATCACTTTATTTGTAAAAAAAAATGCTAACAACTGTCCGAGCCTTCGGAGAGTCCGTCTTTTTGCCGGTGGAGGTCTTGCCCCAGTGTTCCTGGGTGCTGACCGACCGATCAGGGTAGTGGCGGCTGACGTTCGGGCGGCTGTGGCAGTGAGTTCGCGGCTTCTCGGCTCCGTTCATGCACGAGTTCTGTGTGGTGGGCCATGCCGTCTGGTGATCGCGCTTACCTACAGTAGGACGCCTTCAGAGAGGGAGTCTGTCTCTCAGGCTCTGCTGCTGCTTTCATTTGCCGTCATTTCAGCAGCGCTTACAGTATCTTCAGGAGTCGATTCCATCTCAAGGAGCTACTCTCTTGGCTTACGCATTAGAAGCAACAGAAGTTTATTCCCACAGTTCTGGTTGCTCAGAAGTCCAAGGGAAAGCAGCAGCAACCTGGTGTCTCTGAGGCCCACTTTCGGGGTTGCCAGGGGCTCCTCAGGTGTCCTCACTGCGTGAAAGGGGGCCTCTGGCCTTTTACAAGATTGTTAACTGCGTTCTCTACCCCCAACAAAGGCCCCAGGTCCTTGTGCCATTATGTTGGTGGGCAGGTTTCAACATAAGACTTTGGGAACACAGACACTTAGGGCATAGCTCCTGGAGTGTGGAGTCACCCATCAGCCAAACTCTCTGAAGTGCTTTTACCTTCTTGTTTGATATGACACCCACTTGCATAGCGACTCAGCTGCTGACGGCCGGCAGCGCTGGTGTTCCGCGGACGTGATTGTGCACAGGTTGTCTAATCCATGCTCTTCCCCACGTGTGCAGGCTTCTTCCTGGGAACTTCCTGTTTTACCATGTAAACATCATGCCTTAAAAGTAACCTTTGTTGGGGAACCAGCAGTTGGCGTAATGGCTATGTCGCTGGACTCCCATGTAGTTGACAGCAGTTCAAGTCCTGACCCAGTGGCTTAAACTCATGCTGGGTGCGTGTGCGTGTGTGCCCAAGATCCCGAGAGGAGAATGGAGGAGAAGGGATTGTGGCGTGGCCATCCCCCCCTGGGCGGGGGTGACTTCTCACCTTCTGTTTCTCTGTCTCTCTGGTGAGCACATGTGCCCTGTAGCAAAAACCTCTCCAAAAAAAAGTAACCTTTGTTGATGAACTCTCTATTTTTGTTATTGTCTTACCCATTTTTTCCTACTCTGTATGTTTATGTTTGACTGTTCTGTGCTTTTCTTTTTAAGCAAGATTTTTGCTGTAGGGCACATGCATGTGCTCAGAAAGAGACAGTGAGAAATCTCTCTCCAGGGAGGATGGACGGTCTCTTTTTTCAAGCTGCTAGGTTGGGACCTGAACCACAGTTGGCCATGTGAGTCAGCACCTTAACCACTATGCCACCTGCTGGCCCCTGTTTTATACTTTTCAGTGCCTTGTTTTATAAGGCCCTGTGTGATTTAACCCGTTTTATTTCCTCAAAAAGAGTTTATATCTGTTGTAGGATAAGGGTTTTTAAATTTTTTTCGTAAGCAGTGTTTTACATCAGTTCACTGATTACGGCTACAATTACTGAGTTATAAATTAAGTTCCCTAAAAATTTCTAGGTTGCCCTTTAAGGGCCCTGCATATATTAACAAAGCAATCGCCATCTTTGCTGACGATATACACCTTGTACGTTTTTATTCCTCGAGCAGTAACACTCGGATGCAAAGCTGGGAGGCACGTTCTAGTAAGGCAGAGGCGGTGAAGGAACGAAGGCTCATTGAAGGCTCATCGCAGTAGTGCTTGCGGCCCGTTCTTATTCGCAACGAAGTCAGCCTCTGAACTTGACCTTGAGAGAGGTTAAGGCCCTGCTGAGGACGCTGTGGCTCTCCGAGAGTCCGCTCTCTTGAGACCAGTGTATGCTCAGAGTAAAGTTTAAAGAATGTGGAAAGGATAGAAGTCAAGATGGGAAACGGTGTTACACGCATTTAGGCACAATCTAAGAAAGACGCAGAATTGGTGAGACGTTTGTGTTTCTCTCGAAAACTTAATTTGATCGGCTCTGTCTGCAGGAAAAGTTTCTTGGCATTTTGATAAGAGAATACGTTTTCTTTCTTTCTGAAAAGAGCACTACTTACCCTTTGTTTCTCAGGTGACCATGGAATAATTATTTAAGAAAACCTTTTTTAAAAAATCAAGACCGTCTGCCATCTTTATAGAAATAGTGTGTGGTGTGTCCCATGTTTGATAAGACTAATATATTAGTGTTTTTCTTATTTTTGTAAAAAGGAATTTTGGTTTCCTCTTTCCAGGCCTTCTCTTTCACTTGTTTAAATGTTAAATCCTGTGTCATTTCTTACTTTCAATGAAATTTCTTGTATTTGTTTATTTATTTTTGTAAAACAGGGCCACAGGCCTTTTTCTGTATGGAACTTGTTCAAGGTGAATTTTACAGCGTTAACCCATCTCAGAGTCAGGGCCCACACTGGAGCGCACACCTGCAGATGAGCATCTCCTTGTACAACTCGGCCAGGTTCCACAGAAACGGTCTTAGCTTTCGGGCCAAGTGCCTAGTCACAGTCTTGGTGTGTGTGCGGCTTGTTAAAACTCCTAGCTCAAACTGTGCACTGTAGACCTCTTAGAACAGCAGTCCTCATCTTCCCAGCAGCAGCATGGGAACCGGCCTCATGCTCCCTCTCTATCTCCGTCTCTTTCTATCTCTGTCTCTCTCTGGCTAGTGCATATACTCTATAACAAACTGAAAAAAAATGTAAAAAAGAGTTAAAATTTATGCTTATTGGTTTTATAAGCCCACCCTATAGCAAAAACCTCTCTCTAAAAAAAAGAAAATTAACCCAAATCATATCTTTAAAATCAAAGAGTAGTTTGTAACTAAATTATTTTTCTGCATTAGGCACGCTTTCTTTTCTTAAAACTGACTTAATCAGTGAATATTGCTTTAATTATTGTACCAAGTAAGCGTCTGAGGAGTTGGTGAATGAATGTATATGGCTTTAATTATTTGACCAAGTAAGCGTCTGAGGAGTTGGTGAATGAATTCTGACATGTTGAGTGATTAATGAACTCTGCATATGTGTGCTTGCGGAGCTGGAAGGACGGAGGCAGAGTAAGCAGGGGGTTGAGGGCAGTGATGGTTACTGTCTCTGTACATGACGGGTAATGATGTAGCCCACGTTAATACCTTTCAGAGCACGTTAATGCCTGTCTGGTAAGTGGTGCTTACTCCAAAGAAAGCAGTTCTTAATCCCAACTCAAATAAGTGGTCTCCATCCCCACGTGAGAGTCGGAGCTGGAGGAGGAGAGAACGTGGGAGTTTGGGTTACCTTGAATGTCCGTGTGAAATCTGAGTTAGTTTTCCTTCTGTTGCCGAAAAGAAAAAAGCTTAATAAGAGCTGTCATGGGCCAGCAGGTGGCATGGTGGTTAAAGGTGCTGGATTCCCACATGGTTGACCGTGGTTTGAGTCCCAGACCTTGCTTTCTGGCTTTCCCTTTCCCTCTCTCTCTGTCTCTCTCAGGTCAAATTTAAAAATAATAATAACAAATGGAATGAAATAATTTAAAAAAATAATAAGAGCTGTCATAATCAAGTAATTTCTTTTTATATTACTATATTGCTGAGCCCCCCCCCCCTTTTTATTTTGAGGGAAATATTTGAAGGGAACAAGGAACTAATTTTCAGTTGTTTCTCCTTGTATTTTTTTTTTTTTTTGAGAGGTTTTTGCTATAGGGTGCGTGTGCTCTCTGGAAAGACAGAGAGAGACAGAAAGACAGAAAGTGAAAAATCACCCCCCAGGGGGGAGGGCTATTCTGCAATCCATTGTCCTCTCAGGATCTTGGGCACGCACGCACACACACCTGGCATGAGTTTAAGCCACCAGGTCCGGGACTCGAACTGCGGTTGACTACATGGGAGTCCAGCGACACAGCCATTACACCAACTGCTGGTCCAGCTCCTTGTCTTTCAGTCTGCCTTTGCTTTCTTCGTTGAAAGATGTGAAAGAAGAGCAGAGGCTAGGATCTCACAGCTGCAGTGGTAGGTAGCTTGTTGCCAAAGTGTATGTCAAGAAGCCAAGGTCAGAGGGACAAGGTAGGGGTAGTTTCCTGGGAGTTGCCAAGTGTCTAGTCTTCTTGTTAATTTGCCTGAGTGAAGTTCTAGTTCCAGCTGTCTCAGCTTTTGTCTCATCTCATTTGAATGTAAGAGTCTTCTTAGCTAAGGAGATGAATTCTCTGGTCCCTTCTCACTCCCCCTCCCTCTGTCGGATCCCCACTCTTCCTGCCTTGAGCCCTCCCTTAGTGACTGAGCTGTCCTCTAAGACCTCAGCACCTGAGTGTAGTTGGCAGAAGCAGTTTCTGTCCTGGAACCCAGCAGCAGGAAACTGGTCCGGGCCGGCTTTCCTAAGTGTGCAGGCGTAACTAAGAGCAATTGCAGTACGACTCAAGGATGCTGCTTTTGCTTTCAGGGCTCTGAGCTGTTTAAATGGTAAAAGCACATGCCCCCGAGGCATGATGGTTCAGGTGGCTGGATCCCGCCTGTCTGATGGAGCAGTGTAAGTCCCAGATCTGGTGAGTTAAAACTCTACTGGGCATGTGTGGAGTGTGCCCCAAGTCCTGAGAAAAGGCTGGAGGATGAGGGATTGCAGCAAAGCTACCCCCCCACCCCGCCCTTTCCTTTTCTGTCTCTCTCTGGTGAGCAAATGTCTTTTTAAAGAAAAGAGAAGAAAGATAGTGGTTAAGGAAGTGATACCCAGAGGCAGAGGCAGAGGAGCACCCCCAGGGTCTGGCCTGCAAGGTGCCTGCCGTCCTCGTCTCACCTCTTGGACACGCACACATGCTCAGCTTCTTTCAGGCTGACCAAGCCAGGGATTTGCAAAAAGTTGCCGTGGGAGGGAGATCGGGCTTCTCTTGAGTAAGGCTTTGCCGCTGCACCATGGAGCTGGCCCCAGTGCAATTTTGAATTCAACTTTGCTTTTGGCTAATTTTTAAAACTTTCTTCCCTGTCTGGGGCCAACCGGTGGCGTGATGTGTTAAGGCGCTGGACTCCCATGTGGCCAACCGCCATCCTGAACCTGATGGCTTCCTTTTCACTTTCCTTCTTCTCTCTCTGCCTCTCCCTGTTGAACTAATGTGCCCTATAGCAAATTTAATAATAATAATATAAATAAAATTAAATAATTCTTTTTTTTTTGAGAGTATTTTTTTCGCTGTAGGGCGCGTGCGCTCGCCAGACAGACAGAGAGAGACAGAGAGACAGAAAGCAAGAAATCAACTCACCAGAGAGACAGAGAGACAGAAAGCGAGAAATCACCCCCAGGGAAGATGGCCACGTTGCAATCCCTTCTCCTCCATTCTCCTCTCGGGATTTTGGACATGCACACATGCGCGCTGGTGTGAGTTTAAGCCACCGGGTCCAGGACTCGAACTGCGGTCAACTACATGGGAGCCCAGCAACATAGCCATTACTCTAACTGCTGCTTCCCAAAATTAAATAATTCTTATGAAAAATTTCTTCCTTGTCTTTTTTAAAAGTACAATCAGTTGTAATGGAAATTCATGAGGGAACAGAGGTTTAAAGAGAATCTTTGTCAGTGGGGGCCAACAAGACTCTGAATGTTTCATTGTCATATTTTCTTTAAAAAAAAAAAAGAAGGGAACCAGCAGTTAGCGTAATGGCTATGTCGCTGGACTCCCACGTAGTCGACCGCGGTTCACGTCCCGGACCCGGTGGCTTAAAACTCACGCCGGGCGCGTGTGCGTACGTGCCCAAGATCCCGAGAGGAGAATGGAGGAGAAGGGATTGCGGCGTGACCATCCCCCCTGGGGGGTGATTTCTCGCTTTCTGTCTCTATGTCTCTCTCTGTCTGTCTGGCGAGCGCACGCGCCCTATAGCGAAAAAACCTCTCCAAAAAAAAAAAAGAATTCCCAAAGCAATTAAATGTGAGAACTCGCTCAAATATGATTACTGAACCTCCATTTTGTATCTCTTTAAACATTTGCCAAGTAATTTTTTCAGCTAAACTTTAATAGTCTGCATGTCAGGACCAGCAGTTGGCATAATGGCTATGTCGCTGGACTCCCAAGTAGTCGACCATGGTTCAAGTCCTGGACCCGGTGGCTTAAACTCATGCCGGACTCGTGTGCATGCATGCCCAAGATCCTGAGAGGAAAATGGAGGAGAAGGTACTGCTGTGTGGCCATCCCCCGAGGGGGTGATTTCTTGCTTTCTATCTCTCTATCTCTCTTCTGGTGAGTGCACATGCCCTATATCAAAAACCTCTCAAAAAAAAAAAAAATCTGCATGTCATTGAGTACTGTTAGTGCTAAGCTATTAGTGAATTGAGTTGGACTGTTGCTGCTGTCACATCCAGTGACATCCATATCCCCATTCTGTAGTCTCCTTAATGTCAACATTGTGGATGTGTTAGGGATCCATCTTAATACAGTTTCATAACAAAGGCCGTGTCTTTGTAGTAAAGGTCCTGTTAGTCTAACAGGTGTTTTTCTTTCAGTTCACCTCGTTGTTAATCCAGTTTTGTTACACTGAAACTGCCTTCTCGGTAGGGTGGTGCCCGTTCTTCAGTATGGCTCAGTCCTCCCTACTTCCTGGAACCCGTGCCCTGTGTAGTCCCGTCCTCTCTGACACTGTCAGGACTGGTCTGGGGGAGCAGCAGAGGCAGACGCGTGTGCGACCTCCGAAGCTAGGTCATGGAGGGTACTCTTGCACCTGCCACTCTCGGGCCCTTGATCCGGAGGAGGCTGTGTTGTAGTAACGCTCAGGCAGCCTGTGGAGAGCATCGGAGGTCCCTTGCCCATACATAGCTGCACCAGCTTGCTGCCCTGTAAGTGCAAGCAGGCCTGAGCCTAGCTGACATAGCGACGCTGACCCCCTGAGAAACCCTGGAACCAGAACTGCTGGTGAAGCCGCTTTGGATTCCTGGCTCAGCAGAAACGGCATGACATGATAAACGTTCTTTGCTGTCTTAAGCTGCTAAGTTTTGAGTAACTTGTTCTATATGTATACAACAATACACCACCAATACAGACACTTTTATATCCTCCACATGAGAGCAATCTGTCGTAGCCTGAATTTCCCCCTAAATCTGCAGTTCAGTTCTCTCCAGTAGCAGAAGAGTAAATGCTGTTTGAAGTTGTTTTATTAGTGTTATCACTATGGTAGTTATTAGGGCTGAGTATTGTAGAAGCCTTTGGCAACGTGTGTCGGAAAGACTACCGCCTACATAGCTCATCCGTGAAGCAGCGGGCGAGCAGCAGGAGAGCGGGCCTAGGAAGGCATGCTGTGCCCTGTCGTTGTTAGGACAGCCGTGCTTTCACGTGAGAGCTGCTCTAGGAAG
>NW_006201391.1:1444073-1464726 GCF_000334495.1 Tupaia belangeri chinensis
AAGAGCGTGGGCCACACGTGTAGTTCCGAATTTTCTAATAGCCTAATTACAACGGTTAGAAAGAAACAAATTGCATTAATTTTAACAGTATATTTCATTTAGCCTAATACATCCAAAATCTGGCCTTCCAATGAATGTGAAATTGTTAATGAACTAGTTTACTTTTTCTGTTGAAGACCAAGTGTTCAAAATGTCATGTCTGTAGTGCATCTCCGTTTGGACCAGCTGTCTTTGAGAGGCTCTGCATTGCACAGTACACACAGTGCCCTCTGCTGAAGAAATTTAAGGCTTTCTTGGGGCTGGCAGGTGGTGTGGTAGTTAAAGGCATTGGATTCCCACATGCCTGACCAAGGTTCGAGTCCCAGACCTGGCAGCTTGCTTTCTTGCTTTTCCTTTCTCTCTTCCTCTGTCTCTCTCTGGTCAAATGGAAAAATAATAATAATAATAAATGGAATTAAATAAATAAATAATTATTTTTAAAAAGGAAGTTAAAGCTTTCTTCTAAATTAAAAAGAAATACCTTCTATATGCTACTTAAGACTGCATATAAACAATCGGAATGGTTTTCTTAAACTTAATGTCTTACCTTGTCTCTGCCCTGTATTTGGTTGAGTAAATCAACCTCCTAATTTCTGAATGCTTCACTTCCTTCAAACCTGAAGAAAATCCTAGTTACTGAAGGGATTCATACTTAGGGGCCGGTGAGTGGCGTGGTGGTTAAGGCTGTGGACTCCCACGGGGCTGACTGCCATTCAGGTCCTGGACCTGGCAGCTTGCTTTCTTGCTTTCCCTTCCTCTTTATCTGATAAAATTAAAAATAATAATAACAAATGGAATCAAATAAATCAATAATTCTTTTTTTAAAAAGGCTCGTGCCATCAGAGGTTATGTGCAGACTTCTCTAGGGCTGTAGACTCAGAATGGCCTGGCTACCTCACGGTTCATCCTGATGAATGTGGACTTTTTCGAGGAGGAAATGTAGTTCATGAGGCGACGCATGTGTTAGTGCCTTAGGTTTTATCTGGTTCATCTTGCTTACTAGGGGAGTGAGCCAGGAAGCACTCTGTGGGGCTTTTAGCCCATCACGCGTGGCCCTGAGGACAGAAGCACGTGGGTTTTGTTGTGTTTCACTTTCCTTCTTTTTTTAATTTATTTGCCAGAGGGCACATGTGCTCCCCAGGGAGAGAGAGAGAGTGAGAAAGCCCCCCATCTGCATGATACCACAGTCCTTTCTACTCCGTCCCCCTCCTGTTGGGATTTTTGGACGTGCACTTACCACACGTGTTTTTCAAACCGCCAAGTTTGGGATTTGAACTACACGGCCATGTGGGATTGAGCCGCCATAACCACCATGCCACAGGCCGTGGTTCACACTTTCTGAAGTCCAGTGTTACCAGCCGATGTCTTTATTTGCATGATACCACAGTCCTTTCTACTCCGTCCCCCTCCTGTTGGGATTTTTGGACGTGCACTTACCACACGTGTTTTTCAAACCGCCAAGTTTGGGATTTGAACTACACGGCCATGTGGGATTGAGCCGCCATAACCACCATGCCACAGGCCGTGGTTCACACTTTCTGAAGTCCAGTGTTACCAGCCGATGTCTTTTTCCCCATTGTATTCACGATAGAGTGTGTGCACCTATACCCGAGAGAGCGAGCGGGAGAGAGAGCCGGAGAGAGGTAGGAACACCCCACCCTCCACAGGGTCTGGCCATGCTGAATTCTCCTTCCCTGGGTCCTCTAGTCTGTCAGATCCCGGGCATTCATTCCGTGTACCTCGTGTGTTTCAAGCGGACTGGGCTGGGGATTCGAACCACAGTTGCCATGTGCTATCTGAGCTCTCTTCAGCAGTAAGTTATGGCTGCATCACAGAGCTGGCCCCAACATCTTTTTGTCTCACATGTATTCAAGGAAGCTGATAAAACTCACTTCTCGGGACCAGCAGTTGGCGTAATGGTTACATGCTGGGACTCCACAGTTTGAGTCCCAGATCTGGTGACTTAAAACTCTCACTGGGCGTGTGTGCGTGTGTGCCCAGGATCCCAAGAGGAGAATGGAGGAGAAGGGATTGCGGCGTGGCCATCCCTCCTGGGGGGGGGGTGATTTCTCGCTTTCTGTCTCTTTCTCTCCTTGTCTCTCTGGTAAGCACACACGCCCTTAAGCAAAAATTTCTCTCAAAAAACAAAACAGAACAAAAAATAACTGTCACTTCTCAAAGTGTAGGCATTGAACAGATTAAAAGTTTTTCTTTTCCTTCAAACCTGTGTACACCATTAGGTATAGTGCAAGTAAGCAGTTTTGTCACTGGAATTCTGTGTCTAACCTGTCACTAAAATCTACTCACTCCTGTTGTCATGGGTATGGAGATAGGAACTATTTCCCTAAAAAGGAGGTTAGGAAACATTTTTGAAACCTCTTGGTTTTGTGCCATCTTAGACATCTGCTACTAGAATGTTTAAATTTTAAATGTCATCATAATCCTCAGAATAACAGTAGAATTTACTGTAATATGTTACCCCTTTCCACACGTCCTTAGAGTAGTTCCCGAGAGATGGGGGAGGGATCCCTTCACAGTTCTCACCCACCTGTGCAAATCACTTCTGAGAAGTTCATAGGACTTCTGAACAAAACCGAAGAGCTTGATGACAGAGTAGTGTCAGTATCTGAAATAATCACACTTGTAATATATTCTTATTTATTCGCAGTACATGTTATTCTTTTGACTTGTTTTTTTCAATTTGCTTACGATTTTATTTTATTCATATTTTAGAGATTTTGTTTTTGCTGTAGGGTGCATGTGCTCACCGGAGAGACAGAGACTGAGACAGAAAGCGAGAAGTCATCTCCCAGGGAGGATGACCATGCCGCAGTCCCTTCTCCCTCATTCTCTTTCCCGGATTTTGGGCATGCACACACATGTACCCAGTGTGAATTTTAAGCCGCTGGGTCTGGGATTTGAACTGTGGTCAACTGCCTGGGAGTCCAGTGAAGTAATCATTACGTCATCTGCTGGCCCCTGGCTCTGATTTTTTTTATCGGAACTATATGTATTTATGTTGTTTACAAAGTGGGTCACCGTAATAGTCAGCTACTTCATTCCTGTCTAACCCTGTTGCGTGGTCCGGTAGACAACCACGGTCATCTCTTTTGGTTGTTTCTAATGCTGTTTTTTTCCATGTTTCCAAATGCCACTCTTGTTGTTTATCAGCTTCCTTATTTGGGTGTTGCGTATTGACTTCTTCTCATGGGTGATGGAGTTAGCGCTGTGTACGGACCATCACACGTACTACCTACCCTCTCCCCTCTCCCCTCTCCCAGTGTGGTTACCGAGGTTCCCATGGCAGCACCGCGTGCCGTGATTCGCAGTTTAGTTTTCCTGGGGCTTCCTGTTGTACTTGACTTTTACTTTTTAGTTGTTTGGGTGTTCTGCTTGGTCGCTTAGTTCTTTGTGTTCACATCACCAGTTTATTCCCAAACTCTTTCCTGGGCTCGTGAAATTCCTCCCATATTGTTACTGTTATAAAATATATCATTCTTTGTTAATCACCCACAGATGACAGAGTAGTGTCAGTATCTGAAATAATCACACTTGTAATATATTCTTATTTATTTGCAGTGCATGTTATTCTTTTGACTTGTTTTTTTCAATTTGCTTACGATTTTATTTTATTCATATTTTAGAGATTTTGTTTTTGCTGTAGGGTGCATGTGCTCACCGGAGAGACAGAGACTGAGACAGAAAGCGAGAAGTCATCTCCCAGGGAGGAAGACCATGCCGCAGTCCCTTCTCCCTCATTCTCTTTCCCGGATTTTGGGCATGCACACACATGTACCCAGTGTGAATTTTAAGCCGCTGGGTCTGGGATTTGAACTGTGGTCAACTGCCTGGGAGTCCAGTGAAGTAATCATTACGTCATCTGCTGGCCCCTGGCTCTGATTTTTTTTATCGGAACTATATGTATTTATGTTGTTTACAAAGTGGGTCACCGTAATAGTCAGCTACTTCATTCCTGTCTAACCCTGTTGCGTGGTCCGGTAGACAACCACGGTCATCTCTTTTGGTTGTTTCTAATGCTGTTTTTTTCCATGTTTCCAAATGCCACTCTTGTTGTTTATCAGCTTCCTTATTTGGGTGTTGCGTATTGACTTCTTCTCATGGGTGATGGAGTTAGCGCTGTGTACGGACCATCACACGTACTACCTACCCTCTCCCCTCTCCCCTCTCCCAGGGTGGTTACCGAGGTTCCCATGGCAGCACCGCGTGCCGTGATTCGCAGTTTAGTTTTCCTGGGGCTTCCTGTTGTACTTGACTTTTACTTTTTAGTTGTTTGGGTGTTCTGCTTGGTCGCTTAGTTCTTTGTGTTCACATCACCAGTTTATTCCCAAACTCTTTCCTGGGCTCGTGAAATTCCTCCCATATTGTTACTGTTATAAAATATATCATTCTTTGTTAATCACCCACAGGTAGTCTATACAGCTGCTTTTCTTCCTCCCCCCTTGGAATGTTTTGAGTTTGCATTCTCTGCTCCAATCCTTATTTATTCTCTAGGCTCCCTCTTAACCCTGCAGGTTTCCTGCACCACTCCCCTGAGCTAGATCCGTTTTTCTGGAAGCCATGTCTCTTTCTAGGGTCACTTCTTCAGTGTGGTATAGTGCACCCTCCTAACGTGATGAGCCTTGGCATTCTCCCCTGGTATTGAGTGAGAGTTGATACAGATTTCCGGACTGGAAACGTTTTTTCCTCTCAGAGTTGTGAACGCATTGCTCATTTGTCTTCTAGGTTTCTCTGTTGCCCTTAAAAACTACAATGTCTTTTGATTTTTTGTATCCTTTGTAGGTTGTCACTTTTGGTATTTCTAAAAGTTAAAAAAATATATTTTTTTGGCTACATAGTGCACACTCACCAGAAAGAGAGGGAAATTGAGGACGCACTCCCCAGAGGGGCGGCCATGCCTCAGTCCTTCCCCTCCATTCACCTCTCGGGTTGTGGTCACACACACACACACACACACACACACACACACACACACACACGCCCGGCAAGTTACCATGTCTGGAACTTAAACCATGCAGTCACCATGCAGGATCCAGCCACCTGAACCTCCACGCTATCTGCTGGGCCAAGATTACACGTAATCTAAGTATAGAAAAATGTATTCGGGGCCGGCAGGTGATGTAGTGGTTAAGGTTCTAGACTCCCACATGGCCTACAGTGCTTCTAGTCCCGGACGTGGGGGCTTGGAAGTCATGTTTAGTGCATATACATGCGTACTCAAAGCCCCGGAGGGGCATGGATAGGGGCTGTGGTGTGACCATCTCCCCTGGGGGCTGATTCTGGCTTTCTCTCTCTCTCTCTCTGTCTCTCCAGCAAATGCATGTACCTTATGGTATAAAACTGAAAAAATAATTTTTTAAAAGAAAGATGTATTTAATCTTCTTGAAAGAGTGAGAATAAGAAAAAAATTATTATGAGCTAACAGTGTTTTCTATTCCAGTATTTATAGAACTAGAAGGATTTCCTATTCATTCTGGCATTGGTTCAATATTATCAAATTTAATGGAAATTCAGGTATAGTTTGGTACCAAAGAAGCTTCCTTTGTTTACCTTAGCAGATATCTGTAAAGATTCCAGAACTAAACCAGATCCCCATTTTATCCACTATCGAGAGCTGTTTGGACTTGTTAATGCACACGAGGGGGTAGTTGTCTTATTCTCTTGTTACTGCCGTAATACAGTTTCCTTAGAGCAAGTAGGTCACACTTAGTTTTGCTTTGAGATGTTACATATAAATATCACTTGTTCATTTGTAGTTACGTTTCATTCTTATGAGCAAGAATGATTTTTAACCAGGCTTTGCCACTAAGTCTAAAAAAAGCTTTTCTTAGCCAGACAGCCTTGCCCACTGAGCTTGTCTGGTAGACTCTGGCTTTTGCCCCCGTTTTGGGTGTACTTACCTTACAAGAACCTGCTCCGATCCGCCGCATTACCGTGAGTTTCTAATGAGCTTCCCTCTCAGAAAGTGTAATGATACAGCCCGAAGCTGTGTTTCACCTGGCCAAGGTGTACCTAAGCTGCTTGAGAGAAACCGATTTCCGGGAAGTCACGCGGAATAGCTGTTTCAGCCTTGATTTGGGTTAGGCTAACAGAAGCCTTTCAGGAGACATCCAAAAATGATTAAGAGGGCAAGGATAGACTGGGCAGAAATGAAATACTGGGCCCCGTACCCCGTGACTCGGGGCGGGACCCCGTACCCTGCGCCAGCACCGGCGTGCTCGGAACCTGTCCCACTCACTGCAGTGGAGCTGCTCTCGCTCACCAGAGGCCCTGAGGGGACTGGGCTAATGGTGCATTCTCCCCTCCTCGGCCTCCTGTGGCATTTCGTTTTCTCTGATTCTGAAGAAGCCATCATGGCCTTCGTGTCTCTTCTCAGCATCCTTTCAGACACCTTCACTTGCTCTGCTGCCCATGGATAGCCCATGGAGGCTTGAAGATGTCAACAAAGAACATTTTTTGATCTGGTTAAACTGCTTTTAGTGTAGTTAGGTCTAAACAGAACCTAACTTATGGGAATAGAGCAAAGTATTTTTTTTATCTGTGGGAGGATTTTAAATTATTTATTTATCATTGTTACCATTTTTTAAATTTGCTGCAGAGCACATGAGCTCTCTAGAGAAAAAGAGAGAGAGGGAAAGTGACAAAGCAAACCTTCAGGTCTGGGACTCAAACCACAGTCAGCCATGTGGGAGTCCAGTGCCTTAACCACCACACCATCAGCTGGCCCCAAATTCTAAAGACAAAGTTGTCAGAAGTGAACTGCAAGGGGCCAGTTAGTGGCATAGTGGTCAAGGCACTAAGGCACTGGACTCCCACATGGACAACTGTGGTTTGACTCACAAACCTGGTAGCTTGAAGGTGTGTGTGTGTGTGTCATGTGCACACGCGTGCGCATGCCCAAAATCCTGACAGGAGAATGGAGGAGACGGGATTGGCTTGGCCACTCCCCCGGGGGGTGATTTCTCTCTTTTCCTCACTCTTTCTCTCTCCTTTTTTGCAAGCTCACACACTTCATGATAAAAACCTAAAAAAAAAAAAAGTGATCTTCAGTATAATTAAATGAAAATTGCATAGATAAAAGAGAAAATCCTACGGGTCAGCAGGTGGCATAGTGGTTGAGGAGCTGAACTCCCATGTCATCAACTGTGCTTCAAGGCCCCGACCCAGTGGCTTGAAACTCATGCCAGGTTCATATGCCTGCATGCCCAAAATCCTGAAGGGAGAATGTAGAAGAAATTGTGGCATGGGCATTCCTCCTGGAGGGTGATCTCTCTCTCTCTCTCTCTCTGTCTCTCTGTCTCTTTGGTGAGTCCATGCACCTATAGTAAAAATCTCTTAAAAAAAAAGAAAAAAGGATAACTCCTAGGATACTTTTTCTTGTTGTTAGCATTTTGAAAGTTAGAGAATGGTATAGCAAACCTTGTTCTTTCATTTCATATCTTAATGAAAGGCAGCATTTTATTCTTGATCCTCTGGTCCTGTAAGAATTTGAAGAGGAAGTGCTTTTGAATTCATTTCTCATTCTACCTGAATTCTTCTTCACTTATCCTTATTTTACGGTCTCTCCCAGCTTAGTCTAATGTCCTGTAGGATTTTGTCTTTCTGGTCAATTCATATTCATCTGTTGTCCTCCCCCAAAGTTGCATTTTAAACTTGTGTGGGAGATCAGGACCTTTGAGAATTGCTTGACTGACTAAATGCTCATTCTTAGCTAGACCATCACTTACATGCAGTTTTTGCTTCAGTTTTCTCATGATATTAAAAAAGAAGACTTGACTTTCTTGGAAGTTGCGAAACATCACTTTTTTTTAAAGCTTGTGAACAATTGTATGAAAAATACAATCAAAATATCATGCCTCTTACTAACTTCTCATACAGACTCTGCAGGGAAGAGACTGGCATTCAGTCTAATTACTTAGCTTCATCGGTGCTGCTGTAAGCCAGTTCAGAAGCAGCTCAGAGACAGCCTTGCGTGTCTCCGTGGCCCCGCGGTTCCTGGCTGCCTAACACAGCTGTGTACTCTCTGTTGCCGAGAGCGAGAACATCTCGCCCGTCTTGCTTCACTAACTTGGCCCTTTGCTCTTAATAATGTACTTCTTCAGTCATCTTTACTCGCTCTTTGCTTTATTCTTTCTTCTGTGAAAATTCCTTTTGGCCTTGATTTGCTTCTGAAGGGAAAAGCATTTAATAAGCAAATAGTCCTTTCTTGATAAGCTTCTCTTTGGTTCACCAATTAATCCACTTCACCCAGTCTTCCGTCGTTTTCCAGGACAGTCTCCGTAAGAAGGATGACAGGATCGAAGAGCTGGAAGAAGCACTCAGAGAGAGTGTGCAGATAACTGCAGAGCGGGAGATGGTGCTAGCACAAGAAGAGTCAGCCAGGACCAGTGCTGAGAAACAGGTCTGCAATTTTACACAGTTCTAGCCATGCTGCCGGTTACGCCAAGGTAAAGCCCGACCGGTGCAGCTAGGTAAACGTATGTGCCATGTGTTCTTAGTGCTAAAAATACTTTGCGTGTAAGTATTTAGAATTAAATAAGAATAGACATAGGGCCAGCAGGTGGCATGGCAGTTGAGGTGCTGGATCCCACATGGCCGACTGTGGATCAGGTCCCACATCTGGCCACTTGTGAAACATGCCGGGCTCATGCTCATGTATGCCCGAAAGCCCGAGAGGAGAATGGAGGAGAAGGGTGATTTCTGCCTTTGCCTTTCAGTCTCTTTCCTGCAGGAAAGAGCACATGCCCTATGGCAAAAAAATCTAAAAAGAAAGGAGTTGACTAATGCAAAAGTCTCTGCATTAGTATTTAGGACTGATTTCATGTATGTTTATGCAGTATATGCTAATATGTCTGGTGAGATGAAGGAGAACTTGTCTATTTTCTACTAGACTGCTTTTATTGACGAGGGCTGAGCAGGTGGCATGGTGGTTAAGGTGCTGGGTTCCCACATGGCTATACGGTTCTAGTCCTAAACCTGGTGGTTTGAAAATCACAACAAATAAATGGATAAATAAATAAATGAATGTTGAGAAATAAGTAAATAGAATGAGAAAATATGAACATTTCTCACTATGCTAATTTCAAATATCAAGTATTTGTTTATTTTGTACCCTGCCTTAGAGGAGCAGGTAAAGTTCGAACAAGTTAGGTTAGTAGCGGATGTGAAGGACACAGACAGCAGACACTGGAGTCCCAGGTTTGGTGTCTCCGCCGCGGGAGCTGCTGGAGAATTCTGCAGCTGCTGTTTGTAGCCTTTGTTTTATGTCTTCTGCATCTTTTTTGGTTCCCATGCCCTCGCTTTGGCTTTTTATTAGGAAGAATAACTAAGGATGTGAATGGAACAAACAGTTTTGACAAATGAAAGCTACACTCTCAGTTTCTCATGACATTTAGTTTTTGTAGCAATGGTTTCCATTTCTTTGTGGGAGGATATAAATGCTAAACAGATAAAAAGGGTTCAGTGAGAGGGTGACACGAATCTTTTGGGGAACCCCCTTGATCAGACCCTGAGTGAGTTAAGGTAGTTGCTTGGTGGAGTTCATTTTCTCGGCTGACTCCGGCACTGTGTACCCAAAGAGTTCTTCCTATGAAGCCATGTTAGCTTCAGGAGATGGCTTCTGCAGTGTCACGCATAAAAAGAAAATCAGCTGATACTTACTAGCAAAACAAAGCTGAGGAAAAATTGTTTTTTCACAGAATGAGTGGCTTTGGCAGCCCGTTTCCAGATAAATGCTTGTCTAGTATTTTGTTTTGGTTTTTCAAATTATCTCCTAGTGCTCAATCAGATAGGGCTTGATAGTGGAGAACCTTAGTATACAGCTATCCTCAGAGCAGGGAGGGCTTTTTCTATTTTTAAATCTTGATGTGACCCTTTTTTACAATCTCATCTTTGTTTGTTTGTTTGCTTTTTAGGATTTTGCCATAAGGTATGTACATTCGTTGAGGGAAAGCAGAGAGGGAGAAAGAGAAAGTAAGAAATCACTTCCCCAGAGACATGGCCACACAGTAACCCCTTCTTTCTCTTCCTGGGACTTTGGGCATGCATGTACATATGCCCGGCTTGATTGTCAAGCCTTCAGGTCCTGGACTTGAACTACAGTTCGGCCATGTGGCTTAACCTCTGTACTTATTTATTTATTTAAATCCCTCCCACCCCGTCCACACTCCCCAGAATGCTTGCACTTGCCGGAGAAAGACAGAATGACAGAGTGGAGGAGGGAGAGAGCACCTGTCACTGAGGCGTGGTCATGCCTCCATCTCTTCTCCATTTCTCCGTCCTGTTGGGATTTTGGGTGCACATGCACATGTGCCTCGTGTGTTTTTCACGCCGTGGAGCTATTCAAACACTGGTCGCCTTATGGTTAAAGATTTGGCTTCTTTAACCACTAGGCGTCAGGTCTGGCCTTACTTCCTCTCTTTTATGTTCCAGATATCCACTTCTTTTTCTTTCTATAGATTTTCTTCAGGTTCGATCTCATCATTTAGTGCAAGCCTTAAATATCAGGGATTCGGCAGAGATTTTGGCAGTTAATAATGGACCGTGTCATTGTGATATGTAGATAGACTTCTGTCATACTGGGTTTTCGGAAAAGTCATGACATTTTTTTTATGTAAAAATGCGTCATGACTTTTACAATGACCTCATATTTTTTTAATTTGCCTGCGGGTGAGTGCACTTAGCAGACAGACGCAGAGAGCCAGAGCCAGAGGACAAAGAGGAAACACCCCCGACAGAGCATGGTCACACCTCAAACCCTTACCTTCCGTTTGTGGATCTTGGGCATGTATGCACATGCATCTGGTGTTTTTCAAGCTGCTGGGGTCAGGATTTGAACCAGTCAGCCGAGTGTGATCCAGCTCCCTTAGCAAGAGGCTCAGAACTGGCCCTGTTTACTTTTCTTTTTTAAACTATTGTGTGAACTGATTATAATATGCTTTTTTTTCCCCAGAGTGTGTTTTGTTTACTTAATAAACTATTTTTTAGAGCAGTTTTTAAGTTTACAGGAAAACATTTCCATTTACTCCTTTCTCCACCTCAGTTTCCCATATTAATAATGTCTTGTATTCGCATAGTATATTTGTTTTGTCTTATTAATTTATGTTAAGAGGTTTTTGCCTTAGGACATGAGCTCTGGGAAAGAGAGAGATAGAGAGGGAGAGAGTCAGTGAAAGGAAAATGAGAAATCATGCCTCTGGGGCCGCAATACCTTCTCCTCCATCTCTTCCTGGGATCTTGGGCACAAATGCTCACACACATGCTGGGTATGAGTTTTAAGACACTGGGTCTGGGACTTGAACCACAGTTGGCTATGTGGGAGTCCAGTGACGTAACCACTGTGCCGTCTGTGTAGTGTATTTGTTAAAACCAGTGATAATTTATGATTAAGTAATCACATGGCTTCCATTAGGGCCAGTCTTTGTGATGTGTAGCTCGTGCCTTGCCAAATGTAAGCGTCGCGTAGCTGCCATTCCAGTGCCATGCAGAGTGCGTTTCCTGCCCTGAAGATTCCTGGGTCCCACCTGATCATCCCCCCACCCCATCTTTCCTCTGTCTTTATAGTTTGGCCTTCTCCTTCGGTGGTACTTGGAACCATATAGAACCTTTTCAGATTTGCTTTGTTTTTTTCCACTTACCCTTTACATTTAAGGTTCTTCCATGTCTTTTTGTGACCTGATAGCTTGCTTTTTATCTCTGGGTAATACTCCATCACACGGAGGGACCACAGCCTGTTCATTCCTTCACCCGTGCAAGGACACCGTGCTTACTTCCAGAGGTGACAGCTCCAGGAAAGCTGCTGCAAGCCTTCATGTGCCCGTTTTTATGTGGGTGTAAATTTTCAGCTAATTTGGATAAACAGACATGACTGCTGACTGTATGTCACATGGCAGAACAGTGTTCAGCACTGTCAGAGTGGCTCTATTCAGTCTGCTTTTAATGGCCCGCTTTCCCCTCTCTCTTTCCCACTTATCTTCCTTTCAACCATTCTGCCTCTCACGGTCTATCAGAAGTTGTTGAGTGACACATTGCATGAGACCAGTCATTTGGGCTTTAAGTGGTTCAAGGTATGAAGAAACCACTTACGTTTGTCTTCCTGAGGCCTTGCAGCCTTCGTCCACTGTTCTCCCCTCCTCTTCCTGTCTGTCTTTTATCTTTTCCGTGTTCTGATGCCACTGGTAATTTTACTGCTGTGTACTCATTGTATGCACCGGGGTAACCTGCAGATATTCTGCGATACTTTAAATTTATGAAGGCATTTTTTTGGCCAGACTCATTATTTTTATCTTTCTCAGTTCTAGATGTTACCTGCTGCTTCTGTCTTCTGGGGAAGAGAGAGATAGAGACAGTGAGAGGGAAATGAGAAATCATGCCCCCGAGAAGTAAGGACACCTCTGATGGAGGATAGCTGTAGCTCGTAGTTTCTCCAAGAGTGAGGTAGAACTGTGTGGCAACTGTAGTTCTTATTAGAATAAGTACATGGTTACGTCGCTGGACTCCCACATGGTTGACTGCAGTTCCCTCTCGTCCCGGACCCGGTGGCTTAAACTCGCACCAGGCATGTGTATGTGTGTGCCCAAAACCCTGACAGGAGAATGGAGGAGAAGGGACTGTGGTGGAGGTGATTTTTTTGCTTACTGTCTCTGTCTCTATCTCTCCGGCAACCACATGCGCCCTTTAGCAAAAAAGAAAAAAGAATTCTCAAGAACAAAAAAATTATATAGAACCTTTCAAAGTTTGAGCAGGGGAAAAACCCCCTAGGAAAATACTTCTGAGTGCCTCCTGTTCTCACAGCATCCACTTTCATTCTTTTATTGTTAATACGCTATGCAGATTGAGCTCAGTCCATGCACGCAGTCCCTGCGCAGTGACCTGAGGAAGGAAGGCGCCCTCTGACCTGGGCTGGCAGACTGAGTCATGCCAAGGCCCTTCTCCTCTATTCCTCCCACTTTCAGAACTTGAGGCATGCCGTGCACACGTGTCCAGTGTGTTTATCATGCCCCTGGGTCTGGGACTCAAACCACTCAGAGAGCTACGTGGAACCCAGCCACCATAACCACCATGAGACCGGCTGGCCCAAAGTTTCTTCTTCACATTTATCTTCAGTGCTTTTTCTTTACTTAATCTTGTCACTCTTAAACTGATTTCTTTGTCAGTAGTGATAGAGATTCTTGAGGTAATTAGCTGAGCAGACTAAAAATACTACAACTACAAACGTGTTTCCAGAACTGTGTAGCGTCACTCGTTCTTACAAGAACGTATAGCCATGAGTTAGCGGCATGGACTTTGCTTGGAAAGCAGTTTACGGTTTTCTGCAGAAGTCATCATTTTTGGTCAACGCACAGATCAAAGAAGATACAGTTGTTTAAAGGTAACCCATTTTTAAAAATTTAACTTTATTTATTTCAATTTGATCAGAGAGGAAGGAAGAGGGAGAGGGAAAGTGAGGAAGTATGCTGCCAGGTCCAGGACTCGAACCACAATCGGCCATGTGGGAGTCCAGTGCCCTTAACCACCACGCCACCTGCTGGCCACAAGATAATCCATTTTAAAAGTAGAAGATGTTGGGACCAGCAGTTGGCATAATGGCTATGTTGCTGGACTCCCATGTGGTTGACCGTGGTTTGAGTCCCGGACCTGGAGGCTTAAACTCAACACCGGGCGCGTGTGTGTGCATGTCCAAGATCCCGAGAGGAGAAGGGATTGCGGCATGTCCATCCCCTCGGAGGGTGATTTCTCGCTTTCTCTCTCTCTGGTGAGTACATGTGCCCTATAGCAAAACCTCTCCAAAGAAAAAAAGGAAAAAGAAAAAGAGAATATGTTGGGCCAGCCCGTGGCATGATGGATAAGGCATCTGGATCCCACTTGACCAAGTGTACAGTTCAAATCCTGGAGCGAGCAGCTTGAGAAGCACGCCAGGTGTGTGTACATGTGTGCCCCAAGCCCAGGAGGAGAGAGAAGCAGAGAAGGATCTGCAGCGATTGTCCCTGTGGTGGCGCCTTCTCACTTGGCTTCTCTCCCTGTCTTTATCCAGCAAGTGCCCCTGCCTTCTGGGGGAAAAGTGTGATGTGTGTGTGTGATCGATAAACATACAGAATGTGCGTCTTTAATGTTCCAGGGATCTGAGCGATCGGACAGTTAAGGTCACAGGCCCTTTCTCTTTGCCACTGTGTAATGAGCTCAGTATTTAAATCCAGCTCGGAGGAGAGGAACCTAATCAGTTCCATTGTAGACTCTTGCTCTAATGTCAAGGGGTTTGCGTCTCCTTTGTTATGGCCACTGGTTATGAAATCAGTCACTTGACAGACCCTGAAGTGAGACTGCTGGAAAGACGTCATGTCTGCCTTCATGGTGACAGCTGGCTACAAAACAAACCCCACCAGAGCCATTCCGCAATTGACAGGGGACTTCAAAGACCGCAGGGCCGCCACTTCAAAGAGCATGCTGCCATCTCTGGCTTGTTGAGAGAAGTTGTTAAATGGCTGTACCCTGCTGCAGCAGAAATCTCCGTGTTTAGACTTCTTCTTTTGATCTTAGAAAGATGTGGAAGAAGACCTTAAGTTGGAGCGGTGATATGGTCCACAGTAATGGCAGCCCAGAATGACCTTGCATTTTAATCTTTATTCATGGAGATTTCCCAAGTATGTTCAAGCACAGCAAGTCTAAACACGCAGAGGACTCACTCAGAAGAAGAGTTGAAACTCCATAGTATTGCCGTAGCCACCTTCAGAAGTAAGTCGCTGGGAGATACGCGACACTCAGTGTGTCTTTAAGACTGTCCTTGTATTTCTCCCTGTAAAGCGTACCCTCCTCAGTAAAACCAAGTCTGATTGTTGATAGTAAGAATGAAAAACAACTCCTATTTGTCATCTCAAGACTAACCTACATAGTTTAAATTGACCTTTCTCCACCTTTGGTTTTCTCCTTGATTAAAATTTGAAATATCTTGTGCTATATATTTAGAATCATATTTATCCAGCTTACATGGATACAATTTTGAAATAATTATCTCCGTCTTGGAAAAACAAAAAAGCTCAAAGATTTGATGAAACTTTTATTTATTTAATAAAACTTTTAGTGAAAGATCCAACTACTAGGGGGGACCAGCAGTTAGCATAATGGCTATGTTGCTGGACTCCCACGTAGTCGACCTCAGTTCGCGTCCTGTACCCGGTGGCTTAAAACTCACGCCAGACGCGTGTGCGTGCGTGCCCAAGATCCCAAGAGGAGAATGGAGGAGAAGGGATTGCGGCATGACCATCCCCCCTGGGGGGTGATTTTTCGCTTTCTGTCTCTATGTCTCTCTCTGTCTGTCTGGTGAGCGCATGTGCCCTATAGCGAAAACCTCTCCAAAAAAAAAAAAAGATCCAACTACTAGGGCCAGCAAGTGGCATGGTGGTTGGGGGCACTGAACTCCCACATGTCCAACCATGGTTCGAGTCCCGGACCTGGAAGCTGCTTTCTCTCTCTCTCTCTCTCTCTCTCTCTCTTATTTTGTCCCTCTACGGTCAAATTTAAATAAATAACATTAAATAGAATATTTTTTTAAAAAATATATGAAAATACCAAAATGCATTTTCAGGGGTAACAAAAGAAAAGGCAGAAAAGGAAATTCTGTGTTTTAGAATTATTAGTGGTCCTGAAAAATAGCCCACTGAGAGAATCATGTTTAGTACACTCGATAAAGAAAGATTTTACAAGTAATATGAAAGTAAAACTATGTAGATATTATATATGATATGAAAAGGCAGTATGATTAGTTAAAATTTTAAATCCTTGTAAGTCAATTGTAGAACCTTTTCTTAATTCTTAATTAACGTGTTTCCCTCCCATCTTACATAGTACAGGAGGATAGTGCTAAGAATCCTTCGATTCTTTTGCTCTGATCTTCCGTTATCTTATTTCTCTTAAAATTTCTTTTTACATAAAAGTTTAAAATTGGATAGGCAGAAGCTTTAGCCACTCTGATTTCTATAATTTTGCCAGGCGGGGTCTGTAGACAACTGCTAAAACTGAAGTGGACCTGAAGCCCCCAGGAGATGGCCACGGGAGGTGGTCTGGAGAAACAGGTGTGCTTGGTTACAGCAGTTCTTACACTAATGCATTTGGGTTTGTCTTCCCTGTTATCACAGTTTCTTCCTCTTGAAAAATTTTTGGATAAAGTAATACATGATTATATCATCCTGGAAGTTCAGAAATGCCTGTGCCTCTAAATATGGGCCCGAGTTTTCACGTCACTTGAACCAAAGGACCACAGCTGTGTTTTCAAAAGTTATAACCAAGTGAAGAAATGAACTGCAGTGGGCATGAGCCACAACCCGGGCACACTTGCCGTCGGCCCCGAGACGTGTGCCAGGAGCCTATGGCTGTTGGTTTGCCAAGCAGCATGTTTTTGTACTCTGTCTAAACTGCGCAGCAGCTACTGTGCTAGGAGGTACTTCGCTTTTGGAATCTCAGTGCAGGTCTCTAACAGATGACACATCGTTAGCTCGTAATGCGTTCTTGGGGTGCTTGGCCCTTACTCTGTTATCTCCCACTGAGATGTTTGTGAACCAAGTTATTGACCATAGAGGCAGCCCTCCGAGGGCAGGCCATGGGAAGCAGATGCTTCCTGCTGGCTTTATGCAGCTGATGGTCTCCTTGACTGTTCCTTCCCGAATGTTTCCACTGAGAGACTTTCCTAGAGAACGTGCACAGTCGGGTCTACCCTACGTGACAGAGGGTGTTAATGTACGGCATGTCCTGGGCTCTCTTTGGCCCTCAGTTCTCTCTTTCTCTTATCTCCAACCTCTGTAATACACGAATAAAGGAGCAATCAGAATTAGTGGGAGTGCATTGCCTCCGAATTCAAGTGCTGTGGACTCCGTTCCGTGTCCGTTTACTAGCTGTGATTTATGTTCGGTGCCATAGCTCTCCGAGCCTCCGTCGCCTCAGCCCTCACTGCCCCTCACCTCGAGGTCAGTATTTGCAGCGTCGTGGCAGCCTGTGCAAGCCGTGTGCCCAAGTCGCGCCTCAGTGTGGCCAAACAGTTTTCTCCGGGTACATGCATGCACACGCACACACGTGAGCCATACACACATTCACGTGAGGCTTACGAGTCCCCGCTTGGTATCCTTAGGTTGCCAGACATTAAATCCTGTGCTTTTCCTTTTCTCCTTGGGCTGATAGTCAACTTTTCATAAAGTCTTTTGATAAGGTCAAATAACTATTACTTCATTTGTCAACGTTTTGTTTGTGACCATTGAAATAGTTAATTTTTGTAAAATTATTTGTTGAACTTTATTTACTTATGATTATTATTACAATTATTGAATTTGCTATAGGGCACATACACTTAGCAGAGAGAGACCATGTGAGAAAGCCAGCCGCTAGGTCTGGGAAAAGTCTTTTGATAAGGTCAAATAACTATTACTTCATTTGTCAACGTTTTGTTTGTGACCATTGAAATAGTTAATTTTTGTAAAATTATTTGTTGAACTTTATTTACTTATGATTATTATTACAATTATTGAATTTGCTATAGGGCACATACACTTAGCAGAGAGAGACCATGTGAGAAAGCCAGCCGCTAGGTCTGGGACTCAAACTGTCATGAGAGAAAGCCAGCCGCTAGGTCTGGGACTCAAACTGTGGTTGGCCGTGTGGGAGTCCAGCGCCCTAACCACCACACCATTTATCCACAAAATGTATCAGCTTTTTTACGTCTTGGTAGCAGTTTGATTTTTTTTTTCTTTCTCTTCATTGAAAGTGATAAGGATTAAAATGTCTGTTAACATGCCAGTGAACTTTGATTTTTTTTTTTTTTTGGTTGGAAACTTCAGATAGTCTGAAGCTATTTTACTCAAATCGTATCATTTGATTTAAAAGACGAGTTTGGGACCAGCAGTTAGTGTAATGGCTATGTCGCTGGACTCCCATGTAGTAGACCACGGTTCACGTCCTGGACCCGGTGACTTAAAACTCACACCGGGCGCGTGTGCGTGCATGCCCAATATCCCAAGAGGAGAACTGAGGAGAAGGGATTGTGCCGTGGCCATCCCCCTGGGGGGTGATTTCTCGCTTTCTGTCTCTATGTCTCTCTCTGTCTGTCTGGCGAGTGCACGTGCGCCCTTTAGCTAAAACCCCTCCCCCCAAAAAAAAGAAAAAATGAGCTCAACTCCAACTGTTCTGTTCTGTGCTGGTGACCTTTTGCTAATGAGGGGATTGCTGTTTCCATAATAAAAGGCTGTTAAGATTTGCTTCATTTGAAATGACGGAATCATTTCAACTAGAGAAAGTTGCTTTCTGAAACCCGGATGCTTCATATGACCATTTGATCCCTAGCTTACACTACTGTCCTAACTTCCTATCAAATCAGAAAAAAAAAATTTTTTGAAAGACAACTTTTTAGAGCTTGCAGTTCAGGAGACACTTTGTCGTTCCATGTCTATTTACTTGTTTTCCTAATTACTCACTTGTCACAAACCCTAGAAAGACAGAGAGCTCTCAGACCCAGGGGCAGAAGAACGGGTAAAATGGTGGGCCTCATCCTTGTTACTGCTGCTGAAAAAAGAAAGGGTGATCTAGAGCCAGCATGCTGCGTGATGGGGAAGGAGCTGGGCTCCGATGCGGCTGACAGGGTCGAGTCCCAGACCCAGTGGCTCAAAGGTTATGCCGGGCACGCGGGCACGCTTGCCCAGGACGATGGAGGAGGAGAGAGATTGTGTGTGGCCCTCCCCCAGGGGGTGATTTCTCACTTCCCCTCTCTCTGTCTCTCTCCAGCAAGTACATGTGCCCCATGGCAAAAACCCTTTAAAAAAATCTGTCATTTAGATTATTTCTGTATTTCATGGAGCTTATGTGGACCCAGGGAATTATTCATTTTTCCCATTGTGTGTATTTATCTACTTTAATGTCTGAAATGTTTGTTATAATTTTGTTTGTGACTCGATAACAACAGAGACCATATGGTTTTTAATTTTTTTGAGAACGTATTTACATGTCAACTACTCAAACTGTTGAAAAGCAAACACCCAGCAAACAATTCACACATAAACTTTCTCAATTCAGCCCTGCCTACCAAGTATTCTGTGATATACCATCTGGTATCAAAGATCAGTCTCTTTTTCTTCCTTCAAAGTCTTCCTCAAGATAACCTCTGCTTGCAGATGCTCTTTTTCAATCTCTACTAATTACAATGCAGGGCTGGCAAAGTCCAGGTTATTTTATGGTACAAATTCTTTACTATGACTTATCTAACCCTCTCTGCCAGGCAGAACTGTTCCTGGTGCCAGGGCACCTTTCCAAGAGCTTCTCTACAGTTTTCTGGTTTACTCTTCAGAGATGGCCTTCCAGTCAAAGCACTGTCCAATGTGTGTTTCTAATTTCTAATTCAAGGCAACAGGTATTATTGAACTTATGCAAATAACCCTTCTGCCACAAAATTAGAATACTGCCAAATATTTTCCAATTGCAGAGGGATCAGGAAGGGAGAAAAGTTTATGTTTTCATTGAAAGAAACAAACAAGAAGGAAAAACATTTTAACAAATTGCTGAAACAGCTCAAAAGAAAGTAAAGTTCTTACATTGGGAAAACAAAGCATAGTAAGGAAAAAGACAGTAATGTTTTACTGAAAAGTCATAAAAGTTCAATTTCCCCAGCTCAGTCTTATGTAATTGATCTTTCTTCTGTTGAATTTGCAGCGTTACTGTGGTCTGATGTTTCCTGGAAGTTAACGTTCAATGTTATTACTGATATTTCTTGTCTCTAGTATTAAGTTGGTCATTTTCTTGGTTGCTTTTTGTT
Organism: Tupaia belangeri chinensis; assembly: GCF_000334495.1. Lineage (NCBI taxonomy): Eukaryota > Metazoa > Chordata > Mammalia > Scandentia > Tupaiidae > Tupaia > Tupaia belangeri. Next base: position 1,463,914 of record NW_006201391.1, read on the forward strand.
CTCTTATTTCTGTATGTGTGTCCTTAGTTTTCCTGGTAGAGCACTCCTTTCAGAACTTCTTGGAGAGCTGGTCTGGTGCTGGTAAATTCTTTCAGGTTTTGCTTATCTGAGAATGTTTTTGTCTTTTCTTCCCATATGAAGGATAATCTTGCTGGGTACAGTATTCTTGGATGAAACTGTTTTCACTTAACACTTTGAATATGTTTTCCCATTCTTTCCTTGCTCGCATTGTTTCTGATGAGAGGTCTGATGTTAGCCTGATGGGATCACCTTTATAAGTAACCTGACGTTTCTCCCTTGCCAATTTTAGTGTCTTGTCTCTGTCTGTGGATTTGGCCAGTCTGGCTATGATGTGCCTTGGAGAAGGTCTTCTCGAATTGATTCTATGTGGGGTCCTTTGTATTTCTTGGGTCTAGATATCTAGTGCCTTTCCAGATTTGGAAAATTTCCTTCCAGGATTTCATGGAATAGATTATCAATGCCCTTATTAGTTTCTTTACCTTCTTCGATACCAATTGTCTGGATATTTGGGCGCTTAATGATAGCAAGTATGTCTTGTATTGTATTCTCATTTTGGGGGGTTATTTTCTCAGTTTTTTTGGTTGTTTTTCCTTGGTCAGAGGTTTTGCCTTCAACATTCGAGATTCAATCTTCTGCATGGACTAGGCTGCTTTTAATACATTCTAAGGAGGTTTTGATGTCCTGAATTGCAGCCTTCATCTCTTTTTATTTATTTATTTTTTTGGAGAGATTTTCGCTATAGGGCGCGTGCGCTCGCCAGACAGACAGAGACATAGAGATAGAAAGCGAGAA
>NW_006201391.1:1464934-1481189 GCF_000334495.1 Tupaia belangeri chinensis
TTTTTTTGAGAAGGTTTTGCTAGAGGGCGTGTGCACTCACCAGACAGAGAGAGACAGACAGAAAGCAAGAAATCACGCCCCAGGGGGGATGGCCATGCCACAGTCCCTTCTCCTCCTTTCTCTTCTCGAAATCTTGGGCACGCACACACATGCACCTGGTGTGAGTTTAAGCCACCGGGTCCGGGACTCGTATTGTGGTCAACTACATGGGAGTCCAGCGACATAGCTATTATGCCAACTGCTGGTCCCCATTTGATTCTTCTTTATGGTGTGCATTTCCTCTTTCAGATCACACAAGAACTTCCCCATCTCTTGGAACTCGTCTCTTTTCTCCTGCATCTCCTGGAGTTCATTGCCTCTCAGCTCCTGCATCTCATTTGGTTTTCTCACTATGGATACTCTGAATTCTCTCTGTTTCCACGAGTCCCACTGTACTGTCTGTGCATGACGAAGGATTGTTCTTTTCTCTTAGGGGAGAGATATTTTCTTGGTTTCTCTATTTCTTGGGCCTCTGTTGTGGTTTCTGATCGTTCTGTGACAAAATCTCTCCCACTGTGTTTTGCAATGTGGTATCCACAGAAAGAGATTATGAGTTCAGATTTATAAAAAGAAGTTTCTTACATAAAGCAGGAGGTTCAGTAAGCATTGAGGATTTCCATGACCCTAAGTATTCAGATGCTTGGCTGCCGTGCACCTAGGCCTGTCTAGACACTCAGTGTGTGGAGACTAAAGAGCAGAGTGGGAAAGTGAGGTTAAAAACTAAATAAAAGGAAAATAAAAGAAAAAATAGACTAAAACAACCAAAAAAGAGAAAAAATAGTTTTTAAAGGTAAAAAATAAAAGCTGTGTGGCACACAGGACACACCTCAGATTTGAAATGGCTTCTGAAATTAGCAAGAGAAAGAAAAGGCTTGAAGTGAGAAGTGGTTTACAAATTTCTAAAAACATGAAAAGGAAAAATTTTAAAGAGAGGGACAGAGAGAGGACGAGGTTGGCCTACCTCATCTGAGTGTCTCGGGGTCTAGAAGAGTATGTTTAGAGCATAACTTGAGTCACTGTGATCCTCTAGTTTTTTGTTTAAAACCTGTTTGTGGCTGAAGTAAGGAAATTATAGGAGACGTAATCAAATAACAGCCTGCTGAAAAACTGGTTTGTTTTTAGTGCATCCATCCAGATTTTTATGGTTTGATTTTGATGCTGCATTGTAAAAATCACCTAAGTAGAATTAACAGTGAATAAGCATTGGCCCTGCTTAAAGCCACTTCTCGACCTCAGTGACACGGGTGATGAGAGTCAGAGCAGGAGGGTGGCATTCGCTTGGAACATGTGCACCCACGGTTCGTTATGTCTGACTTGTTAAGCTCCACTTAGGAGCAATGAATGCTTATTATAGGATTTATCTACCTGAGCCCGCTAAGTTAATTTAAGAAGAAAAGAAAAGAAAAACTGAGATGGCTTGAGAAAGAAGCATTTCTTTCACACTGTTATGTTCCCAGTCTCTCTAAATTTATATTCAGTTGCCGAAGATGTGTTACCACCATCTAGGATCACTGGGAACGTAAAGGCAGTTGGCAGTGAAGGGTACAGCCCGACGTGACTTACCCACAAGTCGGTCTTTGCTGTGGATACTCATAACCCGTGTGCTTTTACAGGCCTGCCCGGCGTGGCTGTGTGCTCTGTGGGACTGTGAGCCTGTTTGGAGAGATGGTTTTGTAAATTCCGCACCCAAGGAGCACAGTTTGAAAGTATCATTTGCTGATATTTGTTCTCAGAAACCTTTGGTACAGTGACTTAATGAGAAAAAGTAACAGTATGTAAAAAGTCAAGAAAGCCAGTAAAACCCAAAGCTGAACTGTAGAACTAGATTTCCTCCCGTGCTTTCACTGCAGCTCCTACTTCTATTTGAGTCCTTTGTAAGATCTATGGTAAAGCAACAATAGTAACCAATAGTTCTAAGTGTAAGAGGTGCTGAAGTTAGTGCTATCTGTTGTCATTAGAATTATGGGCAGCAGGGCAGGCAGGTGGTGTGGTGGTTAAGGGTGCTGGTCTCCCACATGGCCAACTGTGGTTTGAGTCCCAGACCTGGAGGCTTGCTTTCTCACTTTCCCTGTTTCTCTCTCTCTTGTTCTGTGCCTCTCTAGTCAAATGAAAAAACAACTAAATAAATAAAATTAAAATAAAATGGTAATGAGCTGCTCAAGTAAAGGGGGATTCCTACTAGTGACCACCGTTCAAATCCTTAGCCCAGTAGCCCAGAACAGTCCGGGTACACACGAGGACCAGAATCGGATGGGCGGGAGGCCTGGAGGGAGGGGACTGCAGCATGACAAGCCCCTGTGGAGGTTGTTCCTCTCTCTCTCATGCGCACTATGGCATAGAGAGACCATGAGTGGTGATAATAATCACATACAATTTCATATTTTCAATAAGAAGTATAGAAAATATAATCAGTAAAGGATAAGCCATATGCATTTAAATGAAGACTTAAAAGGAAAAATAAAAATTTTATCTTCTTTCTTTGGTGGCATCTGATTTATTTTGCAGTTGCGGTCTATAGAGACCAGTGCCCAGCATCTGCAAGAAACTTGTGGAGCTAGTTTACCATGACTCTCATCTTAGATTTCGTCAGACATTGTGTAAAAAATTAGCCCCTGGGATCTGCATGTGGCATAGTGGTTAAGGCGCTGGACTCCCACGTGGTTGACCACAATTCAGGTCCACCTGGTGGCTTGAAACTTACACCAGGCATGCGTGTACGTATGTCCAGAATTCTGAGAGAAGAATGGAGGAGAAGGGATTGCAATGTGGCTATCTCCCTGAGGGGTGAGTTCTTGCTTCCCATCTCTGTGTCTGTCTCTGTCTTTTTCTGCCTCCCAGGCAAGTGCATGGGTCCTATAGCTAAAATCTCTCTCTCGCCAAAGAAAAAAACAAACAAAACGATGAGCCCCTAATTATGCACTCACAATGTCATCCCTACCCTGCTCTGTGCAGTTCTCCTGCCTGAGTGCAGCTTCCGGCCCCTCTGATCGCTCCTGCATCTCCCTCCCCGGTTCCCAGAATCCATTCAGCCCTCACTCATTGAGCAGGTACTCACTGTCCCCTCTGCGCCGGGCGGTGACACACACGTTAGCTTCCTTCCTTCCCTCCCTTACCTGATATGTAGTCTTGTCTAGCCTCTCGTTACTCTCAAGAGCCCTTCCTAGTGATAAATGTTTATTTAAGTTTATTTCTTTCTTTAATAAGAGAGACAGACAGACAAATACCCTTGATGGTGTCTCAGTATGCCCTGATCCTTCCCCAAGCCTTCCAGCCAGCCAGGGTCATGGTGCACTGGCAAGCTTAGGTTGCCCTGAGATTCGAACCTGAGCCATTTGGCTCCTGTATTGCATCTATGCCACCTTGACTGGGCCATAAGTGTTTATTCTTAACCTCAGGGATTAAATGTAAGACTCATCCTTTTCCTTTCCTGTCTTTCTTTCTCTTTCTTTCTTTCTTTCTCTTTATTTTTTATTTTTTTGCTTAAGAATTATTTATTTAACTTCACTTAGTATCATAACTGTTATTATGTTTAATTTGCTATAGGCCATGTGTGCTTACCAGAGAGGAAGAAAATGAGAAAGCAAGCTGCTGAGTCCGGGACTCAAACCAGTGTCAGCCATGTGGGAGGCTAGCACCCATGCCAATGCTAGCCGTCCCCGATATACTTTGAAAACATTATTCTAGCTCATCATTATAAGAATCTCTCCCTCTTCATGGCTCATGCCATATAATTATAGCACCAAAGCTCATCACTGCAGACTTGTGTTACTTTATGAGTGAGAAAACCTACATGGATGATTGTGTGCTAGTTTGTCCTGCGTTGGCCAGTGGCTTTTGCTGAGAGTGACTTGCTGCATGCCATCCCAGGCGTCCTAACCTTGCAGTGGTCTAGCCTGCCTCCAGTCTCCACTCCTGCCATCCTAGCCCTCTTGTTCACATAGTCTCCTGCAGTCACCTCTGCATCTCCCGGGAGCGACTAGCTCATCGTCTCCTCTCGCTTCATCCTAACCCACTAGCCTGGTCTTTGCCTCTGTCTATCTGCTCAGATTCCTCGGTCTGTTATTTGATTAATTCTGATTTTTACATTCTAAATGTTCTCACTCCTTTATTTAATCACATTTTTAGCTTTAAAAAATGTCTGTTCATTTATCCGTTGACTATCTACTACAATTTTCATTTTCTTGAATTATCACAAGTGCCACAAAATGTATTTTTAAAAGGCAAAAGCTAAGTAATTGGAAACTACAAAAGTAAAAAAGTTATTTTCGAGCTGATAGTATGTGAAAATCAGTCTCCTATTCAGTAATCCAAAACATAATGTACTAAGAATTATGCTTTTGAAGATATCACTGACCTCCAATGACACCGTAAAGTACGGGAGCATCTTAGTAATACTAAAAATTATGCCCATTAGGATTTCTAATATTGATCTTAAAATTCCTTCCTAGAAACAATAATCAGTGACGCTTATTTGACTGTGGTCACTCTCCTTATACTGTTGGGGGGCTCTCTGCCATCTTCTTTATCACTGATAGCTTTTTTCCTCTGAGCGAGTTAAGATGTGAGCTTGCAGGTTATTTGACTGAATAAACCTTCTGTTACAGCCTTCAAAGGAGCACACAAGATTTTTCTTCTCGTGTGGACGTGTATGTGTGTGTGCAGATCAAAGTCCAGAGGAAAGTATTTCTGCATCCTTAAAAACCCCACTAAGATGGCTTCTCTCCGGTATGAACCCACAAATGTCTTTTCAGTTTTGAGCTCTCAGCTCTCCCCTTCCACATTCCATACGCGTAGCCCGGGGACCATGGGTGAGAAGGCTCTTTATCAAGGCAGCTCTGTTCTTCAGCTTTCTGTGCATCCACTCTGAGGACAAAGGCCTGTCTCTGGAGCATTGTAGTCTTCGTTTTGGGGGGATTTTTTTCTAGCAAATTCTGTGAGCTGTTTAGGATCCGGTAAATCAATGCCAGGTAACCCTCCAGGGGCGACTTCTCGTCTGTCACGTACAGAATCCTCGAGAAGTGAATTCTCACCGACCATCTGTTGGGAAAGCTCTTGTTTTGTCCCCTTTTTAAATGTTTTTCAAAAACATTCAAGGAGGGGGCTGGCTTCCATATCCTGTTGAGAAAGATCTTGCTCGGATCCTTCCTTTAGGTACTCAAAGGACTTAAAAAGTGACTCCTCTTCCAGGCCAGGCTGAGAAAACTCACTGCTTAGGATGCACTCTGTCACCTCTTCAGCAGACTGCTGGCTGATGTCACAGAGCTCATCCTCCTGCAAGGCCCTCGCCGGGCTGAGAGCTTCCGTGTCCACCAGTTCGTGTTGCCGCGCCTCGCCTTGCCGCGCCTGCTCTGTGCACCTCGGAGCCCTCTTCCACCCAGAACCTTTCCGGCCCTTTGTCCTCCTTTTCTTCAGTTGCGATTTCATGTCTCTCCTGCCTGCCTCCTCCTTGAGGGCGACACCCAGGTGGCAGCAGTGTAAGTTGTCTTCAGCGAACCCCTGTCGCTGTGACCATCGAGGCCTCTTCTGCCTGTTCACCACACGTCCCAGCACTTGGTGCGTGTGTCAGTGCAGCCCTGATGCGCTCTGTTTCCTGCTGCATTTCCTTCCCAGGGTAAGACAAAGAGGCCCTGCCACTTGCACGCTCAATTCTAACCACATATTTTTGGTACCTTACTGCTAACTTGGGGGACAAGTGTCAAAATTCCTAACATAGCCTTTAAGATCCTTCTTTCTCCCTTACTTCCCTCTCTTGACCTATTATCACCTTTTCTCACTCTCCTTATTCTTGGGGCTTGTGATCATTTTATTCCCCCTTCTTTTTCTTTCTTTCGTGTGTGTGTGTGTGTGTGTGTGTGTGTGTGTCCATAGGGTGCCTGCATTCACTGGAGAAAGAAAGAAAGTGAGAAATCACCCTCCAGAGGGGATGGCCGTGCTGCGATCCCTTCTCAATTCTCTTGGGACTTTGAGCATGAATATACACACCCCCAGCTTAATTTCCAAGCTGCCAGGTCTGGGATTCAGACTGTGGTCAGCCATTTGCAAGTCCAGCGCCTTAACCACTACACCACCTGCTGGCCCCGTCAGGGGATTTTAATGAGGCGGTACTTGTGAAACACTTAGAACGGCGCATGTCCAGTAGTCAAACAATGCCAGTTCTTCTAGCTGCTGCGGTAGCTATGGCTGTCCTATAGCCATAAAATTCGTACTGTTGGTATAGTTCCCATCAGAGAATTACCATGCCTTGCAAAAAGAGCATACTGGAAAAAAGATTCCTAGTTATCTATGTAAATACTAGCATGAAACTCTCCTCGGAATTGCCAGTTATGTCTATAGGTTAAGTCTGATGAATGCTTTAAAAATGCTCCCCAACGTGGGAACTCGGGAACTTTTTCTTCTCTTTTCCTTTTCCTTTTTGTATTTGTAAATCAGAGTGGGTCTTAATTGAGAATTTTCCCGAGAAGACCAGTGGCCTCCCCACTTTCCTCTGTCTTACACAGTGACTGCTTAGCTCTAGGTTACCTCAGTTTACACCACTCCCTTCTTCTTATCATTGTTCCCTCCAGGAAACTCTAAGGAGATTTTGCGTAAGCCGTAGAACAGAAGGTGGGACACTGCAGGTACAGGCTTCGCCAGCCCCAGCACCCACTGCTCTGCTTTCTTCAGGAAATAGGTCTGTGCTAAAGTCGTCCGCTCCCTCCGTACCCAGACTCCACGTTCCTTAGCTTGTGAGCGCCGCACACCATCCGGCCCTGCTGGCCCCACACTGGCCAGCTGCCCTCCTTTCCTCCTGACTGTTCCTGGAGGCAGCAAAGTTGCCTGCTTGAATTCTAGCTATGGCCTGGGTTCTTTTTTCTCTTAAAACTTCTGATTTGGGGGACCAGCAGTTAGTGTAATGGCTATGTCGACCACAGTTCAAGTCCCGGACCCGGTAGCTTAAACTCACGCTGGGCACGTGTGCGTGCGTGCCCAAGATCCAGAGAGGAGAATGGAGGAGAAGGGATTGCGGCGTGGCCATCCCCCCTGGGGGATGATTTCTTGCTTTCTGTCTCTCTGTCTCTCTCTGTCTGTCTGGCACGCGCACGTGCCCTATAGCAAAAACCTCTCCAAAAAAAAAAAAACTTCTGATTTTGAAAATCTTTCTGTGACCTGGAGCGTATTTAAAGTTGTGGAGAATCTCTTCACTGTTCGGTGTGGGATCCCTCTCTCCTCTTCTCCCACTCGGCGCTCGCTGCCTTCCTTCCTCAGCCACCGTGCCCGGTCCTGCCCCACAGCTGCGGTCAGGCAGGTGGTGGAGTAGGCATCCATGTGTCTCACCTTGAAATACTGTAAAACCTATTTGAATGTATGTATGTTTATTACTGAACTCAAGTCAGATTCACTCGCCCAAGCGCTATGAAACCAAGCCGTAGGCACACGGTGTGGTGAAGGAAGTCCAGCTTTATTGCACAGCGCAAAGCAAGGAGAGCGGGCAGCTCATGCTGAAAAGACCCGTCTCCCCGAGATGTTCCCACATGCCTGTTTAAGGGCAAAATTAGGGGCAGAGGTCCCAGGCGCAGGATCAGTTCAGTGATTGGTTCAAGAGAGCGTGATCGTCTCGTGGGCATTCTTGGTTGGTGAGGCCTCAGATAATCAAATTCCTCTTCAGGTGTCTGGAGCCATTCAGCCTGGAGTCTCTGAGCTCACAACCAGCAGTTTCCAGTCTATAAAACGTCTTCCATATTGAAATGAAAACCTTCTTTCCTGTAAGTGAGAGTTTTAGAGGTCAAATGGCCCTCACTCATGGTTCATGTTGGTCATTATCATAACCAAAGTCTGAAGACTTACTCCTTACTCTGGGCCGTTACAATGCAAATGGACTTTATATTTCAGGAACCCTAGAAAATACATTAGGGGGTTCTTGCTCAGTTTCATGTTCTGAGGTAGAAATACTTTGAGGAGCTGACACATGGATTGTGAAATTAACCAATTCTAAGGAAAATTTTTATTTTTAAGAGATTTTTTTTTTCTATAGGGCACATACACCCAATGGAGAGAGAGAGAGAGACAGAGAGAAAGAAAATGAGAAATCACCCCACAGGGAAGATGGCCATGCTGTAATCTCTTCTCCATTCTCCTCTCAGGAATTTGGGGATGTACACACACATGTCTGGCATGAGTTTCAAGCTGCCGGGTCTGGGATTTGAACTGCGATTGGCCACAGGGGACTCCAGCACCTTAACTACTATACCACCTGCTGGCCCCAAGGAAACTATTTTACTAACAGACACAATTCTGGAGCAAAAGGTTAAGGATGAAAGGTAAGGCATCACCAGGTGCCCGGAAGACAACATCCACAGATAGTTGACAGTGGAGGTATATGTCGGCAAGAACCTAAGAAATGCTCAGACCAGGGTGTGCAAAAGAAGAGAATTCAAAGGTACGTACTTGGTAGACTGTCAGACTTGAACATCGGATTTATCTTGATCAGACAAAAGAAAAGGCCCAGTACAGCCCCCGGCTGGTCCCACGGCGGTCTGCCGGGCCAGCACCACCCTGGTCCTTTTAAAAAGGACCCACAAAGCCCAAAATTGGTTCTTCGAAAACACTCAAAAGATTGATTGATCCTTGGTGAAACTCAGTAAGAATAAGAAAGAGACAGCATGATAACAGTATTTAAAACGGCAAAGCAAGGGTTCAGAACTACTGGCCCCAAACGTGTTAAAAAGGTACCAGGACAGGACCAACAGATAGCGTGGTGGTTATGTCAGTGGACTCCCGTATGGCCGACCATGATTCAAGTCCTGGACCCAGTGGCTTGAAACCTAAGCTGGGCACGTGTGTGTGAGTACCCAAGATCCTGGAGGAGAATGGAAAAGAAGGGGTTGTGGCGTGGCCTTCTCCCCTCTCAGGTGGTTTCTCACGTTCCCTCTCGCTGTCTCTGTCCGTCTCTCTCCAGTGAGTGCACACGCCCGAGGCAATAACCTCTACGACACACAAACAGAAGAACAGGACATCTTTGCCAGACTAAATGGCCAAATGCCAAGAAAAAGAGAACTAAAAGCTAACTAAATATGAAAAAGAAAACCTAAAAAAAGGGAGGGGTCAGTAATGAAAAAAAATTTCTCACAAATTTTAAGTCCAGAGATTTATTAAAAAAAAATTTCCCACAAATTTTAAGCCCAGAGGTTTTTTTAGTAAGCATGCAGAGAACAAATACTTTCAGTCTTACAGAAACAAGTCCAAAAAATAAAAAAGGCATAATCAAACAACAACATACTTAATAAGGCTAACATAACTTCATATCAAAACTTGACAAAATTGATACAGGAAAAGACAAGTTTAGTCCTGTCTCCACCATGACTATAAGCAAAAATCCTAAACAAAATATCGCCAGCCAATCCAAAACGGCTACATAGGAATACGCCCCGGGAGGCCTTGGTGCGGGCATGGGCCTGTGTACTGTCGCTGTAGAGGAGTAACTGACTCCACTCGTTCAGCCTGCCAGTGAGGCTGGTCTAAATGTAGGAAATATCAACTCGGACTTAAGAGAGGATTTCTAACACAGGATGTAATAGGCACACATTCTAAAATAAATGCTTGGTAATGCAATTATGTTCATGTATTTCTGATCATCAGGGAGACAAAGGAAAAGGTGAACCATACCGGGGAGACGAGGGGCCATGTGGCGGCGCAGTGCTGATGCACCTGGACCTGCCAGGGAAGGGCTCGGGTGCTCGTCTGGGGCCTCCCTGAGCACACGAGGCGTGCACGCGTGTGCCTATGCCGTGGCTGCCTGAGACTGGGCGGTGAGGATTGAAGGCCTTGCTGGGAGCGCTTATGTCTGTCCTGTCTCTCTGTCTGTCTATAGAAGAAATAAACTAAAAATGGAAGAGATTTGCTGTAAATGTAATAGATGAAAAGTTGGTATCTAGAATATATGTTCATTTATATAAATGATTTAACTCCTCTGAATCAACAAAAATAAGACAGGCCAGTGGTGGTATCGGGGGGAAGGATAGATTTAACTGTGAATTTCAAGGAAGAAGTCCTTAAACAAACATGTTTAATCTCACTGATTATTAGTGAGATAGTACAAGGCTGAGAAATTTACAATAGGAAATCAGACTGTTACCATCTGAACTCACGAATCAATGTTACTGCCAAAACTGACGTAGACCCAAAATGTCTCTCCTCGGGTGATGTCATACGAACTCCACAGCCTTCTCTATGGAGTCGTATTGTCAAAAAGAAGTCAAACCGAACTTAATGAAGCCTTTAGATCTTCTGTTTGAGGAAAAGAGGAACGGATTAACTGGCACCATAAGAAAATAGTCAGCTGGGGGGACCAGCAGTTAGCATAATGGCTATGTTGCTGGACTCCCACGTAGTCGACCACGGTTCGCGTCCTGGACCCAGTGGCTTAGAACTCACACTGGGCGCGTGTGCATGCATGCCCAAGATCCCGAGAGGAGAATGGAGGAGAAGGGATTGTGGCATGACCATCCCCCCTGAGGGGTGATTTTTCGCTTTCTGTCTCTATGTCTCTCTCTCTCTGTCTGGCGAGCGCACGCGCCCTATAGTGAAAAGCCTCTCAAAAAAAAGAAAAAGAAAATAGTCAGCTGGGACCAGCTGGTGGTCTGGCAGTTAAGGGAGCCAGATCTCATGTGACCGATCACATGGTTCGAATCCCAACCCCAGAAGCTTGGAAAACACCAGGCATGTGTGCAATGCACCCAACATCCTGATGAGGGGAAGAAAAGGAGAAGCGAATGTGACCTGACCATGGCCCATGGGGGTACTTTTTGCCTCTCCTTCTTTCTCTGGTGTACAAATGAGTCCTCTGGAAAATTAGAAGGAAAATAAAAGAAAGAACCACCGAATCCCAAATGTGGTGCGTTATCCTGTAGGACAAGTGACCCGGTTTCATCAAGACTTTAGTAACACAAGAAATTAAAAATGGAAAGACTAGAACGTTGGTTTAATGTCTGTTCAAGAGTATTCTTCCCCCATTGAATTGTTTTAGTTCTCTGTCTCTATTAGAGCTAGGTTCTGTTTCTGAGCTTCGAATTCTTTTCTGTTGATGTTTGTCATTTACTGTACGAGTAACAATGCCGACGTTTTGTAGCAAGTTTTAAAGTTGAGAAGTATATGAGTACTCTGATTTTGTTTTGTTTTGTTTTGCTTTTAAATAGGATTTTGGCTATTCTGGCTCCTTTTTATTTCTATGTGAATTTGAGAATCAGCTTATCAGTTCCTGGGCGGGGGGAGAGGAGAAGACAACTGGCATTTCTATAGGGTTTATATTAAACCCGTAGATACCTTGAGAGAGTATTGCCATCTTTTCCCCAAGTGTTTTCTATAGGGCACGTGTGCTCACCAGAGAGAGAGAGAAGAAAGTGAAAAGTCACCTCCAGGGAGGATGGCCACACCACAATCGCTTCTCCTCCATTTTCTTCTCAGAGTTTTGGGCATGCACACACACGCACCTCATGTGTTTTTCAAGCTGTCAGATCCAGGACTCAAGCCACACACTCAGCCGTGTGGGATCCAGCCACCGTAACAACCACACCACCTAGCTGTGCCGGGAGTATTGCCATCTTAACAATGTTGAGTCTTTGGCTCCATGAACAGGAATATCTTTATTTAAGTCTTTGAAACTTCATCAGCATGCTTTGTGTCCATGTCTTGCATTTCTTTTGTTAAATTTACACCTAGGCATTTCATTCGTTTTGATGCTTTTTGTTTTTTAAGAGAGGTTGTTGCTATAGGACATGTGCACTTGGCGAAGAGACAGAGACAGAGAGAGATAAAGAGAGAAATCACCCCTGGGGGGATGGCCATACCACAGTCCCTTTTCCTCGCTCTCAGGATTTTGGGCATGGCACACACACGCCCGACAGTTTCAAGCTGCTGGGGCCAGGACTTGAACAGCAGTCGGCCCTGTGGGAGTTCAGCAATGTAACCATTACACCATCTGCTGGTCCCTTGATGGTATTTTAAATGAGATGTCCCTGTTTTCATTGCTGTGTATGGACATACAAATGATTTTTGTATATTGATCTCATGTCTTGCAACCTTCATATACTCACTTATTATAATTATTTCTCCATGCAAGAATATGTAATCTTCAACTAGATGCAGTTTTGTCTTCCTTTTCATTGTAGATAACTTTTTTAAAAAATAACTTTTAAAATAAAACTTTATTTTTTATTATTATTATTTTCCAGTTTGATCAGAGAGAGAGAGAGAGAGAGGGAAGGTGCGAAGCAAGCCACAGGTTCTGGGATCTGAACCTCGCTTGGCCGTGTGTTAGTCTAGCGCCTTTAACTACCATGTCACCTGCTAGCCCTCATTGTGGATAACTCTTAATTTTTTATGTGGCCTAATTTTCCTGGCAATCATCTTTAGAACCATGTTAAACAGAAATGGTGAGAACAGATAGCCTGGTCTCGTTCTTGATTCTAGTCTTAGAAGGAAAGCATTCAGATTGTCACGTAAGTACTCTTTATCACTCGAGGAAGTTCTTTTCTACTCTTAATTCTTCAGTATTTTTATCAAGAAAAATGTTGGAAACTATCAAATGCTTTTTCTTCCTGTATGAAAATGATCGAATGATAGATTCTTGTCCTATATTAACAATGGTGTAGTACATTGATTTTTTAAAAATTTTATTCGTTGTCATTATTTTATTTTTGGAAGTTGACCAGAGAGAAACAGAGAGAAAAAAGGAAAGTGAGAAAGCCGCCGTGTCCGGGATTCAGACCTCAGCCACCCCAACCACCATGCCATGTGGGAGTCCATTCGCCCCAACCACCACGCCAGCTCCCAGCCCCTACATTGATTTTTTAAAACTTTATGATAGAACTCGCATGGACGTGGAGCATGAGCAGAAAAGACATGAGCATCCTTCACATGCCTGGGTGTATTGTGATCCCCTCCAACCTTCTAGCCCTTAGATCTTGGGCACTTCCTTCCTCTGCCTGTAGCTGGTTTCTGGTATCAGGGTTTCTCTGTCTTTTTGCCATGATCCCTATTTCTCTTGCTTTCTAGAACAAAATGTATGAAGTTTGTCTTGTTCATTTCTTGCCCCAAATCTGGAGCCATCTATTCCTCCATGGAGCCTATTCAATTTAGAGGAATCCCATAATCTGGGTGCTACAATGGTCAGTGCTGTTGGGATGTTGTTCTTGGTCATATCGATAGATCCTGGATGGTAGCTCCTGTTCTTTTATTAATAGCTGCTGTTCTTGCTTCTATTAATAGCCCTGGAATGGCTCTCAAAAAGTCCAAGGCGAAATGAATTGCAGTAGAAATGCGTTCTGGCCCCATAACAAAATTGAAATCCATGAATTTTTTTTCATAATATGTATTTTCCATGAACTATTAAAAAGATCTCTTGGGACCAGCAGATGGCGAAATGGCAACATCACTGGACTCCCACATAGTTTACCACAGTTCAAGTCCCAGACTCAGTGGCTTAAAAACACTGGGTGTGTGTGTGTGCATTCCCAAAATCCTGAGAGGAGAATAGAGGAGAAGGGATTGCAGCATGGCCATCCCCCCAGGGGTAATTTCTTGCTTTCTGTCTCTGTCTCTCTTTGGTGAACATATGCATGCTATAACAAAAATCTCTCTCTCTAAAAAAAGGATCTCTTATACACAGGAATGTGTTTTATTCTTGTGTGTGTGTATATATATAGATATATAAATACTACATATATATTTTTATACTATATAAAAGATATACCATATATATACACATATGTATATATACATATGTATATATATGCTGTATAATTCCATTTGTATAAAGTTTTTTTAAAATAATAATTTATTTATTTATTTTAATTTGACCAAAGAGAGAGCAAGAGAGATTGAGAAAGTGAGAAAGCAAGCCACCAGGTTTGGGACCCAAACCACTGTTGGCCATGTGGGAGTCCAGCGCCTTTAACCATCACGCCACCTGCTGGCCTTCCATTTGTATAAAGTTAAAACAACCAGACAGAACTAATGTCAGGTGTTAAAAGACAGATGAATGGTTACCTCTGCCTGGAAGGAGATATGAAGGTAGGTATGGGGGTACTGGTGATGTGTTTACTGATCTGTTTGCTCATTACATAGATGCACTCAGAAAATTCTTCAAGCTACATTTACTCTTTGTGTTTTTTTTCCTGCACTTATGTTGTATTTCAATAAAAAGTGTAAGTGCGGGGACCAGCAGATGGCATAGTAGTTAAGGCATGTGTTCCCACATGATCGACCGTGGTTCAAGTCCTGGATCAGGTGACTTAAAACTCACGGGCGCATTTGTATGCCTGCCCAAAACCTTGAAAGGAGAATGGAAGAGAAGGGATTTGGGTGTGGGCATTCCCCATGGTGGGTGATTTCTCACTTTCTGTCTCTCTGGCAAGTGCATGTGCCCTATAGCAAAAATCTCTCAAAAATGAAAAAAAAAATTGTTTTAAAGTTTAAATGCACATGAATATATAAAAAGTAGGCTTCCTTTTGTGTAAGAAAAGAAAAAATGGCTTATTTATACTTGCATGTTTATGTATGTGTAAAATCTCTCTCCAGGTTATGTAAGAAACTGTTAACCATGGTTGTCTGGGGTACGAAAGGCTGAGTGGGAGGAAGACCTTTTGAAATCTGTTTAAGATAAATTCTTTTTTCTTTAAAAAATATTATTTATTTATTTATAGTCATTCACTGTACATCAATACAGTATACAAAATGAGATTTTCCATCCAGTATACATTGTATATTGGTTCAATCAAGGATATTACCATACATGTTATCTTCAACAAATAATTTTCTATTTCTTGTTTCTTACATATTTTGCTTCCCCCCTCTTACCCTCTGCCAACTTCCCCCTTCTCCCACACTGTCTCTGGTGTTTACAATTGTTTTCCTTGCCTCTTTTCTCACAATTTATTGATTCATTAAGATGTCACTTAAAGACTTTTAATAGGAAGCACAGCGGATACATACATATTTATGAATGCATGTCTAAAGTAGCACCTTGCTGGGGCTATATACCTTACTGCAGTCATTAAATAAGTATTAACAGGTATTTTTAAATATTTTTTTAAAAACTTTTAAGAAGTTTTAGTTTTAGTTGTTTTTGTTTGTTTGTTTGTTTTTCTTTGAGAGGTTTTACTATAGGGTACGTGCATTCACCAGAAAGACAGAGAGAGACAGAGAGACAGAAAGTGAGAAATCACCCCCCAGGGGGATGGCCACACCACAATCCCTTCTCCTCCATTCTCTTCTTGGATCTTGGGCACGCACGCATAAGTGCCCGGTGTGAGTTTAAGTCACCGGGTCTGGGACTTGAACCATGGTCGACTATATGGGAGTCCAGCAACATAGCCATTATACTAACTGCTGGTCCCAAGAAGTTTTAGTTTTAATAAATCAAAATTTTAAAAATATTAAGAGAAACTTGCTTAAAACTTAAATCCAGAAAAAAAGGATCCAGTTCAAATAGTAGGTAGATGAACCTATCTAACCGTTCAAGAGAAGACAAAAATCCTTAAATATGGAAATCAAAGCATTGAAGAAAATCAGCAATATTTTAGTCTAAATTAAAAATTTTGGGGAACCAGCAGTTAGCATAATGGCTATGTTGCTGGACTCCCACATAGTCGACCGCCGTTAGCATCCTGGACCCGGTGGCTTAAAACTCATGCCGGGCGCATGTGAGCGCGTGCCCAAGATCCCGAGAGGAGAATGGAGGAGAAGGGATTGCGGTGTGACCATCCCCCCTGGGGGGTGATTTCTCGCTTTCTGTCTCTATGTCTCTGTCTATCTGTCTGGCGAGCGCACGCGCCCTATAGCGAAAATCTCTCCAAAAAAAAAAAAATTTTCTATTTCACTTGTTCAGACTCATGTAATTGATCTCTCTTTTGTTGAATTTGCAGTGTTACTGTAGTCTGATCTTTCAGTTTAAACTCTGGAAGTTACCATTCAACTCAGGACTTGTCTCTACCATTAGGCTGACCATTCTCTTGGTTCTTTCTTGTACTTTTATTTCTGTGGGTCCAACTTTTTAGTTTTCCTGGTATAGCACTCCCTTCAGCACTTCTTGGAGAGCTGGTCTAGTGTTGGTAAATTCTTTCAGGTTTTGTTTATCTGAGAATGTTTTTGTCTTTTTTTCCCATATGAAAGATAATCTTGCTGGGTATAATATTCTTGGTTGAAATTGTTTTTCACTTAACACTTTGAATATATTTTCCCA
>NW_006201391.1:1481199-1486302 GCF_000334495.1 Tupaia belangeri chinensis
CTCTTTCCTTGCTTGCATTATTTCCAATGACAGGTCTGATGTTAGCCTTATGGGATATCCTTTGTAAGTAACTTGGCATTTCTTTCTTGTCAATTTTAGTATCTTATCTCTATCTGTTGTTTTGGTCAATCTGGCTGTGATGTACCCCAGGGAAGATCTTCTTGGATTGATTCTATGTGGGGTCCTTTGTATTTCTTAGGTCAGGATATTTGAGTGTCTCTCTAGGTTTGGGAAGCTTTCTTCCAGGATTTCATGGAATAGATTTTCAGTGCCCTTATTAGTTTCTTCACCTTCTGAGATACTGATAATCTGGATTTCTAGGTGTTTAATGGTATCTAGTATTACTCATATGTTATTCATTCTCCCTCTCTCTCTCTCTGTCTGTCTGTCTTTTTGGTGATTTTTTCCAGGTCAGAGGTTTAATCTTCTACATCTGAGATTCTATCTTCTGCATGACCTAATCTTCTTTTGATATTTTCAACAAGTTTTCATTTCCTGTATTATAGCCTTCATCTCTAAGAATTCCTTTTGATTCTTTTTTATGTTCTGTAGTTTCTCTTTCAAAATGTGCAAGAACTTCCTCCCTCCTAGAACTTGGTGTCTCTTTCCTCCTGCATCTTCTGGAGTTTGTTGTGTCTATTCTCTTATATCTCTGTTAGCTTCATCACTATGAATAGTTAAAATTCTTTATCTGACATGTCCATGCCTTTGTATTCATTGTGGAGAAAGAGTTGTTCTTGTCTGTTAGAGATATATTTTCTTCATTTCTAATATTTTTTGTGCCACTGCAGTGGTTTCTGATGAATTGTATGTTTTTTCCTATTTTTTGGCATTAAGTCTGAGCAATCAGAGGAATGCAGAAGGAGGTGACCTGGAGTCTGACTCCTGTCTAGACTGGGGGGCAGGAAGGTGAAGTCTAGGCAGAGGATCCTCTGGTAGTCGAAATTCCTGAATGGGGCCACTTGGGACTCAAATATAGATTGCTGCTGATTGGCTTATCCTGAATCCTGGCTAGACTGAGGGGCAGGAGTGTGAAGTCTGGGCAGAGGGTCTTGGGTGGTCAAAATCCTGTTTAAGGTAAATTCCTAAAAGATGGACATATGCTATGCTTCCTACTTTAGAGTGTCTGTAAGTGGTGCTTGTCCATTACTGATTTTATGTTATCATAAGGACATATTTTGATGTATTGTTTGTACCCAATTTTAGACAGTATTTCACATGAATTTAACTGTAAAACAAAGTCATCCTTATCAGCAATACATGTTCGTGTAAAGCTTTCAGGTGTGTGCGTATGCATAGGCGGTCATGAGCATGAGAATGTATGCGTGTTCTTATAGCAGCTGGGACTGCAAGGTGCCGTTAGCTGGGGACATTAGTTTGATTGCCTCTTAAAAGATAATAATTCAGGTGCCAAACCCTGACTGCACCTGCGGACTGTCAGTGTGCACAGCTGTTAGCCGTATGCAGGAAGGCTCGGGTGGGAGTAGGCACTGAGAGCCAGGGCCCGTGGACCACTCTGACTCGCCATGCTGTAGTTCAGTCTGCACACTGCGCTCAGTCTGAGTAGCACTCCTACATACGTGTCTTATGTAGGAGTCAGTGACTAGCAGATGCCCTGCCTGCCTCTGAAAAGATTTGTCATCACAAGATCAGTTCTTGGCCAGCAGCAGCCTGACATAAACTCATGATGGGTGCAGTCAGCTGTTTGTTTACCTGGCTGAGGTGACATTTGGTGATGTTCTTGTCAGTATATTTTGAGTTTCTGAATTAAAATGAACCTGTTTGTTTAAATAATTTTGATTTGGTAAATACCCACAGTAAGTGGAAAAGACTGATAAAGTATGTGCCTGCTTTCTTAGTTTCTTTTCTTCTGTTTTAGCATTCTGTCTCTTTTCCCTGGGTGGGTGGTTGTTTTCAGGTCTTTTTCTAGCTAGTCTTTTTTTTTTTTTTTTTTTTTTGAGAGATTTTCGCTATAGGGCGCGTGCGCTCGCCAGACAGACAGAGAGAGACATAGAGACAGAAAGCGAGAAATCACCCCCCAGGGGGGATGGTCACGCCGCAATCCCTTCTCCTCCATTCTCCTCTCGGGATCTTGGGCACGTACGCACACGCGCCCGGCGTGAGTTTTAAGCCACCGGGTCCGGTACACGAACCGCGGTCGACTACGTGGGAATCCAGCGACATAGCCATTACGCTAACTGCTGGTTCCCTCTACCTAGTCTTTTGTTGTAAGTCTTATTTAAAACATTCAGTCTCCTTTTTATCTGGTTGTATGTATTTTTCTTTTTCCATTCTACTTTTCTCTCAGGAAAACAAACAGTCTTACCTACCTGGCTTTAGAACAGGAAATAAACTGTTTTAAAGCTGTATTAAGCTATTTCTTTAAGAAGAAATTCTTGTTAATGGTATAAACGGGAATATTTTAATTTCGATGAGTATAAATTACTTTTCAATTTATACGCTGAAATTAGTTTTTCTCTTTTGTTTTCTAAAATCCTTATGTAAATATTATGATACTGTATTTTTTACATTTGTGTTATATTGTTATTCTCATGGAAATTTCTGGAACAGTTCCAAAGAATTTCCTTAAAAGAGATTGTAGCACAGTGGGGCCGCTCGAACTAATGACTTACATGCTGTGTATTGTATCAAAAGAAAAAACATTTTCTTCTGTTCTAAACCGAAGAGAATTACAGCTTAGAGTTGTCATTATCTGCTATAGCTTGTTGATACATGCATCTGATCCAAAAGGTATAGAAGTTTTTCATGCATTCTTGTTTATCTTCATTCTCGTGGATCCAGGAGTTGCCCATCGTCAGAATCTCTCACTCTGACGCAGCTCCTCTGACTCTCCGTTCTCCCTCTGGTCATAGGTGGAGGAGTTGCTGATGGCCATGGAGAAGGTAAAGCAGGAACTGGAGTCCATGAAGGCCAAGCTGTCCTCCACGCAGCAGTCCCTGGCAGAGAAGGAAACCCACTTGACCAATCTTCGGGCAGAGAGAAGGAAACACTTAGAGGAAGTGCTGGAGATGAAGTAAGTGTATCTCGGGCCTACGCTTAGCGGAAGCCCTTGTCCTTGTTACTTTCATCTTGCGCCTCCATTCACTACCTCGAACATACCTAGCCTAATTTTAATGCTAACTCTCTAGGACAGATTTTGTCAGTCACGGGACAAATCTTGGTTAAATAGAATTGTTTTTGCCTCCTGACTATAGTATCTGTGTCTAATTGTCTTTGAAATCCTTACATCCTCTGGAAAGTCCAGACAAATTGGTGAACGTCCTGGGAAGAGGACTGTGGCTTTAGAGGCAATGATGGCTTGGCAGTTTCTGAGAGCACTTTCCATAATAACCATGCCCGTAGATGCACACACCTTTTCTCCATTACAGGGGAGCAGCTTGCCACATGGAAGGCAGTTTTTACAGTATTGTCACTTTGTTTGCTCTAGGGCATGTGCACTCACTAGAGACAGACAGAAAGCGAGAAGTCGCCCCGGGGGTGGCCACAGTGCAGTCCCTTCTCCTCCATCTCCTCGCGGTATGATGGGGGCACACACACACACACACACACACACACTCACACGCACACACTTCTGGTGTGATTTTTAAGACACCGAGTCTGGGACTCACACTGTGCAGCTAGCTGGCCATTTGGAGTCCAGCTGCCTTAACCTCCATGCTGCCTGCTGGTCCCCGGTTGTCAGTCTATGAAATTTTGCATAACTTTCCTACTTGCCCACATCTTGGGGATTCCTGATACTGTAATCTGTTGCAAAACGTGTTCACCTGCCAGTACATAACAGCTGTTTCCTTTCCTATTCTGTGACTTTTTCTCTAGAAAGGTCACATTTTGAGAGTCCTGCACTGCCTCATTTACTGTTGCCAGCCCTCACCCGTACTGAAAGGCCCGACCCCCATCTTCGGAAGCCAGGTCTAGCCTGGGATAGCTCAGTTATCTCTGTTACATGAGCAGTTCTCTGTACTTTTATCGTCTTCTCATGTGTCTCGGAGGAAATAGTCTGACCCCTTGGAAGGCCAGCTTCCTTCCTCTATCACGGATTATAAGCACGGGTCCCCTCCTCTGCAGTCTTCCTCTGCAATTTTCTCTCATAATTCTTTCTCACTTTGTTTCTTCCTTCTTTTCTCCATAACTGCACAATCTCTTTTTAGCCTGAAATTTCTGAGTCCAATTAGCACTCTAGCTGGCATCATCTCTTCTCTCCTGCAACTTTAAACTGTCAGTGAGTGTTGGCTACCTGAATCAGAGATGTGGAGAGACTTGCCCCACAGTCCTGGGTGTGGGTTTTCAGGGACTGGATCACTGTGATGCCGTGACAGCTGCCCAGGAGTTGCAGGAGCCTTGATGGGGCGTCATCCATGCTTCGCGGTCATCAGACCGTGGTGCCTAGCTCTTAGGAAAAGCGTTCTAGGTTGCTTATGCTTGGAAGTAAGAAGTGAGGTCAGAAATAGATGGATATACTGGGATACGAGGGAGAGCTCAGGGCTCTGAGTATCATCATGAGAAAAGTTTGCAGATCCGTTGCCGGGGACCAGCCTCGGCGGGGGTGGGTTGGTTCGACGGAGGCGACGCTGGAAGAAAAGAAAGACAAAGGCCTTGCGCTTTTTCATGCACGTCCTAAGCCGGACACTCCTCTAAGATCGCTCTCTGAGGAGTGACAACTGCTAGGAAATATCGTGCCTTTTTATTGAAAATGAGATACATGCAAATAAATGGGAGAGGGGCTACGTGACCTAATGATTAATTCATAAAGTTTTAACAATTGAATCAGAGATTCTATTCAAGTTTTAATTAAGGGCGGATCTATTAATCATTGATACAATTCGACAATAGATTGATGTAAGCAAGCTTTTGGAAACTTCTGTTCTGGGAGCGTGGTTTCGGAGAACAGCTTCAGCAGGTAGAGTTAATTATCAGCCAGTACTTGGCGGCAGTTGTCTTGCGGTTACTGGTTGCGTTGCTAGAAAAGAAAATCTCAAGTACAGATATTAGTTTTTATAAATCTCAATAAAGAATGATATTTATATAATTTTATAGAGATGTAAAATTAATTAAAGGAATCCTAATATATTTACCTATTCTGAA
>NW_006201391.1:1487833-1507932 GCF_000334495.1 Tupaia belangeri chinensis
CCGACCGGAAGCGATGCTCAAAGGTCAAGGGGCTCAGACGGGTCCTGGAGCCCCGCTGGGTCGGACTCCTCCAATCCGTGTCAGGAGCAAGTTAGTGAACGGTGTAAGGCGCCTCTTCGTTTTGTCACTGGAGGGAAAATTTAAAGCTCCTTATTTTGGAGGTGGAATAGTAGGGGGTAGGCCTTAGGTATTCAAAATCTGGGAACCCTTTCTAGAATATGATAGAAGGTAAAGTTGTGAAGAAAATTAAATCAAGTTTCAAAGTCTTTAATGAAGTGCAGGAAGGGTGGAGATAATGTTGGGGAAAACAAGGTACCCTACATGACATTGCTGCGGAGAAGCAGGGCTGCTCAAAGCTGCAGTTCACGTTCAGTATGTCCTGTTGTGCCACTAAGCACCAACACGGGACTTTGTGTCAGACCTTTCCCACTTGGTTCAATAGCTGTTTATAGCAAAACAGTGATATGTGTGTGTAGGATTTTCCCTTCGGAAATACCACCTTGAGGTGATATAAAATATTTTTTAAGAGATTTTTGCTATAGTGTGTGTGCACTTGCCAGAGAGACAGAAAGTGAGAAATCTCCCCACCCATGGGGGTGGCCACGCCGCAATCCCTTCTCCTCTGTTCTCCTCTTGGGATCTTGGGCACATATGCACATGCACCTGGCATGAGTTTTAAGCCACTGAGTCTGGGACTTGAACCATGGTCAACTATGTGCGAGTCCAGCAGCATAACCATTATGCCATCTGCTGGTCCCAAAAGTTTATTTCTTTATTTTTAAAGAATGTTTGAATGGGAAGAAACTTGCATGTTGAGTATTTTGTCATGCTGTTTTTGTTTTTGGTGACATAGTATCAAACTTTATTAAGAACTTTCCTTGCCAACTCAGATTAGAGCTTCCATTTCTGGAAAATGCTATGAGTAGCAAAATGAGCAAAGCCGTTATTGGTAAGATCAGGGGCTCACACAGTAGGCATGGGTGAATTAAAGCATATAGAGAAATGTATAAGCAGTATTGAAACTTAGAAAGCAATCATTAAATAAATGTTCTAGAATAGAATGATTAGTCTGGTTCTGAGAAATGACCTAATTCTTAAATCAGCTCTCTCATTTCTTAGTGTATATTACTGCGCCTTCATTGTAATCAGTCTTCACTGTGTAGTCATTGCAGGGTTCACCAATTTTTAAAGGTTTAAGTTATTTAATTATTGACAATTGAACAAGCAAAAGAAATTGCTCAGTATTAACCAGAGAAGTTGAAATAAAGAAGATAGCGGGGTGGCGTGTTCAAAAGGCCTGAAGCCTACGTATGTGTGACGGGGTCTAGAGTAGAAATTCACCTTCCCTGAGAGTAAAGCAGTTGGCCTGTTTGTATAGATCATTTTTCAGCAAAACACTGGCAGTTTAGTTTTCTGGAACAATCCTGACCTCATCAAACCGGGTGAAATGACCTCCTGGTTCTTTTCCATCCCCAGCATCAGGATGGTCATTTATGAACGTCTGTTACAGATAAACGGTGTTCTTGAGTTTAGGGAGATGTGCAGCTGCCCACTTGGTACCCCGCCAGTTGGTCATTAGAACCATTTGGGTTCCTAGCCAGTTCTGAAGGAAGGAGCATTTTTATTGGCAAACCCACACTGGTTCTTCTTTACCTTAGGTTGTAGTTTTGTTAACCATTATTATTTTTTATTCCACTTTTCTGTGAGCCCTTGAAAAAGAAAAGACAAAAGGAGTGGATGAAAAATGATAAAATAACAACTGTGATACCTGTAGTAGATTTTCAGGATCAGTCGAGGACATGAGGTTCATTGTTCAGAATTTCAGATGAGCTGCTCATTCTGTATTGCACCGTATTCAGACTTCTGTAATTCCACCCTGCAGTAGCATTCAGAATATAGCTTAAAAGACAGACTTTTCATAAAACTTGTCAAGTTAGAAATCTGGCAGTCCTGAGAACTTATTTGTTCAGGTAGAATTCTCCAGTTCCTTGAGAACCCAGAGCTCCTGGACTAGCTCCCAGGTGCAGTCTTGGGGAAGCAGCCCGAGCACTGAGCACGGTGCCAGACATCGGCCTGGATGCACCTGCGTGCACTGCGCCTTCCCTTCTCACGTGCGCTCTGCCTCTGGGCCCGCGTTTAATACCCTTTTGTTGTTTTTCTCTCTTGTCCTATCTGACAGATAGACCAGTGCTGTGGAAAGTTTTCAATGTAACCATTTGGTTTCTTATTTTATAATACATTTTTTTAAAGCAGTTGTAAGTCACTTAAAGAATGAAACCAACAGGTAGGCATTAAATAGATCACTATATTTACTGAGGATTTTGAAAATGGCAGATACCTCCTGGCCTTGCCTGCTGTTCCCTTGCAACGTACTCAATAGATTCTATCCTGTACTTCTAAAAATAAAACAAAGTGATAATAATAGTGGTTTGAAAGTTAATCTCAACGGAACCAGCAGTTAGCATAATGGCTATGTCGCTGGACTCCCACGTAGTCGACCACGGTTTGCGTCCCGGACCCGGTGGCTTAGAACTCAGGCCAGGTGCGTGTGCATGCGTGCCCAAGATCCCGAGAGGAGAATGGAGGAGAAGGGATTTGAGGCGTGAACATCCCCTCTGGGGGATGATTTCTTGCTTTCTGTCTCTATGTCTCTCTGTCTGGCGAGCGCACGTGCCCTATAGCGAAAAAAAAAAAGAAACTCAAAAAAAAAAAGTTAATCTCAATACATAGATTAAAAATAAACAGACTTTAGAATCTCCTGAACTGACTAGACTGACTTTTATAGAAGGTCGATGTTAGTAAAGCTAGCAGAGAAATCCAAGTCTCTGTGGGCTAAATCAATATATTCATGAGATGCTTTTTGGCTAAAGAAAGGTTTAACTTCCCGCAAACAAAAGTAAATTTTATGTGTTCCTGCAGAGAGTTCAATATTGTAATCCAAATTCTAATGTTTAAATTTTTTTCTTTTTGGAAAGAAAAGTAGAATATCCTTTTACTTAAGAGAGCTATAGAAAATAGGTCAGAAAATGTTCAGGCTACTTGGGGCATTGGTGGTTAATAATGCCACATAGTTATGCCTTAAATAATTAAAATGAAACTGAACTTAAAGGTATTTTATCTATTCATATCCTGCAGTATTTCATTTTAAAATTTTTTGTAGAGTTACTGACATGCAAGAGAAAAAAATCACATTTAGGGATTTATGACATTGTCTTCCAAATTAACCATGAATTTGTGTAAATAGTTATATATATTATACTCTGTTAACAATTGGGAAGGATCAGAATCGAAATGCACTCTAAGTTATACAAGAACAGGTGGACTTTTTTGCAAAGCTGTATTTATATATTCTTTCACCAAAAGCATTGTTTTGTTGTTGTGTTTTGAGTCATTAGACGTATGATAAAAAGGCTTTTAGTAGAACTGGAGGCATTGCTTGTAGTGCGTTGACATATCGAGGTGTAAATATTCTCTAGGAGGAGCTCAGTGGTAGTTTACGAGGCCGACCCACGTGGGAGAGTTCTGGGCTTGCATCCCAGAGACCTCCCTGAGTGTGGGGGACACAGGTGCCGTGATCCCTGACTGGCTGAGACCCAGGGTGGATTGCAGTGTTGGATTCCATGGGGGGTAGGCAGTGTCTGTCTCTCTTGCTCTCTGTCTCTTGCTCATGGAAGAAATAAGCAAATAATCTTAAAAAAAAAGTTACATATTCTATAGGAAATTACATGAATTAATATCAGATTTTCTATACCTGAATGAGAAAGAAAAGAGTCTAATATTGTTATAAGTAGATAGTATTGGTGGGACTAGTACTAGTTCAAGCAGAATTCTCCCTTGGGACTTCATCCGAGTCCTGGCTAACCTTCTGCGTAGGCCCCTCTTCTCTCACCTTGATGTCTCTCTCTTCTGCCCACCTTTCTGAATCTGTGCCCTGGACTTCTCGTGACATCTTTGCTTCATCCACATTACCGCATAGTTTAATTAGAGCTTTGACCTGTGTAGAATTGACGTGAAAATGGGTCTGTTAAATATGCTAATTATTAGTTTCTTATCTCGTCTCCCCCTAAACTGTGACCATGGTGCTCAGCTTCCCACAAGATGATACACGCATATCATGAAAGTGTGTTTTATTCCAGTCTTACATTCTTGTATCTGAATCGAATTCAGCTACAGGTAATGCCAAGTGTCTTCACCTTTCTCACTTAAAGCCTAAATTCATTCTATATTTTAGTTACTTAGGGTCAGATATAACTTCCAAATAGAAGAAACCATTCTTTAAAAAAAAAAAAAATATATGGGACCAGCAGTTAGCATAATGGCTATGTCATTGGACTCCCATGTAGTCGACCGTGGTTTGAGTCCCAGCACAAATCCTCTCCCCCCCCCAAAAAAATTATTTAATTTCTATTAATTAATTAATTAATTAGTTTATTTATTTATTTATTTTAATTCTACTAGAGAGAGAGAGAGAAAATGAGAAAGCAAGCTGCTGGGTCTGGGACTTGAACCATAGTTGGCCATGTGGGACCACCATGCCACCTACCAGCCCCCAGAAACCATTCTTTTAAAGAAAAAAAAAAAAACATGTTTCCTGGCTCAATTATGGTGGCACATATTGCTAAGATGTTGCCACTCGGAAGCTGAGGCCAGATGGGAGGCCTCAGCCTCTGTTACCTGCCCTACCTAAAAACAACGTGCACCTGTAGTTCCCTCTGGCCGGGAGACTGGAGGACCTCAGTAGGGCAAGAGCCAGTCAAAGATAATCTTCCTCTCTCTCTTATAAATAAGTGTTTTTTAAAAACCATGCTTCCCAATCATCTATCCATATAAAAAGCCTCAATCAACTGGACTAATTTCTAAGTAGCAAGTAAAAAAAACAAACTTTTCAGTTGAAGGTTCTCTCAGTTCCCTCCTTTCTAGCTCTTAAACTTCATTCCCTCCCTTGACCAGTAGATGGTCTGTGTGCAAGAATGTCCTCATCTGTACTGGGATGAAATTCAGACCGTCACTCCCTTTCTCCCAGGGATGAGGGAGTGGGACTGTTGTCCTACTTCTCCCTTACCTTTTTATTCATTTATTTTTTCTCTCTTAGAGGCCTTGGTCAACTTCGGTCCCTTCTATTAAATATAAATGAATCCGTTAGAAGGTCATTCCTGGGCGGTCCCATGGCATACGAGCGAAGTTCTGTAAAGAGGGAGCTGTGTCCCAGCTGACTGACTGTAGTCTTGAGTCCTGACCCTGGCAGCTTGAAAAGCCAGGCATATATGCATGCTTGCCCAAGACCCTGACAAGATGAGGGAATGGAGAAGAGAGGGTTACAGCATGACCAGTCCCCATTATGGGTATTTCTCTGCTCCCTTCTCTGTGGCATCTGTACACACCTCCTGGCATGTAAATAATGATGGTGATGATAAGTTAACTATTACAGTAGGTAACCTGATGATTTAACCTAGTTTCAACACCCATTTCAAAAAAAAAATTGTAATATACTGTATCCATAAGGGAATTCCTTTGGTTTTGCTTTTTAGTCTTTGCACTTTCAGTACTGCTTTTTCTGATGTCTCTCAGAAAGTACCGTATACTCACTAAGAACTTACCTCAAACTGTGGTTGCACAAAGTAGGAATCCATCCATTTAATCATACGGTTTTTGTGTCAGAGGACCCCGAGTGAAGGAGTATTGTAGGTGCTCTACTGGGCAGCTTCTGCAGCACTGTGGATAAGTGCTGTGCAGATGAAGCCAGTTTCCACAGACTGACCAGGGTTCAAGTCTCAGCACTTGCAGCTTGAAAAACATGCCAGGCACATGTGCATGTATGCCTAAGACATGACAGCATGGAGGTTTGGAGGAAAAGGACTTGTGGCTTAGCCAGGCCCCAGAGGGGGTGTTTTCTGTCCCACCCACACCTCATGTGTGCACCCTCTAGCATGAAAAAGAAAAAACGAAACCTCATGTAGCAAAGAATGTGCTTCCGTAAGTTTTGAGTCAGTTTGTTTATCTACACAACAGAAATAATACTTAGACTCGGCTCATGAGATGGTTGTAAGGATCAAATGAGATGATTTAAAGAAAACACTTTGGAATTGGTAAAAACTGAATATTTGCAAAGCATGATATTTATAACTGACACCCTGATTTTCACTTTCTTATTTCAAGTACAAAACCCACTTAACTTATTAGGCTTGCACTTTTCTCAGAAAATGAAGGAATTTCCTAAATCTCTTAAGATCCCTATGGATTTTAAAATTGTGTGGTTCTAGGGCCAGCAGGTGGTATGGTGGTTAAGGTGCTAGATTCCCCCATGGCTGACCACAGTTCAAGTCCCGTAGCCAGCAGCTTTAAAATCAGGCTATGCATGGGTGTGTGTGCTCAATCCCAAGAGAAGGGATTATGGCTTAGCTGTTCCCCACAGGGTGGGGAGAATTTCTCACTTTCCCTTTCTCTGTATCTGTCTGTCTGTGTCCAGCGAGTGCACATGCCTATGGCAAACCTTAAAAAAAATAATAATAAAAATTAGATAGTTCTTTGGCTAGGTGACCTTCTGTGCCCCCGATCCATACTTGTAACTGCCCTGAGTGGATCAGGAAGTGAGCCATCTACAGACGGTGCACTGAGGAGAAGTCCGGCAGATGTGTGTGAGTTCTTGGCTCGGTGCAGGTGCACACTCGCTGGATGAGATGCCTCAAGACTTGACAGAGATTAGAGGCTGCAAAAACGAGAGTGCGGTTGTGATGTTAGCAACACAGCTGTGCTGGGGAACTTGGAGAGGCAGCCCAGCCACAGTAGAAGAATATTTGTTAAACCCCAGTTCTTTAGATGAGATAACAGAAAAACTAGGTTTTAGGAATAGGGACCTTGGCGTAATATAAGATCTACTGTATACGCAGGCTAATAAAACTAAAAACAAAATCCCAAGGAAGTCTACAGGTATAATTGAATTTTTAAAAATTTCTAGATATGCAAAGAAACACTAGCATATGGTCCATAGTGAAGAAAAGAAATAATGTAGTAGAAATCACCTTAACGAAATCCTTGAGGGCCAGCCAGTGGCCTGGTGATTAACGGGGCTGGATCCCACATGTCCATCTCCATGTGGGATTTGAGTCCTGGACCCAGCAGCTTGAGAGGCACACCGGGTGTGTGTGCACCCAACAGCCTGAGAGGAAAAGGCCTTATGGTGTGAGCATCCCCTGGGGTGCTTTTTCACTTTCTCTCTCTCTCTTTCTCCCTCCCTATTCCTGTCCTCCTCTTCCTTTCTGTTTCTCCAGCAATAGCATGTGTCTTATAGCAAAAAATTTAAAAGTCCTAAGTAATTGATTTAACAGAAAAAGAGTTTAAAGTTACTTTTATAAATATACTTTAAAGAATTAAAGGAATGTCTTATTGATGAGAATACAGGTAGGAAATCTCAGCAGAGAAAGGAAAACTATTCAAAAATGAACAATTACAAGACTGAGCTTTCAGATCCCAAATGAACCTAGAACACCCTGGGTACACATCTGCCCATGATCTGGCCAGCTGGGAGGTGTAGGCGGTCACAAAGTGAAGAGAGTCTGTCAAGAGTGCTTATCTCTCTCTCTCCTTCTCTTCCCCTTTCTTTCTCTTCTGTGCCTCTCTTTCAAGAAAATAAATATTAAAAATGGAGTTAAATAAAGACTTTTCAGATAAACAAATATGAGAAGAGCTCATCTCTACTAAGCACACTATGTAAGAAATGCTAATGGGTGTTCTTCAGGCTGAAGGGAAATGAAACTCAATAGAAGCGTGACTCCACAGGGAGGAGTAAGCGCACCAGACATGGCAAATAAGTAAATAACATGTAGGAAACTTGTTTTTTCTTCTCATAATTTTCTTAAAATATAGCAGATTATTTACAGCAAAAATTACATCATCATCAGGTGAAGCTCACAGTGTACATTGTGAAGTGAAGGATAGGACAACCATAGCATAGATTAGGTTGTCCAGGACTCAAACTGGACAGCTGGCCCAAGATATAATAATTCTTAAAATCCATGGAGGCCATACTGCCACAATTAAAGGAAAAAAGAGACTATGTACAGTTTTAAGTTATAGCTGGAAATTTTAACTTCAGTTCTCAGAACTCAATCTAATAAGCAATCACAAAAACAGTAAAAATATGGAAGTTCCAATGACTATATCAGCTTGACCTATTTAACATTTATAAAATACCACAGCCAGCAACTGAAGAATATAGATTTTTTTCAAGTACTCTTTCAAAGTCCCAAGAGGAAAATGGAGAAGACATTGCACAGTTTAGTAATAGAAACCGTATTTGGTTCCATAAAAGTAAGTCTCCATAAATCTCAGACCAGGCTGTTCTGGCAGTGGCAAAATTCAAGAGAAACTGGGTTCCATATGGCAGCTGCAGTTTACCATAGGGCGGGCGCCACCATGCCCTGGCAGCTGCAGTTTACATCCCAGCCTAGTCAGCCTGAAACATGCCTGGCATGCATGCATGTGAACTAGAGCAGGGGTCTTCAACCTCCAGGCCACAGGCCAGTACCAGTCCATGGTCTGTTAAGAACCAGGCCACAAAGCAGGAGGCGAATGGCAGGCCAGCCAGTGACACTTCATCTGTATTTACAGCCACTCCCCATTGCTCACATTACTGCCTGAGTGCTGTCTGCTGTCACTTCAGTGGCAGCGTTGGGTTCTCCCAGGAGTGCACACCCTACTGTGAGCTGTGCATGGGAAGGGTCTAGACTGTGTGCTCCTGTGAGAATCTAATGGCTGATGATGGAGACGGAGCTGAGGCAGTGATGTTGCTCGAGGAGCGGATGCAAATACTGCATTCTAGTGAGCTGTATAATTATTTCATTATATATTACAGTGTAATAATCATAGACATCTAATGTGCTTGGCTTATCCTGAAACCATCTCCACCATCCCTAGTTTGTGTGTAAATTTGTCTTTCACAAAATCGATTCTGGTGCCCAAAAGGTTGGGGACCACGGGGCCAGAGGATTGGAGGAAGCTGATCCTGGCATGACCAGACCCCAAAGTGGTTCCCGTCTCTTTCTGTCATGTGCATACCCATAAGCTCTATCAAAAATAAATGAGACAGTTAATTTATTCATTTATTTCAGTAGACTGCCATATGCCACGGTTAAAGTCAGTAAGATACTTGGAAAATTTTTCAGATGTTTAGATATAAATCAAATAATACTGTGGTTCAAGTCACAAATATGAGAAATCATTTTGACCTGATTGAAAATGAAGATTCAAATGTGAAATTGTATGCTATATAGCTCAAGTAGTTCTTAGAGTAAAATTGATACCTTTAAATGCCTATGTTGGGAAAGAAGTGGCCAGCAGGTGACATGGTAATTAAGGCACTTGATCCCACATAACTGACTCTGCAGTTCAAGTACCAGACCCAGTGGCTTGAAAAATATTCCAGGAGCATATGTATGCATACCCAAAGTCCCAAGAGGAGAACAGAGAAGAGATTGTACAGCCATCCCCCCAGGAGGAGTTCTCACTTTCCCTCTCTGTCTCTGGTGATCACACTTACTCTATGGGGAGAAAATTTTAAAAAAGAAAAGTTTACATTCAGTTATCTGATTTTTCTGCAGTAAGAAACCTGAAAAAGAAAAAAGCCACAGAAGGACATAATGAAGATAGCAGAGATCAAGAGAATAGAAAATAACACAGAAAATGCACAAAATCAACCCTTATTCTATCCATACAGAGTACTAGTGAAATTGACAGGGCTCTCGCAGTACTGCTCGAGGGGAAGAGGGGGACACATGAACTACCAATACTGGGACGACTGGCGTACAGCAGTCAGGTTCCAGAGGCACTTAACAATACAGGGAGAGCCTATTCTGAGCAACTTTATGTTAATAAACGTTGAGTTAAATGTAGTGGATCCTCTGGAAAATATAACTGATCAAAGCTGACTCAAGAAGTAGAAAATTGAACAAACTTCTATCAAAGATATTGTATTATTGTAATAAATAAAAATTTCTGCAGAGAAAGCTCTAGTCCTGGATGATTTTACTGCAGAATTCTGTCAAACATGGAACAAGAAATAATCCAAGTCTTAGAGAAACTCATTCAGAATATAGGAATAGTGGAAATATTTTCCAGCTCAGGTTGTGAGACCAGTTACTCTCATACCTAAACCTTATAAGGACATTACAAAAAGAAAAAGTTATAGGTCATTCTTTCTTATAACCACTGACATTAAAAAAAAAAAAAAACTCTTGAATTCAAGATAAATAAGATAGCTAATTTATTAGAATCGCGTTTGGCTTATTTGTGGAATGCAAGGTTTGTTCTGTATTCAAAACTGAATTAATTAAATTCCCTACATTAACAAAGGAATGAGTCATATGGTCACCTAAATATATTTAGAAATAGCTGTCAACGAGTCAGCCTGTGGGATGGTGGGTAAGGCTGCTGAATCTCATGTGGCCAACTGCATGGTTTGAGTCCTGGACATGACAGCGTAAGAAGCACACTGGTCCATGTGCACATGTGCCTAAAATCCCAACAGAAAAAAAAAAAAAAAACCCAGGAGGAGAGATTTTGACATGACCGTACTCCCTGGGGAGTGATTTCTCACTTTCTCTTTCTCTCTGACCCTTTCTGGTGGTGCATCTTTGGGCAAAGTTTTCAAAAGAAAAAAATGAAATAGCTTTTAATAAAAGGTAGCACCTATTCATGATGAAAACTCTTAACTGACTAGGAATGAAAGCAGCTTCTCCAGTAAATGGCGTCTCTGAAAGACACATAGCTGTCCTCATTACCGACGGCAACCATTGGGACACTCCCCTGAGCTCCCAAAGGAGAGGAAGATGTCCGCTGTGTTAGAAGTGCTAGTTATGCAAGAAGGAAGGAAGGAGGGAGAAAGGGAGTATAAAATTCAAAACAGGGACCAGCAGGTGGCATGGTAGTTAAGGCACTGGACACTCCCACATGACTGACCACAGTTCAAGTCCCAGACCTGGTGACTTGCTTTCTCACTTTCTCTCTCTCTCTCTGTCTGTCTCTCTCTGGTCAAATTAAAATAAATGAAGGAATTATTTATTTATTATTTATTATTTTATGAATTATCATAAAAATTTCAAAAGGAAGTAGTAAAAGTGTCTTTTTTCATAGACAATGTAGTTGCCTAAGCAGGACAGTATATAAAAACCAGTTACATTTCTGAATACTAGCAACAAACAAATAGAAACTGAAATTTTAGAAAATAGCGTACTCAGTAGCATCAAAATGAATAAAATATTTAAGAATAAATTTGTACAAGGTCTCTGTTGAAACTACAAAACATTCCTGAGAGAAATTAAAGATCTCCCAAATGAAAGGAGAAATTTATCTAGTCCAGGATTTGAATTACTCTAACATTAATTGATTGCTTTATATTTGCAAAATAGTTTAGTCAAAACCAAACATTTAATTTGAAGTCTTGCTAAAAAACTATAGAAGTCAAGACAGTGTAGTGTTGTAATAAAGGCAGGTGTGTGGAACGGTGGGAAGGAATCAAGAACAGTATGGGATCCGCATGTGTGCAGTGACAGCCACCGATGCGATTTAATGGGGAAACAATTTTCTTTGCAATAAATTATTCCGACACAACTGGACTTTTGTAGGTTAAAGTTTTGGGATAAGGACCTTAGGATGTATGCAAAAATTAATTCAAAATGGATAGTTGGGGCTGGTCCTATAGTACGGCAGGGAAACCCGTGCAAAGAGAGCTGCATCTCTCCTGGCCAGCGAGGTCGAGCCCCAGCCTCGGCAGCTTGCAGCTTGCTGGTGTGCACATGCCCAGGCTCCTGATGGGGTGCAGAAATGGAAGGACAAAGACTGTAGCGTGACCAGGTCCCATTGCGTGTTCTCTCTCTGTCTCATGTAAAAGGTGGAAACAAAACTGTGTCTTCTGGAGGGTAACAAGAAACGTTTGGGGTAAGCAAAAATTTCTTAGTATATATTAACTGTAAAAGAAAAATATTGGTAAGTTGGACTTTATCAGAATTAAAAGCTGTTTTTTGAAAGATACCATTAAGGAAATGAAAATTCCTAAGTGATAAAGATGAAATACGGGTACAGACTTCCCACATGAAGGTCGCGCTGCCGTCCTTCCTGTGTGTCCTGGCCACCACCTGCAGGCCTTTATTCTCTGCAGGTGCTCGATGTTCAGAATTGTCCATTTTGAGTCCCCAGAAACAAGTGTAATGCTTAACGTAAAATTGGCATCCAGTAAATGTTTTTTGAATGAACTGAATTGTATTATCATCAAAGCGGAAGCGAATAAGTATTCTAAGAGAATACATAGCAAGTAACTGAGTGCTTTTTAAAGACCTGAAACTATTTGTCTTTCCTACAAGTTAAATCTTCAGGACTAATTGGATGTTGTTTAAATCCAGCATTCACCTTTTCTGTCTGATTTACCATCATAGGAAAGTAAAAGATGCCAGTTTGGTCAGGAAGTGTTGCTATGGAAAATAGTGGTAACGTGCGTGTGAATTGTACACGGAAGTCATTCTCAGAGGGAAGGCAGATGAAGCAGTCCCGTCAGCAGAGCCTGGTGCTGCCATCCACGTGAAAGCAACTGCAGCCGGTTCATTCTGTCTTCTTTGCCGTCCTTTCGCAGAATGGCCTTCGAGACCGCCCATCGACGTCAGTGTGCAGTTTCCATAGTGAGGTTACTTGTCAGTGTGCTTATGGCCATGCTCTCTTCTGCTTAAACACTGTGACCTCGAGAGCCACGCTAGACTGTTAGCCAGGCTCTGTTACTGGTTAGCAGTCTAACTCCTGATGCTGACATTAAGCTTGCGTCTCACAGGCGGCAATGTCCATCTGGAGAGAACCTGCAAGAGTCCGTCTGCCTGTGCGGGCCCGGCGCTGCGTGTGGTGGCGTCTTTCTAGCTCAGAGTACCTGCAAATGTACGGCGGCCTTCTTGGCGGCGTTTTGTTTTGTCTCTCTGACTACGGCGAACCTGCACAGCTTCCTTTTCTTTTATTATTTATTTTTATCTATTGTTTTGCTTATTTATGTTTTCTTTGCTCATTTATAAAAGGTGTATAATCGTCAGTATTGCTAAATTGTGTTTATCCAATGGTCAAAACCTGGAATTGGGGGTTAGAATTGCCAGAAGAGTAGAGACAGGACGAGGCACAGTGGTGTAGTGATGACACATGGGCCACAGTTCAGAGACCGGGGGAGGGGGGCCCAGTTTCATGCCCTGATGTCTCCCATGCACACTGGGCACTAGCTGGCCGGGGACGGGGCACGAGCATGGTGTGAAGACCCTGTGGGAGGCACCCCACTCTCCCTCTCCCTGTCTCCTCTCCCTTTCTCTCTCTCTCTCTTTCATGGAAGAAATAAACTTAAAAATCAGTGAGATAGTGAAAATAAGATAGTTCTCTTTTATCAGAAAAGTATGATTAATTCATATATATGTTTGTGTGTGTGTATATATATGTGTGTGTGTATATATATATGTGTGTATGTGTGTGTATATATGTGTGTACATATATGTGTATGTGTGTATATGTGTGCATATATGTGTGTATATATGTGTGTGTATATATGTGTATGTGTGTGTATATGTGTGTGTGTATATATATGTGTGTGTGTATATATGTGTGTGTGTGTGTGTGTGTGTGTGTGTATGTGTGTGTGTGTGTAATTAACCTAAAGAAAAAATCAAGATCTCTATTCATTGTCATTATTATTTCCTTGGTAAAAGATAGAGAATAGAAATATAATTTCATACCATGATTTCCTCTCCTAAAACTTCAAATGAAGTCTCACGTTACTATTTCCATGTGCTTTTGTTTTCTTTTCCCATCCTTTGGAGTGAGCAGTAAAACTTGACATCACAGCATTGAATACGAAGTGGATGACGGTCAAGCGTCCGAATTTTTTTTCTAACAAGTTGCTCAGTGGAGTAAGACGTCTCCTACTTCCATTAGGTATAATGTAATTACGTTGCCCTTGGCGGAGACACCTCCAGAAGCTCCGTGTTTCTCAGCCCCCCGCAGCGTGTTTCCAGATGTGTTTCTGTCTTTGTTTCCCTTCATAGCTTCTCATCTCCATTCTCCAGAAACATCGTACTATTCAAACTTAGATTCTTCTTCCTTCATGCTTCGGCTAAAATTCTTCTTCAGTCTTAAGTGCTTTTTTTTAAAAAAAAATTAGGATTTCACCCTTTTCTGGGACCAGCAGTTAGCATAATGGCTATGTCACTGGACTCCCTCGTAGTCGACCGCGGTTCGTGTCCCGGACCCGGTGGCTTAGAACTCACACCAGGCACGTGTCTGTGCGTGCCCAAGATCCTGAGAGGAGAACGGAGGAGAAGGGATTGCGATGTGACCAACCCCCCTGGGGTGGTGATTATTTCTCGCTTTCTGTCTCTCTCTGTCTGTCTGTCTGGTGAGTGCACGTGCCCTATAGCAAAAAAATCTCTCCAAAAAAAAAAAAAGATTTCACCTTTTTCTCATGACTCACGACTCACACTTATAAAGAAGTCTGCCTAAACCTTCCTAGTCAACACTAGCCCCTCAGTTCACATAGCTCTTCATTTTGTTTTGTTATGTTGCATTTCTAAAAGCATTTAAGCCTATTTATGCCTTATTTCTGGACTTACTGCAGATCTAGAAGTATGCTAGGGACTGTGGGGTAAAAATACTCACTGAGATGTGTTTCTCACCCTCACAGAACCCAGCCTCACACACGTACAGTGCTCTGGGAAGAATCACTGTGTCACAGATCTAAGCAGGGCTCTGCAGGTGAGGAGACATAGACAGCCCATGTGGGTAGGGTGCAGTCTTTGATAAAGCACCCTAGAGAGGAGCATATATTTTGAGAGTTGTTTGTATACGTGTTAAAATTTGGTTTTACATGTAAATTTTAATGTATTTGAAATGTTTGGCATGAGGAAAGTGTTTTATTTTGTCCGCACAGAAAGCCAGATCACACGCCCACATAACACTGGGCTGTCAGGAAGGTCACGACGCCCTTTTGTATAGAAAAGCGTGTCCTACTGCTCCAGTAACCCCGTATGTGCTGGGGACGTTTCTAGGCTTGTATAGTTAACAAACAACAGATTCGTTACTGTTGTGCCGATTTATTGCCGTCCCATGTATTATTTTAAATTTAAGTTCTGCCACATAGAGTCATTCACTAGAGTCATTCGCATCTGTGTTACTCATCTACGGCATTGCTATGTCACTGGACAGCCGACAGTTCTAACTTCATTCTAAAATTAAAAGAATAAACAATCTGGTTGAGTTTTGGAGAGTTTACAGGTTGAAAGACCAAACTGCACTTTGCCGTGTTTCCCTGTCTCCCTTCCGTCGAGGGAAGCAGGCGCGGCCAGCTTGTGAAGAGCCGTGTGCGGCTTACGGGGACAGTGCGCACTGCAAGGACGTCAGTGCGCACGGTGGCTCGTGCCGCTCGTGCCGGTGATGGGGGCCCACCGGCTTCGATGAAGTCAGACCCGTGTTAAATGACACAAGAGACTGCAGAAACATTGAACATCCACCTTGCAAGCGTTCTTGACCCCGAAGATGCTGGGGTACGTAAGCAAGCTCGGTGTTTGGGTTCCTCTGAGATGTTCACCTGATGGCGTGTATAAACAGCTGTGACGTGCTCAGTAAATGTGAGGAAGTCGGTCCTTTCCTGAAGCTACCGATACGGTGATGAGAAGTGGATTGTTGGGACCAGCAGTTAATAATGGCTATGTCGCTGGACTCCCATGTAGTTGACCGCGGTTCGCATCCTTTGGAGTGAGCAGTAAAACTTGACATCACAGCATTGAATACGAAGTGGATGACGGCACTGTTGGGACCTTTTCAAGACTCCGAATTGTTTTTCTAACAAGTTGCTCAGTGGAATAAGACGTCTCCTACTTCCATTAGGGTATAATGTAATTACATTGCCCTTGGTGGAGACACCTCCAGAAGCTCCATGTTTCTCAGCCCCCCGCAACGTGTTTCCAGATGTGTTTCTGTCTTTGTTTCCCTTCATAGCTTCTCATCTCCATTCTCCAGAAACATCGTACTATTCAAACTTAGATTCTTCTTCCTTCATGCTTCGGCTAAAATTCTTCTTCAGTCTTAAGTGCTTTTTTTTAAAAAAAAATTAGGATTTCACCCTTTTCTGGGACCAGCAGTTAGCATAATGGCTATGTCACTGGACTCCCTCGTAGTCGACCGGGGTTCGTGTCCCGGACCCGGTGGCTTAGAACTCACACCAGGCACGTGTCTGTGCGTGCCCAAGATCCTGAGAGGAGAACGGAGGAGAAGGGATTGCGACGTGACCAACCCCCCTGGGGTGGTGATTATTTCTCGCTTTCTGTCTCTCTCTGTCTGTCTGTCTGGCGAGTGCACGTGCCCTATAGCAAAAAAATCTCTCCAAAAAAAAAAAAAGATTTCACCTTTTTCTCATGACTCACGACTCACACTTATAAAGAAGTCTGCCTAAACCTTCCTAGTCAACACTAGCCCCTCAGTTCACATAGCTCTTCATTTTGTTTTGTTATGTTGCATTTCTAAAAGCATTTAAGCCTATTTATGCCTTATTTCTGGACTTACTGCAGATCTAGAAGTATGCTAGGGACTGTGGGGTAAAAATACTCACTGAGATGTGTTTCTCACCCTCACAGAACCCAGCCTCACACACGTACAGTGCTCTGGGAAGAATCACTGTGTCACAGATCTAAGCAGGGCTCTGCAGGTGAAGAGACATAGACAGCCCATGTGGGTAGGGTGCAGTCTTTGATAAAGCACCCTAGAGAGGAGCATATATTTTGAGAGTTGTTTGTATACGTGTTAAAATTTGGTTTTACATGTAAATTTTAATGTATTTGAAATGTTTGGCATGAGGAAAGTGTTTTATTTTGTCCGCACAGAAAGCCAGATCACACGCCCACATAACACTGGGCTGTCAGGAAGGTCACGACGCCCTTTTGTATAGAAAAGCGTGTCCTACTGCTCCAGTAACCCCGTATGTGCTGCGGACGTTTCTAGGCTTGTATAGTTAACAAACAACAGATTCGTTACTGTTGTGCCGATTTATTGCCGTCCCATGTATTATTTTAAATTTAAGTTCTGCCACATAGAGTCATTCACTAGAGTCATTCGCATCTGTGTTACTCATCTACGGCATTGCTATGTCACTGGACAGCCGACAGTTCTAACTTCATTCTAAAATTAAAAGAATAAACAATCTGGTTGAGTTTTGGAGAGTTTACAGGTTGAAAGACCAAACTGCACTTTGCCGTGTTTCCCTGTCTCCCTTCCGTCGAGGGAAGCAGGCGCGGCCAGCTTGTGAAGAGCCGTGTGCGGCTTACGGGGACAGTGCGCACTGCAAGGACGTCAGTGCGCACGGTGGCTCGTGCCGCTCGTGCCAGTGATGGGGGCCCACCGGCTTCGATGAAGTCAGACCCGTGTTAAATGACACAAGAGACTGCAGAAACATTGAACATCCACCTTGCAAGCGTTCTTGACCCCGAAGATGCTGGGGTACGTAAGCAAGCTCGGTGTTTGGGTTCCTCTGAGATGTTCACCTGATGGCGTGTATAAACAGCTGTGACGTGCTCAGTAAATGTGAGGAAGTCGGTCCTTTCCTGAAGCTACCGATACGGTGATGAGAAGTGGATTGTTGGGACCAGCAGTTAATAATGGCTATGTCGCTGGACTCCCATGTAGTTGACCGCGGTTCGAGTCCTGGACCCGGTGGCTTAAACTCATGCCGGGCGTGTGTGCGTGCGTGCTCAAGATCCCGAGAGGAGAATGGAGGAGAAGGGATTGCAGTATGGCCATTCCCCCTGGGGGGTGATTTCTTGCTTTCTGTCTGTCTCTGTCTGTCTGACGAGCGCATGCGCCCTATAGCAAAAACCTCTCCAAAAAAAAAAAAAGAAGTGGATTGTTTACAACAGTGCTGTGTGCAAACGTCCTTGGTCATGTGACACCTCTCCTCAGATGATGTGGAAAGCAGACGTTCATCAGAGGAGGACCATGCTCTCCGTGCAGTGGGATTTTAAAGGTGCCGTGTTTTCGAGCCCCTACCAAGGAACCAAACAGTTTGAATTTGTACCGTCAGCAGTTCGACAGTTTGAATGAATTCATCACCCAGAAACGTCCAGATGTCCTTCATCATGCAGGAGTTCCATCAGGACAGTGCAAGACCACACGCGTTCGATCCCCTTTACGCATCCCTGGAGCGCGGACGCGCTGGCCTTCCCTGCGCTCTTCTCAGAACTCCTTGCACGGTGCGCTCAGTTCAGAGAGGCTGTCCATCAGCACCGCACTCGGGTCTTTGCCCCTGAAGACGGGTCTTCTTTGAACCAGGAATTACGAAGTTCACTGAAAGATGGCAAAAGGTTATCGAACGAAATGGGAAATAGATCACTGATTGATCTTGGTTCTTTATAGAAATAAATGATCTTTGAAGAACAGAAAAATATGTCATGGCTTTTCTGACAACCCAGTGGTAGGATCAAACTCGGTGTTCTTTGTCTAGCATCTGGACCTTTGGTCATATGAGCTGTATGACACCTACTAGTTCCTTTAAAGCCGTCCTTTCAGGACTGTGACAGGGATGTGCACTGACTTTATAGACGAGGTAGGGTTCGTTATGTTTATGATGTACAGTCTTGCTGTCCACTAAATGCCATATTTATCTGTGTTTTCCTGTCTGCCCTTCACAACATTTGGTGTATTTCCTCAGTAAAGTTCTTCTGTGTTTTTTTTTTTTTTTTTTAAGTGAGAGTTTTTTTGCTACATTTGCTATAGGACGGTATGCTTGCTGGAAAGACAGAGGGACAGAAAGTGAGAAATCACCCCTGGAGGGTGGGGGCATGGCCATGATGTAATCTATTCTCCTCCTGGGATTTTGGATTTGGGGCATGTATGCACATGTGCCTAGCGTGAGTTTTAAGCCACTTGGTCCGGGACTCGAACCATGGTCAACTGTGTGGGATTCCAGTGACATAACCATCTGCTTGTTACCATTTACCATGCTTATTGTTTTCATTGCGTGAATTACACATTCTCAGTTACGATAAAAGGCTAGACATTTTCCTCTAATAGCTCTATTGCCTATATCCAAGGTTTGATATAGAGAGATTTTGTTTCTGTTTTTGTTTTTAATTTTTTACAATAAGGAAAAAGGGAAAGAGAAAGTGAGAGCAAGCAAGGGAGAAAGCACCTCCTGGAGGATGGCCGCGTGCAGTCCCTTTCCCTTCATTCTCCTGTTGGGACTTTGGGCACTCTTGCACACGTACCTGGTGTGTCTTTCAAACTGCAGGACTCAAACCATGCTGTCAGCCATGAAGGATCCAGCCCCCTTAACCACTAGGTGGCTCCAACAGGCAGTTTTCCTGAAGTTCTCTATTTCTGCAAGTGTAGCCCGTCTTTATAACTTCCATTAACTTTGCAGAGAGAGTGACGTTCCCTGTCCCCTGAGCCTCTGTCATGGAATCTCTTTTTAGTCCTCAGGTGGCAAATATTGTCTGACTTTTTCTTTCTTTTTTTTTTTTTTTTTGAGAGAGAGATTTTTGTTATAGGTACATGCGCCTGTCAGAGAGACAGGGAAGTGAGCAATCACCCCCCAGGGGACGTGGCCATGCCACAGTCCGGTCTCCGTCTCCCCGTCTCCGTTCTCTTATCAGGATCTCGAGCACGCAGGCACATGCGCCTGGTGTTAGTTTTAAACTGCTGGGTCTAGGACTCAAACTACGGTCACCTCCATGGGAGTCAAGCTATACAACCATTGCACCATGGGCCCCTTCGCCCATGTCTTTAACCTCCCCGGGGCCATTTCTGCTTGACCTCTCACCGGTCTTCTAACTTGGAGTTCTTTCTTCATTATTTTCACGTCTCTTGGTTTAACCGGTGCCTGGTCCCTAATCGTTATTTTCTACTTTATGCGTTATTGTTAAGAGTTTAGAGCAAGTAAGAGAGCCTTCTTATGTTAGATTAGTTCATAGTATTTATCAAAAATGTAACTTCCAAGTGAAGCTCAATTTATTTTGTGTAAGTTTTTTCTCCTTTTCTCTCCAAATGTTTCGGCCGTTTTTTTTTTTTTTTGGGAGGTTTTCACTGTAGGGGGGGGGGGCCTGCCA
>NW_006201391.1:1507968-1508422 GCF_000334495.1 Tupaia belangeri chinensis
AACCGCGGTCGACTACGTGGGAGTCCAGCGACATAGCCATTACGCTAACTGCTGGTTCCCTCGGCCGTTGTTTTATATACACACTTTTCCTTCCTGAACTCTTCCAAACCCATCCCGGGGATTTCGATAGCTCCTTGTAGATGGGGTATGTTGCAGTCTCCGCCATTGCTTACCAGGCAGCCTAAGTTACAGCTCTCTCGAACCACAGTTTATGTGGAAAGGCAGCAAAGGCAACGATGGAAGATGTGCTTACCGCCCTTCATCTCGATTTCTGAACTGCTATTTTGTTCTCTAGGTTTCTGTAAGAGTTCCTTCTGCTTGAAGCTTTGGCTTTACCCAAACTTTATGTGTGTCTTGTGGAAAAGTTTATTTTTCCAGTATGCTTTAAAGGGGGAAAAAAAAAAAAAAAAAAAAAAAAACTTTTTGTTTCCAGCCTGCCCCCGATCCCCCGCCC
>NW_006201391.1:1509619-1523380 GCF_000334495.1 Tupaia belangeri chinensis
GGTCGACTACGTGGGAGTCCAGCGACATAGCCATTACGCTAACTGCTGGTTCCCTCGGCCGTTGTTTTATATACACACTTTTCCTTCCTGAACTCTTCCAAACCCATCCCGGGGATTTCGATAGCTCCTTGTAGATGGGGTATGTTGCAGTCTCCGCCATTGCTTACCAGGCAGCCTAAGTTACAGCTCTCTCGAACCACAGTTTATGTGGAAAGGCAGCAAAGGCAACGATGGAAGATGTGCTTACCGCCCTTCATCTCGATTTCTGAACTGCTATTTTGTTCTCTAGGTTTCTGTAAGAGTTCCTTCTGCTTGAAGCTTTGGCTTTACCCAAACTTTATGTGTGTCTTGTGGAAAAGTTTATTTTTCCAGTATGCTTTAAAGGGGGAAAAAAAAAAAAAAAAAAAAAACAACTTTCTGTTTCCAGCCTGCTCACGATACCCAGCTCCTGTTGCTTTGGCTCGGAGTCTCCTTCTGCCTCATGATAAACACCTTCGTACCTCATTGTATCTTAAACCCTGCAGGCTCTAGGAGCAGACTTAGAGGGAGCGCACTGTACTCTCTCAATGAGCCATGACAGGCCTGGGAGTGGAACTTACTGCTGGGAAGTAAACCAGGGGTACTGAGGGGGCTTGTTCGGCATGGTAATTGCTCAGCTCGTTAACGCTGAGGTAGACACCGAAGGAGCAGACTTCTCTCGGCCGCGGCTTCCTGGGAGATAAGCAGTCACGTTATGCTCACGTGTTTCCATCCCCTGGGCAAAATGGTGCTGAAGGACATTTCTTTTTCTCTCTAGACCTGGTTATTTTTGGTTATATTTTTATTTTATTGGCCAGCTTAGTGCAGCTAAACCCCTCAAGACTTCATTCTCAGACCACAGAAGGTGGATTCGGTTGCTGTACTATCGAGAGACCCTGCAGCTGTACCTGCTGGTGATAAAGCACTGCTCTGATGAGACAGTAGGACATAGAGCTGTCAGCAATGTCCAGTTATGGACGAGGCTTAAACAGAAAGTTTTTGACCAAGACAGATACGTGTCACGTTTGGCTCTGTGCTAGTTAAGCATGTGTTAATTACTCATTTGATCGTTATTCCCTCTGTTAGAAAGCCTCCATATAACGGCACAGTGTGCGTAAACCCTTACGGATGGCACACAGACAACAGAAGCACTTCGGCATGGCTGCATTTGGGAGGCTTCCTGTGGAGATGCGGCGGGGAATGCCTCCTCCCCCTCCCGTCCGCTATGCTGCGGTCCGTCCGAGGGAGGCCGGGAGGCCAGGAGACCGGGTCTCACCCAGCAGTGCTCGTCCATGCCTCCTCCTCATCCCTGAGAAGACCGTTCAGCACGTCTCAGCCACTGAGAGGGTCTGCAGATTGATCATCTTAAAAAGAAAGATAAATGAATTCTTTTCTTTCCCTGAAGATAGCTGATCAAGCCACCTAATTTGGGAATGATAAATAACGGGATAGTCGAGCGAGCTTCGTAAGTGTTGCGTAAAATAAGACCTTTGTGATTGGACTCTGGGTGGGGTCGGCACTGAGTTTCTTCTCTTCAACTGCCTGCTCCTCGCCTCCCACCCGCTGGCCCTGTCATGTCTAATACTGAACCAGTCTGCAGGCCATGTGATTGGGTACAGTAGGTGACTGCTGGTTTTTTTCTTTTTTTTCTTTTTTTTGGAGAGGTTTTTGCCATAGGGCCCGTGCACTCACCAGAAAGACAGAGAGAGAGACAGAGAGACAGAAAGCGAGAAATCACCCCCCCGGGGGGATGGCCACACCGCAATCCCTTCTCCTCCATTCTCCTCTCGGGATCTTGGGCATGCACGCACACGTGCCCGGCGTGAGTTTTAAGCCACTGGGTCTGGGACTCGAACCGTGGTCGACTGTATGGGAGTCCAGCGACACAGCCATTACGCTAACTGCTGGTCCCTGTGACTGCTGTCTTTCAGTAGTTGGGATTGAGTAGAAGTTGCACGTTGAATTTTGAATGAAGAGGTTCCTCCGCAGTTAACCTGAATGTCA
This sequence comes from Tupaia belangeri chinensis, assembly GCF_000334495.1. Classification (NCBI taxonomy): domain Eukaryota; kingdom Metazoa; phylum Chordata; class Mammalia; order Scandentia; family Tupaiidae; genus Tupaia; species Tupaia belangeri. The sequence goes on from NW_006201391.1 coordinate 1,511,642, forward strand.
GTAGTTTGAAGAGTTTCTTCATCATACTTTCTTCCCCTATTCTGCTTCGTCGTTTTATTTATTCATTCATTCATTCATTCAGTTTGCCATAGGATGTGTGTGCCAGAGGGAGACAGAGAGGGGGAAACAGAAATCACCGCCAGGAGGGATGGCCTTCTACATCCCTTCTCCTCCATTCTCCTCTCTGGATTTTTGGTCACGCACGCACATGCACTCGGTATGATTTTCCAGCCTCTGAGTCTGGGGCTCGAGCTGCACCCAGCCGTGTGGGAGCCCTGGGCCTGAACCACCACGCCTCCTCTCCTTGTACTCCTCTTTTCTTCCTTTTTTTTTTTTTTTTTTTTGGAGAGGTTTTTGCTATTGGGCGCGTGCGCTCACCAGACAGACAGAGAGAGACAGAGAGACAGAAAGTGAGATATCACCCCCTAGGGGGGATGGCCACACCGCAATCCCTTCTCCTCCATTCTCCTCTCGGGATCTTGGGCACGCACTCACATGCGCCCGGCGTGAGTTTAAGCCACCGGGTCCAGGATTCGAACCGCGGTCGACTACGTGGGAGTCCAGCGACATAGCCATTACGCTACCTGCTGGTCCCCTCCCCTTGTACTCCATTTTTGCTTTGTGAGCATGCCCGTTACAGCCCACTAATAATTACATCTTTGTTTTCACTTCTGAAGAATATGGAGGCTCCAGAGCTGCATTTTGTTTTCATTTTAAACTAATACCAGAGCATCTTTTTAGTCACCAGTCATTGTTTAGGTGAGTTGATGATTCCTTTGTGCTGCTCAAGATTTATTTAAAAATCGAACATTTTTTATGTGCTTTTAAGCTCAGAGGACTGAGGTCCTGTGTGGTATTCCTCCTGCATCTCAGCTCTTTACACAGTATTATAAACAGAGGCTTTCAACTTAGAATGTACTGTGTATTTCATTGACTAGAACTGAACTGCAAGCTAATAAAAGTACCAAATGAAAATATTATGGTGTCTCGTTGCACTCTATTGTAGGTGTAATGTAGTGTGAACAGTAGGAGCTTTGATTCATTGTACGTCCCGTCTGAATACTGACAGCGTGGTTCAAAATACCAGGAGACGATTCCCGCAGGGCGTTTTTGTGTGAATGATCACTGTGCAGAGGTAAGGCCACGTTTCTTGATGTGGAAGCCAGTAGCGTTGCTCTAAGGTAGGCAGTGTCCTGACTCTGGCAGGGATAGAAGTCAGGGAAGACGCAGTGGCTAATGAATTGTAATATTCTTGCCGTAATGTTCTTGAACTTCTGCTTCTCCTTTGGCTGTGAGTTTTTATGTGAGTATTAGCGGTTGCTTTGGAGGCAGATTTCCCTTGGATTCCAAAGGAGTGTGCCAGAGTAGAGACCCGAGGTAAAGAATGAGGTGCATATATTCACTTACAGTAAAATGAAGAAGCCTGCTGAAAAACAAAAGCAATTTATGTTCCACATACACAGAATGAATGTACTTGACATTTCTTCAAATTTAAGTAGTAGACTTCATCTTAGCACTTCGTAAAGAACGTCTTTCTGTACGAGGGGCAGGTTCCCACACTTGCTCGATCCCTGCACAGTTCGTTCATGACCCTTGGCCAAAAGAAACACTGAACAATTCCCAACAGCATTTAGGGCAGTACAATGTAATTACTTATGTCCTAACAATTTTGTAATCACTTCAAAAGATAATAAAATACATGTTAATAATATAAATTGGAAGAAAAGCTGTTCTTTTGATTTCATTCTTAACTAACCACATGCTTAGCTAACAGGAGGTATACTTGTGAGCGCTGTGCAGCTCAAACCCTGGCCTAGGTCGGACACCGCCGCTCTGGTCTTCGTTCTGTGTTTATTTCTGGGCAGTCTGTGCTGTGCTTTGAGTTCCAGGGCCAAGCTGTGAGTGACTGAGTGCCCACAAAGTCCCTGGGCTGAAGTCTTCATCCCCAAGGTGTGGGTCTGAGGAGCCGGGGCCTGACTTAATTTGAACATGGCCTCCACCATCTGTGACCACAGAGAGGGTGTGTGTTTCGTAACTTAGCAGCAAGATATCGTTTCTGGTACGAACTTGAAGGACATCAGGAGCATCAGGATTTATTCCTGCCCGTGTCACTAATTGTACCGACGCAGGCAACCCAGCCTAGATTTTCCTAGAGCCATTAGACAGACAAAACTACTTTGCAGGAAGGTGGACCGCTAGCATCTCTTCCTTGTTCTACTGACGCAGTATTGAGTGTACTAGCGCGTGCTGTAAATCCACCTGTGGTGGTGGTGGAGGGATGAGACCAACCTCAGCTGATTGGCTCGAAAGGGCTTAGGAGCTTAAGATGAAAAGAAAGAGAGGTATATCTTTTACCCTTGTTTTTTCTAGGAAAATAATTTATTAAAGCAATCCAATATTTATTGTCACTTTTAACCTAAATTCATATTAAGGGGAACCTTTCCCTTTCCTAAACATCTCTGAAAAAGCCAGTCCTTTTTTCTCTGTATGTAAAGTGATCGTGGTTTTTCTGGTGTATCAGCAACCAAGAGTTAAGCTTGTGTCACTCATTTCAGACCAGAAAGTCTTGGAAATGGTAGCTATATCCCTGACATATTTACAAACACTATCATTTTGTAAATTGTTTTATACTGCTTGAAAAAGAGCAATTACTTTATAGAGTTAGCAGTTATCTTTCTGGCTATTTGACTTGAGGCATGCTTTTCTTTCTTCTGATGGAGATACCAAAAATAAGTGTTTTTGCCAGCTGAATGATAGGGAATGTTATTAGGTCTGCGTAATATAAAAGCTAGCCCATTGAGGCCGGCAGGTGACGTGGTAGTTAAGGGCGCTGGACTCCCACATGGCCAACCGCGGTTCGAGTCCTGGACCTGGAGGCTGCTTCCTCGTTTTCCCTCACACCTCCCTCCCTCCCCCCTCTCTCTCTCTCTCTTGTCTCAGTCTCGCTCTGTCCCTCTCTGATCAAATTAAAAATAAATAAATAAATAAATAAAGTTAAATAATTATTAAAAAAGAAAAACTTTTCCATGGGCTGTCTGTGATTGAATTTCTACTCTAATACTAGGCCAGGTATTACTTAGTTACTGGTGACAGACAGTTCCATTGTGTGGAAACTACATTCTCCTCTTCCTCAGCAACATCACTTTGTCCTTTGCTTCCCCGTGCAGGGGTGGCAGGGTCTAATTTCTTCTCCTAGGAATGCATTTTCTGCTGTTTGTGGCTGTTATCAGTCAATAGCCTCAAGAAGAGGTGGGCCTCTCGGTACCTGTCTGTGCTCCAGGGTACGGGCACGAACCGATGTGCAGTTCCCGTCCTCGCGTGCTGCCGAGTACACTGGTCATGCCTCGAGGTTGGCCTCTAGCTTTCAGCAGAAAAAGGTGCCAAAGAGAAACAGTCGCCAGATGCAAAAACAGTGAGAATGCTTGCTTGTGACCTTGCAGCCCACTGATAGTGAATTTATTTTTGAGAAGGATTTTTGTTTTAGGGTGCATATGCTCAGCAGAGACAGAGAGACAGAAAGCAAGAAATCACCCTCCAGGGGGAATGGCCACACCACAATCCCTTCTCCTTTCTCCTCTCGGGATCTTGGGCACGCACACAAACGCACATGCACATGCGTCCAGAGTGTTTCAAGCTACTGGGTCCGGGACTCAAACTGCAGTGGACTAAGTGGGAGTTTGGAGCCTTAAGTAGTACACCACCTGCTGACCCCAATGATGACTTCTTGACAAAGTATTTATTCCTCAGAAAAGCAAGCTGTTTTTTGATTTATTAACTACAATATGTGGACTTGAGTTGGTTGGTTCATTCTGAGATAATCTCCTGTGTTATGTTTGTTTTTCAGCTTAAATTATCTACCATATTTACACGTTAGGCAAGTCTTCCACATGAGTTGAGTTTGTTTTTAAAAGTCTTATTTCCAGCCAAGCAGGTAGTGTGGAGATTCAGGCAGATGGATCCCACATGGCCTGGTGAGTGGTTTGAGTCCTGGACTCAGTGGCTGAGGAACACACCAGGTACCCACCCAAAACCCAAGAAGAGAATGGAAGAGAAGGGATTGCAGACCCTGAGGGGTGATTTCTCACTTTCTCTCTCTGTCTCTCTCTGGTAAACGCACCTGTCACATAGCAAAAACTAAAATTAAAAAAAGAAAAAGCTTACTTTCAAAATCCATGTCCGTTTCCGCTGCAGCTGCTTTCATTGATCATGTGGCCGAGGCCACGGGCGTCCACCACGTGTCTGGGTAAGTACAGTCAGCGCTGCTGGCCGCCGCTCCGAGACGTCTGGTGCACAAGTGCCACGATGCGTTTGCTCAGTTACTTCGTTCCACAGCTCGAGGATCACTTAACGTTGTCTTTAGTTCGTTTCTAATGAAAATCAAACAATGCTCTTAATGCAGTAAACACCTAAGAAAATATTAATAGACAAGGTGCTTCTTTTTCTGACCTAACAGGACATACAGAGTTAGACACTTTGGGGCTCCCTTCTGGCTCCATAAAACCAGAGGTGTCTGACCCCATCTTCTTCCCCGACCACCCTTAGTATGCGCTCTCCTCCTTGGGCTTAGAAGCTGTGTGCACAGGCCTCCCGTCGGTGTCCGAGCCGTGGAGAAGCAGGGTAAAGCCATGTGTCATCCAAGTTTAACCTGTGCACAGAACAATATCCACAGCCAAAGTCTACCTACTAGTTTGCTTGTTGCTCCTTACGGACCCGAGCTGTGCGGCTCCCCTCCTCTGCTGCCCGGTCCCAGCTGGAAAGTCCACGTGGTCGCTGGGCCATCCCATGCAGAACCCAGGGAGGCAGGATGCACGTCCCACAGGCAACCAGCTGTGGCTGCCCCCGCCTTCCCTCCGTGCTGCCAGGCATCTGCTAGGCTCGTCAGCCTCCAGAACTCCAAGACTAGGACCAGACATTTAGAAGCACCTTCCACCAAAAAGGGGGAAGCCAGACTATATATAAAATAGAGCTAAGTATATATAAATAAGACCAAAACATTCTTAGTTTTAGGTTTTTGACTTTTTAAAGTTTGCTTTAGGGCAGTGCACTTGCAGGAGAAAAAGAACGAGGGGGAAAGTGGAAAATCACCCTCTGGAGAATGGCCATGCCACAATCCCTTCTCCTCCATTCATCTGTTGGGATTTTGGGGTATATACACACATGTGCCCAGTGTATTTTTCAACCATCAGGTCTGGGGCTCAAACTGCAGAGTTGGCCATGTGGGATCCAGCACCTTAATCATCATGCTATCTGCTAGTCTCTCTTTTTTTTTTCTTTTTCTTTTTCTTTTTTTGGAGAGGTTTTTGCTATAGGGCGCATACACTTGCCAGAAAGACAGAAAGGGACAGAGAGATAGAAAGTGAGACATCACTCCCTGGGGGGGATGGCCACTCTGCAATCCCTTCTCCTCCATTCTCCTCTCAGGATCTTGGGCACGCACACGCACCCGCGTGAGTTTAAGTCACCAGGTCCAGGACTGGAACTGCGGTCGACTACATGGGAGTCCAGCAACAGCCATTACACCAACTGCTGGTCCCTCTGCTAGTCCCTTCTAAAGAAAACTTAAGCCATGAACATCTAGTACCTTTTTTTTTTTTTTTCAGATTTAGTTAGGAAGACAGTGGCAACCATTTCAAAATAGATAAAGATATTTTCTTTAAGAATGAGCTAGAGGGCATGTGTGCTAGAGAGAAGAGAGAGAAAGCGTTCCTGATCCCCGTGGGGGTGTTCGTTCTCGGTGTCTGCTTTCAGAATCTCGAGCACTCACACACACGCCGCATGGTGTTCTCGTCTCTGGGTGCGGGACTCATGCTGCACGGTTGGCCATGTGAGATCCAGCCACTTCACGCACCACACCACTGCTGGCCCAGTATGCACCTTTAAAAATGAAAGCCTTCCTGAGTGCTCTTCGCTCATCGCCTTTCCTTCTATCTGTCCACTTGGCCTTGTCTGTTTTACCTGTAGTGGAAACTCAGTGAAGTATTTACAGGTGAGACTTGCCAAATGGTCTAGTGCCAAGAGGGACTTTTGCTTCTCTAGGCTCTCTCTCCGCTGGGCATGAGTCTGTAAATGCCATAGAAGCTTTTCTACAGTATTTTAAAACATGAAGCTGTGCTCCTTCAAAGTTTTTCCTCATACTCATTCCTTTCCCAGGAAAGGAATGTTCTACATATAGAATATGTTATTAATGTGGGGCCAGCAGATGGTATAATGGTTACGTTGCTGGACTCTCATGTAGTCAGCCACAGTTCGAGTCCTGGACCCGGTGGCTTACACATCACCCCAGTCATATGTGCATGTGTGCCTAAAATCCCGATAGGAGACTGGAGAAGGGATTGCGGCACGGCCATCGCCTCTGGGGGTGGGAGGTGAGCTCTCACTTTCTGTCTCTGTCTCTCCAGTGAGCGCATGTGCCCTATAGCAAAAATCTCTCTCTTTAAAAAAAGACATTTTTATCAATGTACATTCTAGACTTGGTATATTGGAGAAAGGAGAGAGAAGAAACAGGTGGCCTCCCAACTACCTACTGGTCTGCTATGTGGGACTCAGCACCTTAGCCTCCAAGCCACCTACTGGCCGTTATACAGATAGTTTTTGATTCTTTAATGAACTTTTTAACTAATCAGCCAGCAGGCTTGATCGTCATATAAAAGAGGCTCTTCTGCATATTTCTCATAATTTGTCGATTCTGTGAACTCTAAAAGGTGTAATTTTATACAGCATGTATATACTTTTATTTATTTATTTATTTATTTTTTGCTTTAAGAGCACGTGTGCTCACCAGAAAGACAGAGAGGGACAGAGAGACAGACATCCCCAAGAGGGGATGGCAATGATACAATCCCTTCTCCATTCTCCTCTCAGGATCTTGGGCACACATGCACATGCGCCTGGTGTGAGTTTAAGCCACCAGGTCCAGGACTCGAACTGTGGTCGACTACATGGGAGTTCAGCGACATAGCCATTACGCCAACTGCTGGTCCTGGCATGTATATACTCTTAAGTTGTATAAAAATGTTATAAAGAATTAATTCTTAAATAACTAAAAATTTTAACACCTTTCCCGTGATGTAATATCTGTATGATTTAACACAAACTAAATTAATCAGGGTTGATTTGGTTCTTACTCCAAAGAGAAACTTATCAAAGAATATTTTAATCTTTGGTGATGTTTTTAGATTAGGTTTTATTTCTATTCTTCACAAAAACTAATTCTGAATCTTGGGAAACCAGGGAAGCTAATTGTTACATGACTTGCCTGGGTTTGGTATTTTACCGAGGTACCTGCCAATTGGAATTAGAATCCTATGGGCATAACCAGGACAGGCTTAATTATTGGCTTACTATATTTAAATCAAAATGAAAAGCTTATACAAAATTTTGTACCCGTAACCTGAAAAAAATGTGGAGCTGTTTTTGGACTAAAATTTCATAGCTTTTGTGGCTAATGAGGCATGAAATAGATTGGCAAGCTCACCCTGCTCAGAGTACAGTGGTACAGTGTGCGTTTTCTAATTCCCAGCCCTCGGGATTCCAGCAAAGGTCACAAATTAAACAAAGTCAGGATTAATCAAAACTACAATCAAATAAAACCCAATCATTAATCCTCTTCTGAGTTACAATGGAGGGATTGTGTAATTGTGTGAGAAGCACTGGAGAGCACTCTTTTGTAGTCTGTAGGAAAATCAACACTAAGGTGTCAAACAGAAAAATGAAACCCTGCAGGTGAAGCTGTCTCTGGAGCCAAGAGAAACTGGCAGTTTATGCAGACTTGCGAGTGAACCTTTGGAGCATTGAAAGGGGTGCTGGCACTGAGCGGCGGGACATGCGGGTCTCTCAGTGGGGCCCTCCACGGAGATTAGCTTACGGGCGGCCGCAGGCCCTGTGTGCTGAGAAGCTCAGTGTTTGGGGGTAGCAGCTCCAAGCAACAGTCGCTGTAAGTTTACTGCCAAAAATGTACTGTGTAATTCTCAGCTCTTTATCATCTCGAAGAGGGAGAAAAGCATTTCCTCTATGGGAGTAATTAAGTGTCAGAAAATGTCATCCCCAACAAAGAGAGAAGGGGAGTTTGCAGAGAGCAGAACGTTCAGCCCCGATTTCTGCCGTGTTCCTGACTTCAGAACCTACCACTGCTTCCTTTATGACAGCCGAATCATCTCCGCTGTCTTATAATCCACAGTGATCGATATCTTCATTGTACTTCCCTTTTCCTCAAGTCAGGGTCTGTCTTATTGCCTATATTTACAAGTCGACAGTGACACTATCCACTTATGCTAAGATTATAACTTTAAAAGCCAAGGTTGATGTATAATCCATCCCTGTTTATATTAGGAATATTTTTTGTGTGTACATTAAGGATAGTATTTGCCTCTGTTCATTAGCTTTCTGCTGTGTCTCATACACCAAACAGAAAACTTCTACATCAGTTATATCATCTCTAATGGGGTAAGGGATTTGAAAGCCTAAAAACAGGTGATTGCCTGTTATCTCGTGGGTCTTCTAGCTGCTGCATTTAAGAGTCTGTTCCTTACGCTGTTTACGGCCACTTGCATGCTAGCCCTTCGTGGACACAGTGCAGCTAGGCGTGTGCTCTCTCCTCCGAGTAACTTAACAACAGCCCTGCACGGCTCGTTGGTACCGTACGTGCACATCACTAACTGGATCGTCTCTGTTTTACAGCCAGATCTCATTGTTGTTTATATTATTTCAGATCTTGTCTTTCCATGTAGGGTCATATATTAATACTTATGTTATACTTTGGCATCGTTGAAACAAATTCATGAGTTAACTCAGCATTGGAAAATAAAGGCCTTTGGGGCCGGCAAGTGGCATGGTGGATAAAGGTGCTGGACTCCCACATGGCCGACCACAGTTCAGGTCTCGGACCTGGCAGCTTGCTTTCTCACTTCCTCTCTCTCTCTGATCAAACTGGAAAATAATAATGATAATAAAGTTAAAATAAAAATAATTCTAAAAAAAACGAAAATGAAGGCCTCGGAATTTTAGTAATTGTTTCCACACCTTTGGCTGTCATGAAGATGTGCTTGGCACATTATAAATGCTCTGTGTGTTTATGTACCTGTCATAAGTTTCATTTCCAAAGTAGCTAAAGCTATGGTAGAAACAGAAACACATCTAGAATACCTGAGTGAGTGGAATGGTCTTATTTCATTTTATTTTGCATTTTGTTTCTTTTCTGATTTTATATAAATGTTAGATATGTTGTTCTGCATTTTTGTATTTTAACTGAGGAATATTCATAGTTACTTTTTAATCTCAACATCAAGACCTACTGTATGCTGTTTAACAACTGCTTTATGTTGCAGTGTGTAGATACTGCATTATATATTTAATCATTTCTCTGACAAAGGGTATTTAGATTATTTCTGGGTTTTTAATATTACAGACAATACTGCAAAGAACATCATTGTATTTGCATACTTTCATGTATATAAGCATATTTGTGTAAGCTAGACTTTTCCGTAAAAATACTCAGTAAAAACATAATATGTATCTTGTTTTGATAGCTGTTGCTAAATTGCTCTTTTTAGAAATGCTCCGCTCACATAACACTCTCATGCAACTGGGCATGGAAGCGCACGTTCCCTCACACAGCTGGGAAACCGTGTTTCCCGTCTTCCACGTTTTTACCGACCTGTCTTTATACCCGGGGTAGCTTTCCATATTGTTACTCCCTGTCTTTCCCACCCAGTGGGGTCGTGCTCCTAGTACTATATTTAGTTACTTCCTGTGAAGGGCATTGAGGCTACTTCTGACACTTCGCTTTTACATAGAATGCTAGTAAATACTATAAAATTGTGGTAATACAAAATTGTTCATAAATATGAGAGATCTTCAAAAAGTTTGCATAAAATAGGTATTATCAGAAAACTATGCAGGGACTTCCAAGTTTTTTGCCCCAAAATAAACTTACATTTTTAAAAAGAATTATTTATTTACTTTATTTTGTTGTTATTATTTTTTTATTTGACGAGAGAGAGAGAGAAAGGGAAAGTAAAAAAGCAAGCCGCAGGTTCAGGACTCAAACCGCAGACCACCTTGTAGGAGTCCAGCGCCTTACCCACCGCGCCACCTACCGGCCCCAAACTCATACTTTGGTTCAACATTTCTGTGAACTTTTTGAAGTTTCCTCATACTGGATTACCCTTACACAAATGTCATTTCCTTATGTATATAAGTTATGCCTTCAGGATAAAAATCTTTGTAACTTTGATTTCTAGAGCATTACATGGGATAGAGGTGTTTTTCTTTTTTTTAAGAAGGGAGAGTGAGAAGACGAAGGTTACTCTCCTGCTGTAACAAACTAGACAGAACCCTCTGCTGTTCTCAGAATGCTCATTTCAAACACCCGCGCTGTTTCCAGGCTCTTTGCTGCAGTTATATTTACTGACTGGCCTTCGCATTGGAAAAGCTAGTACCCCATACCTGTCCTGTAACCGGGAATCTGCCCAGCCACGGCTTTCCCCTGTCTCTACCGAAGTAAATTCTTCCACTTCTTCTGGGACTAATGAGCAAAGCTTAATTTCTAACATAGAAACATAATCGGCTGTGCAAAATTAGTGGTAGAATATTCAGTATGAAATCAACCTCTTAAAATTGCTGAAGATTACTGAGACCTCTACTTTTCCAGACTTATCTCCAAAATTCTCCAGGGCTGAAACTTACTTTAGAACTGGCAGAGAGAATGCTCATCGTGTAAGGTGTGGCCGGGGAAGTAGAGAATTACGAATGCTGCTTTGTCGCTCAGATCCTTGTGCAGACTCGGCCCTGCTCCGCAGTTGGCCCTATTTGTTCGTATTCGGGAACTTGTCATGCTGTGCTCAGAGCAGTGCAGATCCCTCCGGTACTTGCCCTGGGTGTAACTTAGTTTCTGGGTGTGCAGCTGCCCTGAGGCAGGAGCGACACGAGGGAACTGCCCTGCCGGGTCGTCACTCTCGCAGGCAGTACGGGTCAGTGCTGGGAAGGGAGCTCAGAGGTAGTTTTCATCAAGTGCACTTTAGAAGCAAGCATGGCCGGCTCTCAGTTCAGCTTTCCCGCTCGCCGCTCGCAGGTGTAGGGGGAGTGGCCAGGGTCTCCAGGCGCTCGCTGGTGGTCATCCCGCCAGGGTCCCCGCGGGGCTGCCGCCTGCCCGTGTCCGCTCTCTGCAGACCAGTGTCCTCTCAGGGTCTGTCTAGCCCTTGTTCTCCACAGTTTGTGCTTTTCGTCAGTCGTCTCCCTTTTATTTGTTTATTTTTCAGAATTTTATTCTTGTATTTATTTTAGTTTGACCAGAGAGGGACAGAGTGTGAGAGAGAGACAGAGGAGAAATGAGAAAGCAAGCCACTAGGTCTGGGACTCGAACCTCGGTTAGCCACGTGGGGGTCCAGTGCCCTTCACCACCACGGCACCTGCTGACCCGCAGAAGCCGATTTTAAAAGGGAGTTGACGAGGCTGGCAGTTGGTGTGGTGGTTCAGGGCGCTAGACTCGCACACGGCCAACTGCGGCTCAAGTCCCAGACCTAGACGCTTGCTTTGTCACAGTCTCTCTCTCTCTCTGTCCCTCTCTGGTCAAATTAAAATAAACAAACAAATAAAGTTAAATAAAAAATTATATTTAAAAAAAAAATCTCCCAAGCATAGTATTGAAGTGTTCTGTGGCGTGAACGGGAGTGCATGTGTTGGTAAGTGCCCCGTGGCGTGAACGGGAGTGCGTGTGTTGGTAAGTGTCCCGTGGCGTGAACG
>NW_006201391.1:1523442-1524785 GCF_000334495.1 Tupaia belangeri chinensis
GGTAAGTGTCCCGTGGCGTGAACACGAGTGCGCGTGTTGGTAAGTGTCCCGTGGCGTGAACTGGAGTGCGTGTGTTGGTAAGTGTCCCGTGGCGTGAATGGGAGTACGCGTGTTGGTAAGTGCCCCGTGGCGTGAACGGGAGTATGCGTGTTAGTAAGTGTCCCATGGCGTGAACGGGAGTATGCATGTTGGTAAGTGTCCTGTGGCGTGAACAGGAGTGTGTGTGTTGATAAGTGTCCCGTGGCATGAACGGGAGTACGCGTGTTGGTTAAGTGTCTCGTGGCGTGAACGGGAGTGTGCGTGTTGGTAAGTGCCCCGTGGTGTGAACGGGAGTACGCGTGTTGGTAAGTGCCCCGTGGCGTGAACAGGAGTGTGCGTGTTGGTAAGTGTCCCGTGGCGTGAACGGGAGTACACGTGTGTTGGTAAGTGTCCCGTGGCGTGAACTGGAGTGTGCATGTTGGTAAGTGCCCCGTGGTGTGAACGGGAGTGTGGGTGTTGGTAAGTGTCCCGTGGCGTGAACAGGAGTACGTGTGTTGGTTATGTGTCCCGTGGCGTGAACGGGAGTACGTGTGTGTTGGTAAGTGCCCCGTGGCGTGAACGGGAGTGCATGTGTTGGTAAGTGCCCCGTGGCGTGAACGGGAGTGCGTGTGTTGGTAAGTGTCCCGTGGCGTGAATGGGAGTACGCGTGTTGGTAAGTGTCCCGTGGCGTGAACGCGAGTGTGTGTGTTGGTAAGTGTCCCGTGGCGTGAACGGGAGTGCGTGTGTTGGTAAGTGTCCCGTGGCGTGAACGGGAGTACGCGTGTTGGTAAGTGCCCCGTGGCGTGAACGGGAGTGTGCATGTTGGTAAGTGCCCCATGGCGTGAACGGGAATGCGTGTGTTGGTAAGTGTCCCGTGGCGTGAACAGGAGTGCACGTGTTGGTAAGTGCCCCGTGGCATGAACGGGAGTACGCGTGTGGGTAAGTGCCCCGTGGCGTGAACGGGAGTACGCGTGTTGGTAAGTGTCCCGTGGCGTGAACGGGAGTGTGTGTGTGTTGGTAAGTGCCCTGTGGCGTGAACGGGAGTGCGTGCGTTAGGTCAGGCTCACCAGGCATTGAGTCCTATGGGGTTAACCATCTCTGTCTTGTCCCTGTGTACGTGTTCGGGTGTGTAAGTCTGAGTAAATCCTCTAACCAAAGCTCGCAGAAAAGAAGGCCCGCCCGTGGGTCAGCGCTGATCAGTGTCTGAAGATGCTGAGGCCGTAGACGCCTGGAACCTACCCTGTATTTCCCCTTGGACCAGCGGTTTGGTATTTGCTGCCATAGCGCTTTCGTGGCTACTGTCTCCGACCCAGGGTTAACGAGTG
>NW_006201391.1:1524797-1527161 GCF_000334495.1 Tupaia belangeri chinensis
TTTTGCCTCGGGCACTGCCAAGCCGCACCTAATCTGAGAGGCTCCCTCTCTCCAGCACTTTCACACAGAACAGCGGACTCCGCCCGCCACACGTGCACACGTGTTACCTCAGGTTCAGTCTCTCTTGCCGTATCTCACGTGTGGCACAGATAACTTTATAAAGCTAGCACTTGCGGGTCCAGGAGTTGGCATGGCAGTTAAGGCACCAGACTCCCACATGGCCTGCCGGTTCTAGTCCCACACCTGTGGCTTAAAAATCCTGCCAGGCATGTGTGCCCAAGCTCTCAGGAGGAGAATGAAGGAGAAGGGATGGTGGGATGGCTATCCCTTCTGGGGGGTGATTTCTTGCTTTCTGTCTCTCTGTCTCTGTCTCTCTCTGGCGAGCGCACATGCCCTATGGCAAAAACTAAAAAAAAAAAAAAAAGTAGCAGTTGCCTGCTGTACTTACACTGGAGCCTTAATTGGCAATGATGTTTTTATTTTATCAATTCTAAGTCAAGTTGTCAGAATAGTAAATGCAGATCTTTAAGTTATTATTATCATTATTTTTTTTAATTTGAGAGTATTATTTAAAGGCAATAATGACTTCATTCCTGTAAACTTGAGACCTTGAAAGCGTATTCTCTTTCCGGTGCATGTTTTCAAGGGCGTGTCAAGAGGTGATCGTTACCCACGGCTTCAGTGATATGCTGGGAGAGCTTGCCGTCACTTGGACAGGCCTGGTGAACTGTACTTGGCACCTGTTTCCTGCGTGCCTTCCCAAAGTTCGTCCGTCGTACCCAGCTACATAGTGTGCAGCGTTTTTAATGCTTTAGTTAGTGAGAGACTAAGAGTTACCCCCAGGCTAAGTGCGTTCCTAGAAAAGTGGTTACCCTGCCATGCCTTCTTTGGCAGTGGCTGTCCTCATAGGGCCAGTCGTGAAACCATGACCTGGGTTTGGATGCGGTCTTTCATAGGACATTGAATAAATGTCCTGTGTCCACGTCGGACCCCGCGCTTGGGCTGATACACCCCCAGCGGATGCGAACCAGGAGCCAATAGAACCAGATGCCTGCTCGTAGTCTTTGGTGCTGCAGTCAGCCACGGCAGTGTTCAGCACCGTGGAACCCCAGACGGGCTTGGTGGCACACGGTAACCCCTGCTCAGGAGAAGAGCAGTTTCCGATCCCTGGTGCCGGCAGGCTGACGGACGTGAGGGATGCACGTGCGTGCCCGAGAGCCTGTCAGCTGCAGGGCTCAAGCAGCTGGGCAGCAGGGCAGACCGGGGAGGGTGCCCGTCTCCGTCACAAATGCACAGTGCAGCTTCAGTAGCGCCAGGGGCTCCAGCCTGGGCCTGAGGGGAAATACCCAGCCAGAGCTGCCAGTTGAAAATTGTACTTATTTTTTGTTAGAACCATTTTCTCCCTTAGATTCTGTAATTTTTTTAAACTTTGTGTGCCCTGCATGCACACGGTGTTTCAGACATGGCCTCACCACCTTGGCTCCCAGATGGCTGGGTGTGCCACCGCGCACAGCTCTGTCACGGGCCTGGTCGCAACCTGGGCCTCCCATGTGGCCTCAGCCTGCAGAGCAGCAGCCTCCAGCCTGGCTACCTGCTTCTTGTCCTCAGCTTTTCCTCTCAGCGTTACTGAGCCATCACCTTACCAGTTTATTTTAGTTAACTGTAAATCCGTTTCCCCTATTGACCGTGAATTCGCTCTGTCCCTCCCTGTCTCCAGTCTGAGTTAATTATTTATATGGGAGGTGCATGGTGAATCGTAGAAGCTGTTCACTCCTCCTAGCCGGGGCTCGTTGCTGCCTCCCGTCCGAGCTCACTGAGGGCTCTCCTGGCCAGAGCTTATGTCAGAGGAGCGCTCTTCCCCACCCTGCCCACCGGTTTCTAACCCCGCGAACCTGGCGTGGAGGCTCTTCAGAGCTTTGGGTGCCAGTCCCATCTCTTCAGTTTAGCTAGGGCCTCGCTGTGGTGCCCAGGTTTTAGGGCGGGGCCTCCCACAGAGACCTGTGGCACGGAGCGGGATGTAGGGAGTTACCGAGTGTTCTGGGAACTGCGCCCAGCGTGTGGGAGGCACTGAGTGAGTGGCAGGTGATAATGCCCGTTCTTTCCCTTATTCAGCCTAGCTGCTGTCTGTGTCTCTTTGACGTCTTGCTCTCTTTTTTTCTTTCCTTTTCTTTCTTTTTTTATTCCCCTTTTTTTCTTTTTAAGGTTTCTCCATAGCACCTGTGTGCTTGCCAGAGACCGTGAGAGGGAAAGTGAGAAATAGTCCCCCAAGGGGGAATGACCACACTGCATTCTCTTCTACCTCTTCTCCTCCTGGGATTTTGAGCGCACACACACACACACACACACACACACACACACACACAC
>NW_006201391.1:1527190-1530887 GCF_000334495.1 Tupaia belangeri chinensis
GACGCTAACCATGGTTGGCCATGTTAAAAGTCCAGTGCCTTAACCACCATGCCACCTGCTGGCTCCATCTTTTTCACTTCTACACCTTTTATCATGAAAGTTTCTGGACTGGGACCAGCAGTTGGTATAATGGCTATGTCGCTAAATTCCCATGTAGTCTACCGCAGTTCAAGTCCCGGACCCGGTGGCTTAAAACTCACGCCGTGCGCGTGTGCGTGCGTGCCCAAGATCCCAAGAGGAGAATGGAAGAGAAGGGATTGCAGCATGGCCGTCCCCCATGGGGGGTGATTTCTCGCTTTCTGTCTCTCTGTCTCTCTCTTTCTGGCGAGCACACGTGCCCTATAGCAAAAACCTCTCCAAAAAAAAAGAAGAAGAAAGTTTCTGGACTTATGTACAGCCATTTTGCATTTTCAAATAATTTTCCTACAGAAAGTTTAAAGCTTAACTCGTTTCTGCCTACGCAACTCCTCTGCCTTCTGCATTTCCTCTTCAGTAACCTCCATGGAGCCCCTGAACTTTAAAACCTTGGTTCCTCCTGCATGCTCTCCCCACCCCCGCAGCTCTGCCTTTTCTGTCCTCACTGCCTGCACTGGGGCCTCTCATGTCTGCAGCCATCGAAGTCCCTGTTTCTGCCTTTGCACTGTTTGCATCTGTTGATTCACACTGTCCTTGCTGCTAGACATCTTTCTCAGAGTAAATATCGGCAATGTCATTTCTCACCTTGGAGATGTTTCAGGATCGGTGTGGCCGAGCGGTCTGTGGGCAGTCACGGGCAGGCTAATGAAACTGGGATGGGTCCAGGGCTTGGATCACAGCGGCTTCTTCCTCCTACAGGGTGACGTTCCACCTCCTCATAAGGCCCCGGGTTGGCCCCGGCCTCGTTTTTCTAGCTGAGAGTCCTATGGCTGTCTCTCCTCCCCCCAGGCTCCCCACTACTGCACCGGGGACACATGCATCCTGGCGAGATGGCCCTGACCTCTCTAGGGCTGCTGGGCCTTGCTGGGAGTAGGGCCTCCACAGTCGCCATGAGGCTGCAGGAGGCGCTGGTGGTGAAGGCCTGGCCTTTCCAGGTTTATTCATTCATTTAACAAACTTAAATCATCGAGTGGCTCGACACTAGGTGACCAGAGAGGGACAGTAATACAAACAACGAACCCAGAGTTCACGATGGAGGAGGCAAGCTCGAAAGGTAATACAAGTCAATGCCTTTTGGTTTTGTTTTCTAGATTTTTGCCATAGGATGTGTACACTCACTGGAGAGAGACAGAGAGGGAAAGTGAGAAAGCACCCCCCCAGGGGCTGCCCACACTGCAGTCCCTTCTCCCCCATTCTCCTCTTGGGATTTTGGGCACGCACACGCGTGTCAGGTGTGCTTTTTCAAGCCACCAGGTCCAGGACTTCAACTGCGAAATTGGCCGAGTAGGATCCAGAGCCTGGATCACCGTTTGCCTGCTGGCCTGAGACAGTCCTCTTAGAGGTTTGTAAGATGCTGTCCAGAAGCTCAAAGGGAAGGAGCGACTCAATCGGAATTTGGGGTGAGAGTCACAGAGGAGGTGACGCTTGAGTTGTGTGTTAAAGATTAAGATTTTGCCAACACAGAAAAGGACGAAATAAATTCGGGACTGGTCAGTGGGGTGTGTGGAGGAAGTTAGTTGGTAAAAGCAGACTGGGTTGAAGGAATCTTTTAACGTGTGGGTGACCCAAGAGGGCGTGTAGGCCAGACTCCAGCCTTCCGAAGTTACGGACGGTCTGAACAGTCGCAGGTAGCTCATGCGGACCGCGAGGGGCAGTTGGAAGCAGGCTGAAGACAACCATGCCTCCAGAGGTTTTTGGCACTTTTTTTATATAGGGAGCCATTTTATAGGAACATAAAAAGACAAGTTTCTCTCAGGCGTGTCACTCTGGCAGCCCCCTTGGGAGTAGATGAGGGAGGCTAGAGATGGGCGCAGGAGAGCCTGTTGGGAGCAGGTCGGTTCTCCAGAGGAGGGAGGCGGGGTTCCAGCGCGGCTGTGTCCCCCAGGGTGGTTCTCACGTTCTCCCTGTCTCTTCAGCAAGCTCCTGCACTCTATGGCAGAAATCTCTCCAAATAAACTACATGCTGCTAAGTCCAGGAATTGGTACTTTCTTTCCCTTTGCTCCTCTGATTGCTAAGCTGTTTCATCACCATCGTAGGAAAAATTGTATTTATGAGCTAACCTTTTCTTTAATTGCTGGAGAGTGTGTGCCTTCAGCAGAGGGACAGAGACGGAGGGAGGAGGAGAAAGCGCCCACCTCGCTGGGGTGCAGTCCTCTCCCCATCTCAGGGTGCACTCGCCCCCACGTGCCTGGCACGGCTGCCAACCCACTGGGCTGCACCTGGACCGTAGTCATGTGGGGCTGGCCTTTAAAGTAATTTATGTCTCAAAAAGAAGGCCTCAATTCCTATATAGAACATATTTTGTGAGGAATGAGGTTAATATTCAACTTGTGATAAGTTGGAGATGAGCATACATTTTCTAAAACCCGAAAATGTGTATGTCAGCACACCGTTGATGAGGCGAAGTATGAGCCTGGTGGTGGGAAACGAAAAGCTTGCAACCGAGGCCCTCGCCCTTCGCTTCCGTAGCATTCGTTCTGCTTTCGCTGTGCGTGTTAGCTGTTCCCCCCAGCCAGTGTATAACAGTTAACTTCAAAAACAGCTCTTTACAGTACAGTTTTTCAAAGTACTTTTGTACACAGGTAGAGTATATTTAAATAAATAAAATTGTTTCAGGATAAAGAAATATCACTGTGTATAATGCTTTTACCTGCCACACCTAGTCCTTAACAATTATCTCATGAGTCCTGTGCTTCACATGCTCTGTTTGTGTAAGAAACTCGCTGTGCTATTACCTAGCATACATCTCTCAGAGATTATACTTAGCATCCATTTTCTCAGAATTCGGTACCAGCTTTTCTGCTCTGGTGTGGGTAGGTAGAAAGTGCAACATATTAATTGCGGGGAATTAACTGTGACCTCATTTACCCAGGGAGAAATTAAAGAGTTGAGTTACATTCCAAAGTAGAAAAGGCAGTGGGGAATATTTTGCTTAGAAGAACTTACTGCTTTTTGTTTTTGCCTTTTCTACTCCTTATTTTAAATGCACACCTAAACCGCTCCTTACCTTGAGCTCTGTGTGGTTAGTTGTACCTGCCTTCTGCCATATTTCACTTCTAACCAGAATCTCCATCCTGCGTTACCTTGTGACCCCTGTCCCCGCTCAGACGTGACCCCTGTCGCCGCTCAGACGTGACCCCTGTCCCCGCTCAGACGTGACCCCTGTCCCCGCTCAGACGTGACCCCTGTCGCCGCTCAGACGTGACCCCTGTCCCCGCTCAGACGTGACCCCTGTCCCCGCTCAGACGTGACCCCTGTCGCCGCTCAGACGTGACCCCTGTTCCCGCTCAGACATGACCCCCTGTCCCCCCTCAGACGTGACCCTGCTGACCAGCATCACAGGACTCAGTACTGCATCCGCCCCCAGCTCCCCCTGACCTGGCCGTGCAGACCTCACAGTGGGTCTTTGCGGGTCCCCTCAGTGGCGTATCTAGTGCCAGAAATTAGTGAATGGTTTAGCCGTCTCACCCCGGCAGCTGGTGGCACTGATGAGGTGACAGTGCACAAATCAGAAGCCTGCCCTCGCGGCTGGGCGGGAGAGGAGCCGGACCACAGGACCGC
>NW_006201391.1:1531460-1545955 GCF_000334495.1 Tupaia belangeri chinensis
CTGCCATATTTCGCTTCTAACCAGAAACTCCTTTCCCCGCTCCGTCGTGACCCCTGTCCCCGCTCAGACGTGACCCCTGTCGCCGCTCAGACGTGACCCCTGTTCCCGCTCAGACATGACCCCCTGTCCCCCCTCAGACGTGACCCTGCTGACCAGCATCACAGGACTCAGTACTGCATCCGCCCCCAGCTCCCCCTGACCTGGCCGTGCAGACCTCACAGTGGGTCTTTGCGGGTCCCCTCAGTGGCGTATCTAGTGCCAGAAATTAGTGAATGGTTTAGCCGTCTCACCCCGGCAGCTGGTGGCACTGATGAGGTGACAGTGCACAAATCAGAAGCCTGCCCTCGCGGCTGGGCGGGAGAGGAGCCGGACAACAGGCCTGCCTCCTCGAGGGCCTGCCAAGAGAGGACTTTTTAGTAGAATTCACTTCAAGAGGCTACAGGTAGACTTTGCTAAGTGTGACCCCTCGCTATGGATACCGAGGAAGCCTGCAGTCTGGCTCCTCTCCGCGTAGCGCGAGTCACAGGCCAGAGCCTCACAGTCGCTGGGTGACTGGGGCAGAGAGGGAGCCTGGGGAGCAGGCCGAACACAAAGTTCACTTCGAAAAAGATCTCCCCTCTTTTTCACCAGAATAGTCACCTGATAAAATAGCCCCGCCGGACCTCGCAGAGCTGTTGGCTGCTCCTGTCTGCTTGACTGCCAGGGTATTTTCTAACCATCTCAGACTTCACGGGAAACGATGCCACTCCTTAACCCTTACCGCTTTGTGTTTTCAGCTACGAATGTCGGTGAAGTTCACATTATTTCAAGGCACGGCGTGCTTCCCCTGCCCCTGTTTAGGTGCCATGGCATGAGGTAGCCCATCCATCGCCACGTCACCACCCTGGAGGAGCCGTCCGCACACGTGTAGCCCACGCGGGAGGCACTTAGGGGAATGTGCAGTCGTTGTTCTGTTTAATGCTACCCGTGGACGATTGGTGAACTTCGAACGTCTCTAAACGAAAGAAATCCACCTAGGGCCCAGCAGGTGGTGTGTGCTGATTAAGGCTCTCAACTGCCACATCGCCAACTGTGCTTTTTTGTCCCAGAACTGGTGGCTTGAAAGTCACAGTGAGCATGTGCGTGTGCATGCCCAAAACCTCAAGAGGAGAATGGAGAAGGGACTGTGGCTTGGGCATCCCCTCTAAGGGGTGATTCCTCACTCCCCCCCATCTCTGACCAGCGAATGCACACGCTATGGCAAAAACAAAAAGCCAATTTAGGGGCCCGTAGGTGGCATGGTGATTAAGGATACTGGACTTCCATATGGCTGACCACAGTTCGAGTCCCAGACCTGGTGGTTTGCTTTCTTACTTTCCTCTTCTGTCTGTGTCTGTCTGTCTGTCTCTCACCTCCTGCTTAAATTAAAATAAATAAAGTTAAAATAATTCTTTTAAAAAAAGAGTTGATCTAAGAGAAAAATGTCATTATTGTTGTGATGAATGATACCCAGCTTGTTCAGTTGTTCCTTTTTTAAACTTTCTGTTTTTGGTGTTTAAGCTCTTCAGCTTGTCTTTTTCAGTTTTAGGCAGAACATGCACTTTGGGAAGTTTTAAAAATTGTTATTACCCCATGCATTTTCTTCAGTCTCTTTAACTACAGTGGTACAGCAGGATTAGTAAGGAAAAAACAAACAAAAGGACCTTTTTAGTAAGAAGGCATGCAGACCGTCCCGGGGTCGGTCTTGGTGAGCGTTGCCAGCTCTCAGGGCCCTTCGTGTTCGCTCCCTCTGATAAAGTACCAAGCAACCCGGTCGCACTCTGTTTCTAACTGAATTTAAGCTTGAAGAGCACTAAGGACTCACGTGCCCAGAAGGTAGGCACAGTGGTGCTGGCGCTGCCGAGGGGCTGCTGAGCTGGCTCTGTCCCTCATGCTGTTTAGCTGGCATTTTCTCTCTCACGGGAAAGAACCCTTAGCAGCCAAGACAACTGATCTTGGTAAACATATAAATGAGGGCATATGTCATAAAATCTCTGTAAATTTAACATTAGAAAGACAGAAGTTGGAGAGGACAATTCAGTAAAGAGAATATTATATGTATTTTATGAATTTCAAAAAAAGATGAATGAGCTACATAAAAAAACTGAATAAATAAAGCTATGGGTTGTCTGAAAAGTCATTTAAAATGCATCATGACTTTTCAGACAAATGGGATCTTGGCCCAGCCACTGTAGGGCAGTCGTCACTCAAGTGCCCTGCAAGTCTGGGAGCCATAGGCTGGCCACAGGTTTGGATTCCCCAGGTCACTTAAAAATACTCCAGGAGTGTGCATGGTGGCCAGATCCCGAGGAGCTGGGGGCAGGGGACAGGGGAAGGGACCTCGGGAGAGGAGGCCCTGCTGAGGGTGCATCTCTCTCCGTCTTCCTCACATGCTTTCTATCAGCAGTGTGTGAACACTGAAGAATAAGGATTGTGGTTCCGACTAGACATTTCTCCTCTCACGAATAGTTTACCTTTTATCTCTGTCATAATGCAAGATAGATGCCAATCTATTGATCCCTCTTCACTTCCCCAAGCCTGCTTGTTTCTTTGGTTGTCTCTTATTTGATCGTTGTCACTAGTCACTTCAGTTCGGTTCTTGTGCTCGATGTCATCATATACAGACTCACACTGAAGCCAGGGAAGTCTTACTGGTTTCAGGGACCTGTTTCGTATGGAAGATTGAAATGGAACTACCAACCTGCTTCAATATTTATGATCTGAAAACTTCTTACTCATTCCTTTGGAGAAAATGAATCGAACTTAGTGATAGTGGTGGTCCTACAAGTATGAGGAGTCTTTAAAAAGTTCACAGAAAATGCGTATTTTGAAAAAATATACACAACTTAAGAATTTTTTTTTGCACCGAAATAAATACATAACTTCAATTCCATTTTTTCCATGAACTTTCTCCTTGCACATT
The DNA here is from genome assembly GCF_000334495.1 of Tupaia belangeri chinensis. Classification (NCBI taxonomy): domain Eukaryota; kingdom Metazoa; phylum Chordata; class Mammalia; order Scandentia; family Tupaiidae; genus Tupaia; species Tupaia belangeri. The sequence continues at coordinate 1,534,402 of NW_006201391.1, forward strand.
TCAGTTTCCTTGTTTAAAAAATAATGGCTGGGGGAAAAAAATAATAATAGCTGGGGACCAGCACGTGGTGTGGTGGTTAAGGTGCTGGATACTCCCACATGGCCGACTACGGTTCGAGTCCCAGACCTGGTGATTTCCTTTCTCACTTTCCCTTTTTTTTCTCTGTGTCTCTCTCTGATCAACTTAGAATAAATGAAGGAATAAATAAAGTCAAAATAAATAATTCTTTAAAAAATAAAAATAAAGGCTGAACCATCTACAAGTTTATCTCTGAATCTATACTTTATGAAAGTAAGGTAGGAGAATCTTCACTCGTTTAAGCTCTGGCAGAGTGAACAAGGTTAGAATAAAGACATTTGATTCAAAATTTCCTAATTGGAAAGTTAGAGTGCGGCCTGACAATCTCTGAAGTTGGATTGAATGGCTAACTGCACCAGGTCCCACCTCTCACCCTCATTGCCTACTTACCACGTGACAATGTAGGATAATCCTGATCGAGAATGCAGAAGGTATTTATGACAAAAGCTCACCCTTGAAACAGAAAAACAGTCTACGTCCAAAAAAAGGGTGCCAACAAAGTGTTTGGTCCCGTCCAGTAGTATTACCAAAAACACCTTCTTAACGACCTCCACCAAAGGCAGAGGTGACTGGGAATACGAGGTGTCATTCTTGGGTTTAGACACAGAGAAGAAGGTCTCCTTGGAGTTTTCATATGAACCTCTTGTAAGAACAGAAATTTTAGGTTCAATTTTAGGTTAAAAACTTGGTATTTTTGGGACCAGCACTTAGCGTAATGACTATGTTGCTGGACTCACGTGTAGTCCACTGCAGTTCGAGTCCTGGACCCAGTGGCTTAAATTCAGGCCAGGCACGTGTGTGTGCGTGCATGCCCAAGATCCTGAGAGGAGAATGGAGGAGAAGGGATTGCGGCGTAACCATCCCCCCAGGGGGTGATTTCTCACTTTCTGTCTCTCTTCTCTCTCTCTGGCGAGCGCACACGCCCTATAACAAAAAAAACTCTCAAAAATTTTTTAGTTTTCCAATTTATCATTTTAAATTCATCATTTTTCCTTCTTGAAAAGTTATAAAAAGTTATATAAGTTTTAGATATATAGAGAAAGGCTGTATTTAGCACATTAATTCAAGTGTGTGTGTGTGTGTGTGTGTGTGTGTGTGTGTCTGTGTTCCTGTCTCCACACATCTTTCTCCAAGTGTGACGTAGGTACTTATTCCAGGGCAGTTTGGGGCTAGCCTTGGCCGTACGCCCTCTCTCTGTAACGCCGAAAGCCCGCAGATAGCGTGTAGAAGTCGGCCCCACAGCCCGGACCCTGAGCGAAGGTACCCAGGATGTAACTTCATTAACAGTCAGTGCTTCACAGATGCTGCTTTGCTTTTAACTTCTGTATAGTTGGTTCTGAAAATATCATTTAAAGTGATGTCATCTCCTGTTTTTCAGGTTTTTCCTATAGGGCATGTGGGCTTGCCAGACAGAGACAGAGGCAGAGAAAGTTAGAAGTAACCCACTCCAGGGGGATTGCCATACTGCAATCACTCTCCTTCATCCTCTTCTTTGGATTTTGGGCACGCACACACAACGTACCCAGTGTGTTTTTTAAGCCACTGGGTCTGGGACTCTAAGCTTGGTTGGTCATGTGGGAGTCCAATACCTTAATGACCACGCCACCTGCTGGCCTGGTTTTGCTGCCTTTTTTTTTTTTTTAAGAATTATTTTATTTAACTTTATGTATATATTTTAATTTTTTGTTTGTTTTAAAAGTTTACTAGAAAATATTAGAAAACAAAGTGATTAGGAATGCAATCTACCAGCAAAGTACGTATTTTAATTTGACCAGAGACGGACAGAGTGACAGAGAGAGAAAGAGAGAAAAACCCCTGGCCTGGTTTTGCTTCTAAATCTGTATCCCAAGTTTACCAACTGCCACATGAATTCAAATAAATATCCTTTTTATGATTCGGAGGCCAGTTACTCTGGAGGAGAAGATCATAGGGCATAATAGAAGTAATCAATGCTTTCCGTGGTGTGTGTTTTGGATCCACCCTTCGAGAATTATTCCTATACCTAATAGTGAAGGTCTTACTGACTGCTTTTAGCAGAACAAATACACATCTACACAGTTATTTCAGAATTAGAGTAGCATTTAGAAGCGTTTTACTTCCACGGTTGTACAGACTCTCCTTGACTTCAGATGGGTCACATCCCAGTAGAGCCGTCCTAAGTTGGGAATATCGCATATCAGATGCACTCGGGGCCTGCCAGGTAGCACAGCAGTTGAGCCCTGGGCGTAGGGAGCTGGATGCCACATGGCCAGCCTCCGTGGCTTGGAAAACACGCTGGCAGATGTGCATGCATGCCCCAAATCCCGGTGGGATGGGAAATGGAGGGAAAAGGTTTACGACGTGACCACGCCCCATTGGGGGCTGCTTTCTCTCTCTGTTTCTCTGTCTCTCTCATATTCTGGCAATAAAATTAAATACATTTTAAAAATGCATTTCATGCACCTAATCTACCAAACATTATAGCCTAACCTCACCTTCTTTAAGTGTGCTCAGAACACTAACATTAACCTACAGTTGGGCAAAGTCGTAACAGAAAGCCTGTTTATTATATACTAAAGTGTTGAGTAGCTCATGTAATTTATTGAATAACGTACTGAAAAGGAAAACCAGAGTGGCTCGGCGTCCCTGTCCTGCGTCATAAGAGAGTTTCCTACCGCCTGGGAAATTATCAAATTCAAAGTGCAGTTTCTACGGAATGAGCTTTACTGTCACCACTGTCAAGTCAGGGTGTGGAGAGTTGAACCGTCGTAAATTGGGGAGTAAGTGACATCCAGCCCTCAGATAAAGTCCTCTGTAGACTTTGTCACATTGCTTGATGATGACAGTTGATCTGTGGTTCATTTAACTACTTTTTTTTTTTCTCCCCTACCGCTTTTACCGCTCCTTAAAAGTCTGTTCCTCTCCCGTCAGGTGGATGGTTCCATTTTCAGCTCTCTTCCCCTCTGCACTTTCGCCCCGGATGTTTTCTCCCCAAGTGGTTTTATCTGTTCTGTGACATCAGCTCCTATGGTAAGTGCTGATGACTTCCGAGCACAGATAGGCAGTTTGCTCTAGCACCTGTCTCTTCTCAGCTCTGGGCATCTGCGTTAGCGACCAGCTGTACGTGAGCTCCTGGGTAACCCGCCAGCATTCTCAGCAGCCCTAAAGTATGCTTGTAAGTTTCCTTTACAAACAGGCTGCTCAGAATTTCAGCATTAATATGTGTAGCGTGTTCATTCAGTTATTCAACCTAAAATCTAATCTTTCCCAACGACTTTTACAATCCTATGGCCTATTTTTAAATTTTTATTTATTCATCCTGAGATAAATAGGGAGAGAAAGGCATCCCAGCAGGGCCCCCATACTGTGATCACCCCCAGTCTTAGCCCAGATCATAGTGTGCCCAGCACGTCGAGGGAGCCCCAGGCCTAGAACCCAGGACCCCCTATGTATTAGTATTGCTCCACTGCCTGGCCTCTTCAGTAATATCTTACAGATTCAGTCTTTGAAATACAAAATACATCTCCAAAAAACTTCATTTTTCCTGTAGGACTTATTCCAAAATTTTATCACCTTTGTTTTTGCAACAGAATTTGATTTTCTCTCTAATTTTTCCCTCTGCCAGCCCTTTTCTTCTGCTGCCTCCCGGCTAATGCTTGTTAAACTCATGCCTGGTCATGTTTTCCGCCGTTGCCTTCAGGGTGCAGCTGAGGCCTGCGCTTTCTCTTCTCCCGTTGCCCACCTTCCCCAGCCCTGAGCTGCACCCTTCCTCTCCCTCTTTCTTTCCCATCCTTCCCCCAGGTCAGAGGCTCCTTCTGCGTGAAAACGGGGACCACAGCAGGAGTTGCTCCTGTACCACTCTACCATTTACTATAGGCAGGAGAGCGAGGAATCACCCCCGGGGGTGCCACGCCGCATCACTGCTCCTCCATGCTGCGGTGGGACTCTGGGCGTGCAGCACACATGCCTGGTGTGATTTTCAAGCTGCCAGGTGTGGGGTTCAAACCACGGTCGGCCCTGTGGGAGTCCAGCTGCCTTAACCACCACACCGCCTGCCGGCCCCTACTTACACTTTTCATCAGGTTCGAGCTCTCTGTACATGGGTTGTTCCCTACTGAGTTAGGAGCACCTGAGCCCACGTTGACCCTGTCCGTGCGGGCACGTAACGTGAGTGTCTGTTCTCCAGGAGCGGAGTACGGCTCTCGCGCTTGGAACTCCTTGGAACTCATTCGAAGAACGAAGAAAGGTCCATTTAAAGTTGATTTTTTTAAATCTTAGCAAAGTGAGGCCCACTGGTGGCATGGTGGTTCTATCACTGGACTCCCACATGGCCACCTGCGGTTCGAGTCCCGAACCTGGCAAACTGAAAAATCACATGAGGGTGTATACACGTGCGTGCCCAAAATCCCGAGAGGAGAATGGAGAAGGGACTGCGGTGTCGCCATCTCCCCGGGGGGTGATTTCTCACTTTCACTCCCACCGTATCTGTCTCTCTCCAATGAGATAGGTGCCCTATGGCAAAAAACAAACAAATAAACACAGTCTTAAAAAAGATTATATTTTTCCTCCGTTTTTCAATAGAGATTCATCTATTATCTCACAATTTTGTAATAGCATAAACAAAATCAACTACAAATGAATTTAATGATGTCCTTCAGTAAGTGAAATCTTAAAATAAGAATGTGAAAAGATACAATACAAACCATAAAATTGATTGTTTTCCGGTCTGACGTCTTCCAGGTATACACGGCGTTCTTCGGGCAGCCTGTGTGTGCGCGGCACTCCTTGCAGTAATTCTGTAGTTAGGGAAGTGGGCGCTGTGCGAATGTTCCCGTTACACTGATGAATGGGGGGGACATGTCTGTAGCTTGATCCCTTTTTACCACCTAATGCTGCTCTTCTAGATCAGACCTACTTGGGGAAGGAGAAAATGTGAATCATTAAAATACAAGAAAAGTGGGTGGTAAAGTCATTCCGGCAAGAAACGAGGCATTCGTGGAGGGCGAAGAGCTACAGGGGAAGCCGAAGGAGCAGGGGTAGTGGTGGGGGTACGTGGGGTGCGAAGGAAGAGGGGTGAGAGATCGTTTATGTTTGGGGCTTGGTGCGCCCGCCCTGTGGTAGAGATGGTTTATGTCAAAAGCTCCCAGGACTTTGACCTCCATTTCCTGTGCTTAGTCTCTCCTTTAAAGACACTCTGGAGACTAGTTGACAATTCCCAATGGAAGAGGTGGTAATAGCCGAGATGGGGATATTTAGCCCCCACAGGTGGCTCAGGGCTTCAGCCCTGAAGTTTCCGGCAGCCTCCGCTGTTTTATGACTAAGAACCCCCATCTTCTGTTACGTCACAAGGACCGAGGACCTCACCTGTTCCAGGAATGGTGTTTTCTAACGCGGATTTTCTCTGTGACACATAGACGCTCCCTGGTACGTGGGGCTGGTGGGAACCAAAGGGCACAGGGGGGCCTCTGGGGGAGATCAGCAGCCCTCCCTTCCCACCCGCTTCACTTCCCAGAGCAAGCTCTTCTGTCTGGTCCCCTCACCACTCTGACCTTGAAATGCTAACGTTGCTTCTTGTCGCTCTTTGCTACAGACGGATGGCCAAACCTCATTTCAGCTCCCTGAAATTCCCTCTCACTCTCCTCCCAGTTCTCACGTTATTGTTGTTATTATTATTGGTTTGGTAACGCAGCTTACCAGAGACAGACACAGACAGAAAGTGAGAAGCCGCCCTCAGTGGGGATGGCCACCCTGCTGTCTCTTCTCCATTCTCCTCTTGGGATATTGAGCATGCATGCGCTTGCGTGCACACATACCCATGAGGTGGTTTTCAAGCTGCCGGGTCGGGGACTCAAACTGCAAAGTTGATTTTGTGGGATCCAGTGCCTTAACCTCCATGCTACCTCCTGGTCCCTGTTACTATTACTGTTTTTGCACTCCTGTTTGTTACCTTTGTAGCTTTAAACTGTATGCCCTAACTCCTGTTCTCTCAACTTCTGACAGGCTCGCCGATAGTCACCCTGTAAAATGAGCCCTCTCCTCGTCCCTCTGTCCCTCTGCTCTTCTTCCTTTCCCTCCTCTAGCTGCTGACTTCCGGCAGCCCAACTTTCATTTTCATTCATTTACACAGGACTTAACAGCAGAACCTTGAGGTTGGAGACTTGTCTTGTTCTCTTTTAGAAAATCAGCAACAATTATCTCTTCTAATTAATGCTTTTCCCAAATCTCTTCAGAGTTCTTCCGCAGCTCCTAGTAAAGGTGCCTTGGAGTCTCAGTCTTTTCTACGTCTCTTCTCTTCTCTTTCTCTCTCAGTTCTTTTACCGAGTGTTTTGAGTAAATACTATCTGTAGGTCACGATTTCATCTTCATCCGTGTCTAACATAGTGTTTCCCACCTACTCAGTGCGGTTTGAACGATAGCCGTGTTAAGTTTGTTACTGGCATATCCTACACTACGTAGGACGTATGTACTGGGCCAGCACTGTCGCCTAATGGCCAGCCGCGGTTTGCGTCCTGGCCTGGCAGCTTGAAAAACCCAGGCACATAGGCACATGGGCCCCAAATCCCAGCAGGATAGAGAAGTGAAAGAGAAGGGATTGCAGCATGACCACACACCATTGGGGGTTGCTTTCTTACTCTGATGAGCCCTCTGCAAAGAAAAAAAGAAAAGAAAAGGAAAAAAGGATGTGTTTACTGTGAGCTCAGGTTGCTGTATTTAAAAAATATATTTTTTTAAAAAGAATTATTTATTTAATTTTATTTATTCATTCATTTATTTTAATTTGACCAGAGATAGAGACGTCTAGAGAAAGAGAGAGAGAAAGCCACCAGGTCCAGGACTCGAACCATGATTGGCCATGTGGGAGTGCCCAGCACCTTAACCACCATGCCACCTACTGGTCCCTAAATTAGTTTGTTTTTTTTTTTAAAATCCATATTCTGAATCAGTTTTTCTTTTTTTAAGAATTATTTATTTATTTATTTTTATTTTATCATTTTTTAAAATTTGACTAGAGAGAGAGAGATAGAAAGGAAGAAAGCAAGATGCCAGGTCTGTGACTTGAATCATGGTTGACCATGTGGGAATCCAGCGCCTTTAACCACCACGCTACCTGCCGGCCCCTAAATTAGGTATTTTTAATGCAGTTTTTAACTTCAAGAAAAATAGTTTTAGTTTTAATAGATCAAAATGAAAAAATGTTAAGAGAAGTTTGCTTAGGACTTAAAGTCAGGAAAAAGGTTAGGATTCAGTCAAACAGTAGGTAGATGCACCTGTCAATACTTCATTCAAGAGAAGACAAAAATCCTTAAATGTGAACAACAAAACTTAGAAGAATATCAGTAATGCTTTGGTCAAAAGTCATAAAATTCTATTTCACCAGTTCGGTCTCATGTAATTAATCTCTCTCCTGTTAATTTGCAATGTTACTGTGGTCTGATCTTTCCCTTTAAACTCTGGAAGTTCACATCCAATTTGGGACCTGTCCCTACCATCAGGCTGGCCATTCTCCTGGTTGTTTTTTGCACTCTTATTTCTGTGTGTCCAACTTCAGTTTTCCTGGGATAGCACTCCCTTCAGCACTTCTTGCAAAGCTGGTCTGGTGTTGGTAGATTCTTTCAGGTTTTGTTTATCTCAGAATGTTTTTGTCTTTTTTCCCGTATGAAGGATAATCTTGCCAGGTACAGTGTTCCTGGTTGAAACAGTTTTTCACTCAACACTTGGCACATATGTTCCCATTCTTCCCTTGCTCACATTGTTTCCGATGAGAGGTCCGATGTTAGTTTATGGATATCCTTTGAAGGTAACGACGTTTCTCTCTTGCCAATTTTAGTATCTTGTCCCTGTCTGAGGTTTTGGTCAGTCTGGTTAGGATTTTCCCTGGAGATCTCCTTGGGCTGATTCCATGTTGGGTCCTCTGTATTTCTTGGGTCTGGATATTTGAGTGCTCTCTAGGTTTGGAAAGCGTTCTCCCAGGATTTCATGGAGTAAATTATCAATGCCCTTATTAATTTCTTTACCTTCTGAGGTACCAGTTATCTGGACGTTTGGGCATTTAAGGATATCTGCTATTATTCATTTATTATTCTCATTTCGGAGAGTTATTTTTCTTACTCCTTTTGGTGAATTTCTCTAGGTCAGAGGTTCTATGTTCTACATCTGAGATTCGACCTTGTGCGCGATCTTACCTTCTTTTAATTCTTTCAGGGGAGGTCTTGACGTCCTGTATTACAGCCTTCATCTCTAACAGCTCTGTTTGATTCTTTTATATAGCGTGTGCTTCCTCTTTCAGATCGTGCAAGAACTTTCTCACCTCCTGGAACTCGGTGTCTCTTTTTTCCTGCCTCTTCTGGAGTTCGCTGTCTCTCCTCTTGCATCTCTGTTGGCTTTGTCACTATGGATGTTCTAAATTCTTATCTGACATTTCCACGAGTTCTCTTGTATTACCTGTGGAGGACGAGGAGTTATTCTCTTCCCTTGAGGGAGAGATGTTTTCTTGGCTTTTCATATTTCTTGGCCCTCCATAGTGGTTTCTGGCTACCTGATGCATTATACGTTTTCCTAGTTTTTGGAGTTAAATCTGAGCAGTCAGAGGCATGCAGGAGGAGGCGATCTGCAGTCTCTCAGTAGTACCTCTTTCCTCCCTCTCTGCAGCAGATTCCATGGAAATTGAGGAGCAATCTGACCCGCCAAGTTTTCAGATATTTGGCTACTGTACCTGTCTAGAAACTCAGTTGTGTGGAAGCTGAGCAGAAAAGTGAGAAAGATAAAAGAAAAAGGAAAAGAAAACAGAGGGGAAAAAGACAAAAACAATATAAGAAAAATGAAAAAAAATTTTCTTTTTTTTCCAGTTTGCCGTCTTTTCGTAAGCCACACGCAGAGCAAACAGCACTGTCGGTAGCTGGGGGCCCTTTGCGTGCTCTGCTCCAGCCAGCAGCCCCTCCCCAGTTACTACTGTTTTGACTTCTGGGTGCATATTTTAATTCCACCTGTCTAATTCCATGTAAGTGGAATTATAAAATAAGCATTCTGTTGCATCTGGATTCTTTTACTGTACAATGTAAGTTTTTGTTTGTTTATTTTGTTTCAGGTTTTTCCTCCATAGGGCATATGCATTGGCCAGAGAGAGCGAGAATTCACATGCACGCATGCACACACACACACCACCGGAGGGATGGCCACACTGGACCCCCTTCTCCTCCTGGGGTTTTGGGCACGCACGTACATGTGCCCGGCGTGATTTTCAAGCTGTGAGGTCTGGGACTCTTACTGCGGTTGGCCACGTGGGAGCCCAGGGCCTTAACCACCGCACCACGGTGCTGGTCCCTGCTTGGAGACTCTTGGGGAAGGGTGGGGGAGATCTTAGATGAGAAGGTCCAAGTCCGGAGAATCGTGAGAAGTTCACGGCAATGTGTGCTGTGGAAACCATGCGTGGATTTCAGTCAGCTCTGTACCAGAACGTGCCTGTGCGTCCATTCCACTTCTCCCATTTATGGTTCGAATCCCCTTGTACGCCCTTTTAGTCCTTTCTCAGATGTCGTCTCGCTAGTGATGAGAAGCTAACCACATGCCTATCTGAGGGGAAGAACATTCCAGAAGGAAGATGGTGCAGGTACAGAGGGCTGGGGCAGCACTGAGCGTGACCTGTTTACCCACAGGAAGGAGACCAGTGAGAACAGGGAAGGCGGGGTTCGTAGGGAGCCCAGGAAAGCAGGTAAGGCTCGGGTCACACGGACCGGGGTGAAGGACGATTTTGTTCTGTGTACAGAGGAGTGACAGATCAGACCTAATTTTTAAAGCTCATAGACCCCAGATGTGTGTGGTGGCCGGCCTCGGCACTGTGATGAGTTGCACACGGGGGAGCAGGAAGGAGGAGGCTGGCATGGCGGTTGCTGCCCGCTCGCTCGACGGCCCTGCTGCTCCGGTGACCCCGCTGCAGTGGCATGCCCGGGCGCCCTTGCTGGCCAGGATTCCTGCACGGGCCCCCATAGCGACCCCTGCTTGGACTCCAAGGTTTCGAGTTTGCACTCAGCTGCTCAGATGTTTACTCTTAGAGTTGCAGGGTGAACTCAGAGGGATTTCTGGGCTTAGCCGTCCGCGATGCCAGGACCAGTCCTCTCTGGCAACTGCCGCTGCTTCTAACTCAGGGGAGAGCTCCGTCCTACGCGGCCCCCAGCTGTGCGGAGTGCACAGCCAGCTGACGCCACCCTGGCCGCCTGGCCCGCTTGGCAGCCCTGTCAGCCCGCAGGTACGGGTGGGCTCAGAGTCCCAGCAGAGAGGGCACGCTACTGGAGGCAGTCTAAGGCATTCAGCTCATTTAAAGACAGAACAGTATGCCATGTGAACAAATGAAAAGCTTGCAAGCCAAGTTCAGCTCTCAGAAAGCAACTCCTGATACTCTTGTCCTTTCCATAGCTTTTTGTTTTTGTTTTTGAGAAGAGCAGTGTTTTTATTTTTTTCAGAGTGGGAAAACTATTAGTGATTTTTTTCATGTAAAAATACTTTATTTTTAATTGAGTCATTTCATGCATATTTAAAGAAGGAAATGAAAGTCCCTTATAACCCTACCTAAATCCAGCAGCATATTTAGCCTGCGACTGTTCACACTTTTTTGTTTGTATATTCACATATTTTCACACTTAGCAATAAAAATGCAAATCTTTCTAAATCAAGGAGCATCAGTTCACATCTTTGTTTTCAGTAGCAACATAATATTCCACGGAATAATATACTACTAATTATTTATCTGGCCCTTTTTTGTTAAGATAAGTTGTTTGGGGAGGGGCAGATGATATGGTGGTTAAAATGTTGGACTCCCACATGGCCGACCACTGTTCGAGTCCTGGATCTGGTGGCTTGTGTTCTTACCCCCACCTCCAGCCCGCTGGTTACATTTTTTAAAAAAATGATGAATAAAATTAAATAAGTAATTATTTAAAAAAAGAAAGATATTTTTTTTCAGATCTTGTTATTTTATTTTAACTCTTACATGGCATATTTTCATTTTATTCCACCGCTGTCTTGGCCATTCCTCTTCCAGGGAAAAATATATATTGGTTTAAAATATAAGAATATTAATACTTCGGGACCAGCAGTTAGCGTAATGGCTATGTCGCTGGACTCCCATGTAGCCGACCGCGGTTCGCATCCCGGACCCGGTGGCTTGAAACTCACACAGGGCGCATGTGCATGCGTGCCCAAGATCCTGAGAGGAGAAGGGATTGCTCTGTGGCCATCCCCCGGGGGGGTGATTTTTTCTGTCTCTCTGTCTGTCTCTGTCTCTATCTGGCGAGTGCACACGCCCTATAGCAAAAACCTCTCCAATAAAAAAGAAAAGAAACTGTGGCTTGGCCATTGCCCATGAGGATTGCTTTCTTACCTTCTTCTCTCTCTCTCTCTCTCTCTCTCTCTCTCTCTCCAGTGAGCACATATGCTTTCTGGCCATTCTTTTCTTTTCTTTTCTTTTCTTTTTTGAGGGGGGGGGGTTGTTGTTTTAGGGCAT
>NW_006201391.1:1546450-1547365 GCF_000334495.1 Tupaia belangeri chinensis
TCTGCTCCGGTGACCCCGCTGCAGTGGCATGCCCGGGCGCCCTTGCTGGCCAGGATTCCTGCACGGGCCCCCATAGCGACCCCTGCTTGGACTCCAAGGTTTCGAGTTTGCACTCAGCTGCTCAGATGTTTACTCTTAGAGTTGCAGGGTGAACTCAGAGGGATTTCTGGGCTTAGCCGTCCGCGATGCCAGGACCAGTCCTCTCTGGCAACTGCCGCTGCTTCTAACTCAGGGGAGAGCTCCGTCCTACGCGGCCCCCAGCTGTGCGGAGTGCACAGCCAGCTGACGCCACCCTGGCCGCCTGGCCCGCTTGGCAGCCCTGTCAGCCCGCAGGTACGGGTGGGCTCAGAGTCCCAGCAGAGAGGGCACGCTACTGGAGGCAGTCTAAGGCATTCAGCTCATTTAAAGACAGAACAGTATGCCATGTGAACAAATGAAAAGCTTGCAAGCCAAGTTCAGCTCTCAGAAAGCAACTCCTGATACTCTTGTCCTTTCCATAGCTTTTTGTTTTTGTTTTTGAGAAGAGCAGTGTTTTTATTTTTTTCAGAGTGGGAAAACTATTAGTGATTTTTTTCATGTAAAAATACTTTATTTTTAATTGAGTCATTTCATGCATATTTAAAGAAGGAAATGAAAGTCCCTTATAACCCTACCTAAATCCAGCAGCATATTTAGCCTGCGACTGTTCACACTTTTTTGTTTGTATATTCACATATTTTCACACTTAGCAATAAAAATGCAAATCTTTCTAAATCAAGGAGCATCAATTCACATCTTTGTTTTCAGTAGCAACATAATATTCCACGGAATAATATACTACTAATTATTTATCTGGCCCTTTTTTGTTAAGATAAGTTGTTTGGGGAGGGGCAGATGATATGGTGGTTACAATGTTGGAATCCCACATGGCCGACC
>NW_006201391.1:1547623-1554517 GCF_000334495.1 Tupaia belangeri chinensis
ACCAGCAGTTAGCGTAATGGCTATGTCGCTGGACTCCCATGTAGCCGACCGCGGTTCGCATCCCGGACCCGGTGGCTTGAAACTCACACAGGGCGCATGTGCATGCGTGCCCAAGATCCTGAGAGGAGAAGGGATTGCTCTGTGGCCATCCCCCGGGGGGGTGATTTCTCACTTTCTGTCTCTCTGTCTGTCTCTGTCTCTATCTGGCGAGTGCACATGCCCTATAGCAAAAACCTCTCCAATAAAAAAGAATATTAATACTTCTAGTTTCCTTTGAATATCCATTTATTCTACACTGTAGGAAATATGTGTCAGAATCTGGGGGGAAATGCCATAACTGTGTCCCAGAAGTACAAATCAATTTTAGAGAGATTCAGTATTTTAGCACACTCAGTCAGTCACACTTCTGAACATCTACTGTGTACACCAGGAATCTAATTATGCTAGAGTAGACTTTTCTAACCATTGTGTTTTATGGGAAATAGACACACACATACTTGTAATTTGTCTTTTTTTTTTAATTCAAAATTTATTGTATAAAAAAACACGTAGTGGCAGTTTCATGACCAGGTGGCTCGGGCAGCTAGACTCCACCTGCAGACGACGCTGCTGGGGTCCTAGACCTGGGGTCGAGAAGCACGCCTCACGCATGTTCAGCATGCCTCACACATGTGCAGCCATGCAGGCCCGAAAGGAGGGCAGGATGGAGGAGGTGGGATTGCAGGTGACCATGCCCATGGGGTGCTTCCTCCCCGCCCTGTCTGTCCGTCTCTGCAAGTGCTAGCAACCTCTGGCAGGAAAATAAGAGACAAACACATAATATAAAATGTACTGTGCTCTCCGTGTTCCGATTCAAGGTCATTAGTGTTTTGTATACTTACCTCCTGAAACAGAGCCCAGAATTTTCATCCTGTAAAGGCCAAACTCTGACCCAATCTTTCCCCTCCCCTGCGCCTGGTAGTCACCGCCTGCTTTGCGTTCTGCGAATTTGCTGTCTTCGCTCCCTCGTGTAAGCGGACTGCAGTTGGCGTTCTGTGACCCACTCACTCCCCTGGGCGTGATGCCGTGTTTGTGTACCAGGTTTGTCCGTGTTGTAGCAGGTGGCAGGACTTGCATCTTCTCAGTGAGCAGGACGTGAGGCTGTGGGACCGGCCTGGTATGTTCTAAGTAAATTCTGTTGACAGTTTTCTTCTGAATTACTATGGATAGATATTCAAAACTTGGAACTTTGCAAAAAATATTTTTAAGAATTTCTTCTTATAGTTCTAGTGGTAAACAGTGTGTGTCTGGTACTCCCTGCTTTGGAAATTCACAGGTGAAAGGGCATAGTTCTCACTCTGTGGTATACCGTGGAGAAATAAAAACAAGAAACCAACACTCGAGATAGTAGAGGCAAAGAAGGTAGGAAGCAGTTTCCATGGGAGCTTGCGAAGTGGGAAGTGCCAGAGTCTGCCGGAAATGGAGAGACAGGCTCCCTAGTCCCCTCCAGGTCTCCTACAGGACGGAGGGGGAGAGAGCTGAGAGTATTCCTAGGAGAGCAACGGGGTATGAAAAGTTACAGAGGTATGAAGTAGTGAGGAGAAGTCCGCGCAACCAAGTAAAAGCATGTTCTGAGGTCCAGGCGGGGGAGGCCTTGCCGGCCTCACTAATCTAAACTTGTACTCCGCAGGGAGCCGGGACAGGGGAGTGACCCACCCTTGCTTCAGGGGGGTGTTGTTGACTCTACTAGGGACGAGGAGCAGGTGAGGCTAGAGAACACCAATAAGAAATCCATTGCAGGGGGGCCAGCAATGGCGTAGTGGTTATGTCGCTGCACTCCCACATGGCTGACCACAGTTTGAGTCCTGGACCTGTTGGCTGTGTGCATGCCCAGATCCCAGGAGGAAAATGGAGAAGAAGGGATGCAACATGGCCATCCCTTCTGGGTGTGTGCGGTTGATTTCTCACTTTCCCTCTCACTGTCTCTGTACACACACACACACACACACACACACACACACCACCGCAAGCACACGTGCCCTAAGGCAAAGCCTCTCAAAAGAGAGAGAAAGAGAGAGAGAGAAAGAGGAAGGAAGGAAGGAAGGAAGGAAGGAAGGAAGGAAGGAAGGAAGGAAGGAAGGAATGCATTGCCGGAATCCACACAGGACTACTCTGGAAATTTACCAGTTATGCACACTTGATGATGTGCCTATTGAAATAAGTACCAGTCTCTGTGTGACGTTTTCTGTCTGTTACTCATTTCATCCTGACGACACCCCTCCCAGTCCCTAAACCACTCAGTCATGGCAGTAGGCAGCTTTGAAATGTGTGTTAAGAAAAAGCCCCATGCTTACAGACAGGTTGAAGCGCCTGGGCTGAAGGGGACTTGACTGCTCTCTGGGGGTGGCCTGCGGGCAGCATGAGGTAGGCAGAGCCCTGGGCCAAGCTTCCTAAGCACAGGATGTTTTCGCCTAGGTTCCATCCCTCAGGAGGGGGCCTCTGGTTGGAGCTGGGATTTCCCCCTCTACCTGTGTCGCCAATGCCTGAATATGCCCCGGGGATGGCAGGGGTGGCAGCTTTGGCGTGTGCTTTGTATCAGACACAGAGAGCCTGCTCGTTATTTTGCAGGACAATGTCCCATGTCGTCCTCCTGCTGCTTTTAGTTTAAAAGGCTCCTCTGAGCCTCTGGGGTTCTGGACCTAGTACTAAAGCTGCCTGTCTGCGCCTCCTTGAAGCCCATCCTCCTGTAACATGGGAGCTGCTTATCTTGGTACTGATGTTGCCATTTACGGAGAGGGAGAGCTCCTTCCTCTGTCACGCATGCACCCCTCTCCCTGCGGCTGGCCCACGTCTCAGGTGACCTCATTCTATATCGCACTAGGGAAGAGTGGCACCGCAGGCCTTGCCGCTCTGAGGCCTTCTCATAGCTCTAGCCACAGGCCAGGCCGGCATGCTGGAAGAGACCGTATTCTCAGTCTCATCTTTTAAACTGCGGGTTTCGTGTGTAAAAAGAGTTTTAGATTTGTTTTTAAATGAGCCGTCTAAGCCGTCTAGTTAAGAGCGTTATAGTCTCGGGTCAGTTGTGGGGTGTCCATCTGGTTGTCTGCTTGCTTGTTTCTGAAGACAGCTGCCCCAGCTCTGCCCTGGGGGTCTCCTCGCTGGTTATGGCCCTGCCTACCCCGTGAGTCCAGTCAGCAGCTGGGAGAGGGGTTTGGACACGCTTTGGATAATGCATTGCCGGAATCCACACAGGACTACTCTGGAAATTTACCAGTTATGCACACTTGATGATGTGCCTATTGAAATAAGTACCAGTCTCTGTGTGACGTTTTCTGTCTGTTACTCATTTCATCCTGACGACACCCCTCCCAGTCCCTAAACCACTCAGTCATGGCAGTAGGCAGCTTTGAAATGTGTGTTAAGAAAAAGCCCCATGCTTACAGACAGGTTGAAGCGCCTGGGCTGAAGGGGACTTGACTGCTCTCTGGGGGTGGCCTGCGGGCAGCATGAGGTAGGCAGAGCCCTGGGCCAAGCTTCCTAAGCACAGGATGTTTTCACCTAGGTTCCATCCCTCAGGAGGGGGCCTCTGGTTGGAGCTGGGATTTCCCCCTCTACCTGTGTCGCCAATGCCTGAATATGCCCCGGGGCTGGCAGGGGTGGCAGCTTTGGCGTGTGCTTTGTATCAGACACAGAGAGCCTGCTCGTTATTTTGCAGGACAATGTCCCATGTCGTCCTCCTGCTGCTTTTAGTTTAAAAGGCTCCTCTGAGCCTCTGGGGTTCTGGACCTAGTACTAAAGCTGCCTGTCTGCGCCTCCTTGAAGCCCATCCTCCTGTAACATGGGAGCTGCTTATCTTGGTACTGATGTTGCCATTTACGGAGAGGGAGAGCTCCTTCCTCTGTCACGCATGCACCCCTCTCCCTGCGGCTGGCCCACGTCTCAGGTGACCTCGTTCTGTATCGCACTAGGGAAGAGTGGCACCGCAGGCCTTGCCGCTCTGAGGCCTTCTCATAGCTCTAGCCACAGGCCAGGCCGGCATGCTGGAAGAGACCGTATTCTCAGTCTCATCTTTTAAACTGCGGGTTTCGTGTGTAAAAAGAGTTTTAGATTTGTTTTTAAATGAGCCGTCTAAGCCGTCTAGTTAAGAGCGTTATAGTCTCGGGTCAGTTGTGGGGTGTCCATCTGGTTGTCTGCTTGCTTGTTTCTGAAGACAGCTGCCCCAGCTCTGCCCTGGGGGTCTCCTCGCTGGTTATGGCCCTGCCTACCCCGTGAGTCCAGTCAGCAGCTGGGAGAGGGGTTTGGACACGCTTTGGATAGAATGCTGTCTCTGCCATGTCAGGAACATGCCGATGTCTGAAGAGGGAAAGGAAGACTGGGACCACGGGGAGGTGCCTGCCATAACCCCCTCACGGTGCATTTCCGTCATCTTGGTCCATTTTGTTTCTTTATGTGTTTGGTTGGTTGTTTTTATTTTTTTTTTTCACTATGAAAGAGAGAGCGGGAGAATGAGGTCAGCCCCGGCCAGGGCCCCGCTGTGCCGCAGCCTCTTGCCCCAGCCGCCAGTGAGCCAGCACTGCAGCTGCACAGCCACACAGCGCTTAGGGCCCAGGACCGAATCTTGGAGCCATCCTGCCAAGGTTAAGAAGCAATATTAAGGGAACCAGCAGTTCGTAATGGCTATGTCGCTGGACTCCCACGTAGTCGACCGCGGTTCGTGTCCCGGACCCGGTGGCTTAAAACTCACGCCGGGCGCATGTGCGTGCATGCCCAAGATCCCGAGAGGAGAATGGAGGAGAAGGGATTGTGGCATGACCATCCCCCCTGGGCGGCGATTTCTCACTTTCTGTCTCTATGTCTCTCTCTGTCTGTCTGGCAAACGCACGCGCCCTATAGCAAAAAAAACCCTCTCCACAAAAAAAAAAAAAAAAAAAAAAAAAAAGGAAAAAAAATGGGATTATGCTGTTTTGTTTTTGGAGAGGTTTTTGCTATAGGGCATGTGCGCTTGCAGTGAGAGACAGAAAGAGACAGAAAGCGAGAAATCACCCCCCCAGGGGACATGGCCACGCTGCAGTCCCTTCTTCTCCATTCTCCTCTTGGGATCTTGGGCATGCACACACGCGCGCGCCCAGCATGAGTTTAAAACCACTGCGTCCGGGACTCGAACCGTGTTTGACTGCGTGAGAGTCCAGCAACATAGCCATTATGCCAACTGCTGGTCCCAGGATTATGTTTTATAATAGCGTCTTTTGTTTTTATCAGTATTAATTCACCCCATACTTTAAAACATAAATTAAAAATGAAATAATCTCAACACTTTTTTTTAAGGTTTTTTGCGATAGGACACATATGTACCCTGGAAAGAGACAGAGGGATGAAAATTGAGAAATCACCCCCAGGGGGATGGCCACACTGCAGTCCCTCCTCCATCTTCCTCGCAGGATTTGGGCACACACATACTTGCACTGGGCAAGATTTTCAAGCTGCCAGGTGTAGGACTACTCGAACAGCAGTCAGCCATCTTAACCTCCATGCCACCTGCTGACCCCAAATCTTAACAATTTTCGAAGGTATATTTTTATTTCAACTTCGTCAAGGTTAATAACATTTACATCGTTTTAAAAACTTTAAATTGATACATAACAATTGTACAAATTATGGAATGCAGTGTAAATTTTTAGTACATTAATATGATGTGTAATGATCAAACCAAGATAATTAGCACACCCATTTTCTCAAACATGTATCATTTTGTGTTTGAAACATTCAGCCGTTGTCTCTTAGCTGCTCTGAGATACACAGTAAATGCCTGTTAGCAGGAGTTACCTTACTGTGCTGTGGAGCAGGCCAACTTGTTCCTCACCTAAGGTAATTTTATAGCCATTAACTGACATCTCTCTATTCCCCTCACCCCTGCACAGCCTCTAGTAATCACTCTTCTACTGTGTACTTTTTCTTTTTTGGAGAGGTTTTCACTATAGGGCGCGTGCGCTCGCCAGACAGACAGAGAGAAACAGAGAGACAGAAAGCAAGAAATTACCCCCTGGGGGGGATGGTCGCGCCACAATCCCTTCTCCTCCATTCTCCTCTCGGGATCCTGGGCACCCACGCACACGCGCCCGTTGTGAGTTTAAGCCACCGGGTCCAGGATGCGAACTGCGGTGGACTATGTGGGAGTCCAGCAACATAGCCATTATGCTAACTGCTGGTCCCTTCTACTGTGTACTTCTGTGAGGCCAATTTTTTTTTTTTTTTAAGGTTTTTACCATAGGGTGCATTCACTTGTCAGAGAGCTGCAGAGAGAGGGAAAGTGAGAAATCTCCCCCGGGGGGGATGGCCACGCTGTAATCCCTTCTCTTCCATTCTCCTCCTAGAACCTCGGGCGCATGTAAACGTGCCCATTGTGATTTGAAGCCAATGGGTCCGGGACTCGGACCCCAGCTGGCCACATGTGAGTCTAACATCTTAACCACTGCACCACCCATAGGCCTGTGGCCAACTTTTTATCTTCTACATACATAACATCTGCATCTTATTTTTCTTAAGAATTTATTTATTTAATTCCATTTGTTGTTGTTTTGTTTTGTTTTTAATTTGGCCAGAAAGAGAGAGAAAGGGAAAGTGAGAAAGCAAGCCACCAGGTCCAGGACTCGAACTGTGGTCAGCCATGTGGGAACCCAGCGCCTTTAACCACCACGCCACCTGCCAGCCCCTGCATCTTATTTTTTAAGTCTCAAATTGACTTAGTCTAGGAGTTATATATTTAAATTCAATCTTTTACTGCATTTTATCTGTCCCTGAAATTCTTTACTCTGGTTCTTTATGTTGAATTTCATTTTTTACTGATGTTTTCAGGAAAGATTTATAGATGCTGGATTCCACTTTTTCTGTCGCCGTTATTTGCTGTTATGCTTGAAG
>NW_006201391.1:1554548-1560650 GCF_000334495.1 Tupaia belangeri chinensis
TAGTTAGGACTCGCTCACGTGCGTCTCTCCTAGAACCGAGAAGACAGGTGCACCCCGGTACGCTTCCCAGCCCGCCTGATGGGAAACCTCCGTGCTTCCCCTGGGGTCAGAAGGTCCGGGCTGGGGGTTGTCCAGGCTGCTGTTGCCCAGCCCGAGGGAGCGGGAGACCAGGGCAGGGCTAAAGGAGAGGGAAGCCCTGAGCCCGCTGCGGATCTTCTCTGAAGTTGTCATGAATGCCATCTGTCCATGCCAGTCAGGGTGAGTGGGGTTCAGGTCGTTTGTGGAATTCTGCCGTGACCCTAGAAAACGACATTCTGGTGGTCTTTAGCTTATGCTGCGGCTGCTGTAGGTCACTGTTTGCTCCTGGTTCTCATTTTCCAGGCTGTCAGCTCACACGTGCAATCTGTTTTTCTCCAAATTTGGGGGTCTTTCTGGGTTCTCATGATTCTTCACTACTCCCACAGTATCATTTCCCGTTGAAACAGAGTTGCCACCAAAAGTTTTCTTCCCTTTCCTTATCCGCAGCGAGGTTGAAATTGTGTCCTTTTTTCTTGTTGCTACAGGTAAGCACTTCCAAGTTTTTGTAGCGCTTTGTTTATGTCAATATTGGGGATAATTTTGAAATCTGTGCCTTTTAGGCAAAAAATGCCTTATTTGAAATTTAAAGGCCATCTGAGGTTTCATACTGAGAGAGAAAAAAGCACCCTCCATGGGGTTGTGGTTAGACCGCAGCCTTTTCCCTGCATTTCTTATCCCATCAGGATTTGGGGCAGCATACACACATGCCTGGTGTGTTTTTCAAGCTGCCTGGGCTGGGATTCAAACCACCATTGGCCACGTGTGCTGCCCTTAACCACTGTGTGAGGGGGCGGCCCCGCGGCGCGGGCTGATCTTTTCATCTCAGTTTTGCCATACAAATATTATCGTCTTTTAGATGTGTTCCATAATGTGGAAAGGGCTCAGAAAATATTCTTCTAAACTCCAGGACGTAAAATCTACAATTTTTCTTACTTTTAATGAAGTTTATTTTGGTCTGGATTGCTCTGAAGATATTCTCCACATTTCTATACCCCGTTACTTTTCCAGGGACAAAAAAATTGTGTCCAGAGTTAGAATAATTAAAAATAGAAGTTGGGAATTACCGTTGGTATTTCTGTACAGTTCTTGGCTTCTTAAAGTTGGATGTTTTCAGTGCTTAGGTAACATGATTATATTGAAGATTTAGTACAAGCCTGTTCATTGAACGGGTGTTCATCGAACACTATTTTAGGTGCTGAGGACAGACACATAAACACACATACTGGAGCATGATGGAGTTTATACACGGGAGTAGGTACATAAGGCGGAGAAGCTGAGCTGCACGGGGGCCTTCACACACTGCCTGCAGCTCAGCTTGTGACATGTGGTGGCCTCGAGACCATCGGAAGGTCACACAGAGTTCTCACGGTAGTCCGGTGGTCTGAGGGACAGGGAGGTGGGGACGATGATCAAGCTAGCCCACTGTGACGAGACAGTGAGCGCCACTGATAATCTAGTGATCCTGGGCCTGAGTAAAAACGGGTAATAGCAAAATGTGAGACCAGAGAGGGATAACCGTGGCTCACGAGGGTATTGTGTGCTGTCGAGAGACAGAGCCTTACCCGCGTATTAGTCGCCCACTGCTGCTTACAAACTGCTCTGAACGTCGTGGCTTAAACATGACCGTCGCGGTGTCTGAGGTGAGGGGTCCAGGAGCCGTGGAGCCCTGTGCTTCTGGCCTGAGACCCTGCGGGAGGCTGCACTGGGGCCTTAGCTGGACTGCTGTCTGAGTGTCGGCTTCGGTTGCTGTGTCCAGGATGGTCCCTTGCATGGCTGTCGAGGAGACTTCTGTTCTCACTGGCTGTTTGCAGGAAGCCTCTTTCTGCACTGCCTGGGCCTCTCTGCGAAGTAGAGAGTTCCACACACACACAGCAAGTGACCCACGAGGGAGGGAGCTCCCGAGCCAGGAGCCACAGTGTCGTCTTACCCTGAGTCTGGAACAGGACACACTGCCATCGCGTTGTCACCCAGACCCACGGACATCATGCAGGAGGTCACTGAGAAGGGCCAGGCGGGCTGTCCTGGAAGCTCCCCGTCCTGGAAGCCGTAAGGAGCTTGTACGTGCTCCCACACGAGGTGGTGTTCGTCTTTGCATTTCAGAGACTAACTCCGAAGACAGCACGAGGGAGCGGGTACGGAGGAGAAGACGGGCAGGAAGGCGCCTTCAGGTTCTGGACTTGCTGAGACCCTGAGCTAGCGCAGTGCTCGTGAGACTGGAGAGTGTTGAGGAGCATCGGCTGCAGGGAGGTCGTCACGTGTTGGTTATCGTGTGGCGGGCTAGGAAGCAGAGCAGTTACGCCCCGTCGGCCGACCGGGTTGCGAAATGAGGTGGATGTGGATGTGTTCCCGAGGTGCGGGATATGGAAGGAGCCGTCCAGCAGCTCCCAGAATGATGTCAAACAAATTTGGAGCTCAAACAAAACCAGTGGCTCAGAGAATAAAATACAGGAAGAGGGCCGGGTGCAGCGCTGCAGGGTTGGGGGTGAGGGAGGGAGAGAGGACCTAGCGGAGGAGACAGAGAACCCATGGTCGGACTGGGAGTTCCCGAAACCAAGGGAGGAAACCACAGGGCTCCTGGCGCTCCGGGGTCCAGTGGGGAAGCCTGGGCCGCACGCCTCCGCCCAGCGGGTTACCTGGTGACACTGGCCCTGTGTACAGGCAGACGTGAGTACTTCCTTGAAGGCAGTGTCGCTGTTACCTAGTGACCCCTTCATGGTCCATATCATTACCACAATTTAAAAATAGGTCAGGAAGAGGGCCGGGTGCAGCGCTGCAGGGTTGGGGGTGAGGGAGGGAGGACCTAGCGGAGGAGACAGAGAACCCATGGTCGGACTGGGAGTTCCCGAAACCAAGGGAGGAAACCACAGGGCTCCTGGCGCTCCGGGGTCCAGTGGGGAAGCCTGGGCCGCACGCCTCCGCCCAGCGGGTTACCTGGTGACACTGGCCCTGTGTACAGGCAGACGTGAGTACTTCCTTGAAGGCAGTGTCGCTGTTACCTAGTGACCCCTTCATGGTCCATATCATTACCACAATTTAAAAATAGGTAATACATCATTTTAAAATAAACACAAACAAAAAGATCAAAACAAGCAAAGAGAACCCCAAGCAGGCAGGACGGGCCCTCCTCTGGTAGCGAATGCCTGCGTGCCGTGTCTTCCTCGGCCGGCCTCCAGAGCGTCGAACACCTGCGGCTGCTTTGGAAAACACGGGGAAGGTCAGCATGGCCAGGCGATGCCGCGAATTGGGGTTTTCCTGTTTTACGCAAGCGCTTTTCTTCATAGCATGTTTAATGTTTAATATTTGCTTAAATTATAACTGCAAACCAGGGGGAACAATCACCCTATGATGTCTAAAGGTCACAGAGTTAAAAAAAAAATACTTTACATAACACTAAATTAGGGGAAAATGTACATTTTTGTCATTCAACCTTCAATGACTCTAGCCTTCTTTGCGTAATCTTAGAAAATATTACTTCTAATCACCAGTGCTCATGCTAGCCATCAAATGCGAGTGTTCTTTCTTTGTATGTAACATGTCCCAAAAGCCTTAAATTACACGCACCCGGCTCACGTGAGGGTCAGAACCCGCAGCGGGGAGCGGCCTGGGTGGGAAGTGGCCTGCGGGGCCGGTCAGTCTGGGTGCCTCACTAGCCGGATTTCAGACCGTGGAAGTCAGTAACTGCAGAGGCTGTTTGTTCAAACGGCCTTTCTTAGGTGGGGACAGGCTCTTTCTTTTGCATTTCATTCTAGCTCCTCATTCTTCCTCGGGCTGCCTAGAAACAATTTATTAATCCTCACGGTCTAATACAGGTCTCTCTGTTTTACAAAGGAGAAAACTGATGGGGTGGATTTTGTGGCGCTTCGAGAGCAATCACAGTCTTTAATGACAGAAAGAATCTTCGTGTTTCGGGGCCAGCAGTTTGGGGCGCTGGACAGTTAGAAGAAGAAAAAAACTTAGTTGGGCCAGTTGTTGGCATGGTGGCTAAGGCCACTGGGTCCCACATGGCCAACAGTACAGTTCAAGTCCCAGACCCTCTGGCTTACAAAGTACACCGGGCAGGTGTATGCACGTGCCCAAAATCCCAAAAAGAGGAACAGAGATGGAACTGTGGCGGGACCATGCCCCTGGAGGGTGCTTTCTCTCTGTTTCCCTCTTTCTGTCTCTCTGAGCTCGCATGCCCTCTGACAAAATTAAAAAAAAAAAAAAAAAAAAAAAAGTTTACTGTGGCTCAGCTCGCAAAACCAACAATTGTTTCATTTCTAGACTACCAGGAACTGAATATTAGATACCATCAATTGGTTACTGTTGTGCTTAGGAATATATTGTGACTTTTTTAATTTAAGGAATCAATGTTTTTTTGTTTGTTTGTTTTGTTTTGTTGGAGGAGGCATGATCACTTGAAGATGATATTTTGTATCCACAAAAGGTGCTTAGGGAGTGATAGAATTAAGAAAAACACATACGCTTATCGAGACTCATTCTTGTTCATTTTCAAATGTCGCTTTTTCTTAAAATTGTCATGGGGTGCATGCCCTCACTGAAGGACACAGAGAGGAGGAAGCGTCCCTCCTACGGGTGGTGGCAGTGCAGCAGGCCCTTCACTTCTCCACCCTGTCGGGATTTTAGTGTGCATACATGCGCGTGCACGTGCGTGCCTGGTAGGCTTTTCAAACCGCTGGAACCAGGATTCAAACCATTGTTAGATGTGGAATCCGGCTCCCTTAAAACCACTATGTTATGGGGCTGGCTCGAAATGTCCTTTTTTGAAATGCGTCACTGAAATACTACCATGTGTTTTAGTGCCAGCTTCTTTTTTACTTTCTCAAAGTGTGCTGAACTTACTAGTCGATTTAGAACGCACCGAAGTCATGGCCAGCTGCAGAGGCGCAGTAGTCACCACGCGTCCCAGCCGGGACCACGTGGGAGTCCTGGGTGGGTGTGTGCTGTGATTTTCCCCCGGGCTGTTGCACTTTCCAGAGCTGGGGAGAGAGAACCCCCTCCGGATGCATGATCTTGCGGTCCCATCCCTTCATGTCCCTGTCCTGGCAGCGTTCTGGGCACGCGGGCACGTGGGCACCCGGCGTGTTTTTCAAGCTGTGTGGCCAGAACGTGAACCGTGGTCAGCCATGTGCGATCCAGCTCCCTTAACCACTAGGCTACCGGGCCAGCCCTCTTCTCTCTCCTTTCTTCTTTCAATTTGTTAAATGTTTCAGGTGACAAAAGGCGTACATATTTATCTTCCATAACATGCTTTGAAATATGTACACACTGTGGAGTGCTAAATTGAACTCATATATGCATCACTTCACATTTTTCATGGTAAGAACATTTAAAATCTACTCAGCGATTTTTAAGATGCAGTATTTTTTTCCCCATTTTATTTATTATAATAATATTGTTCATATTACATTGAATCACATATATCTTTACAGTGTATTACATTTTTTCAGAGGAAATACCATACATATCAGTCAAGACAAAGGCATTACTATCCACATCAGCAGCAGCAAATAGCTTTTTTCTTTTCCAGATTATTCTCATTTTTTCCCCAATTTATCTATTTGCATTCATTCACTGTACATCATTACAGCATACAAAATGAGATTTTCCATCCAGAGTACACTGTATATTGTCTCAGTCAAGCACATCAACAAATATGTGATTCTTAGCAAATGATCTCCCATTTCTTGTTTTCTGTATGTTTTGCTTTTTCCCCCCATCCTTGGTTCCCTCTCTCTTACCCTCTGCCACCTCCTGTTCTCCTCCCACACTGTCTGTTATCTATGTTTGCTTTCTATACCATTTCCCCCCACATTTTATTGAATCACCAAAGACCCTCATCAATCCGAATACCCTCCTAGCAAACTCATTTGACACACACATTTCCATGAGCACAAGTCTAACTTTACACATCCTATAAAGTAGCACCTAACTGGGGCTACATATCCTACTGCAGTCATTGAATAGATATATTTTTTTTCCTGAACCTTTTTTTTGTAACTCAATTTACATTCCTTCCCTAAG
>NW_006201391.1:1561539-1572669 GCF_000334495.1 Tupaia belangeri chinensis
ATATTATTCTCAAATTTTTGTGCCATTTTCTCAGTCTTCATGGTGGATTTTTCTAGGCCAGACATTTTTTCCTCTACATCTGAGATTCTATTTTCTGAATGATCTAGTCTGCTTTTAATACTTTCCAGGGAGATTTTTACTTCTTGTATTATAGACTTCATCTCTAGCAGTTCCGTTTGAGTCTTTTGTAAAGTGTGTAATTCCACTTTTAGATCTTGCAGGAATTTCCTCATCTCTTGGAACTCGTCAATTTCTTTCTCCTTTCTCTTTAGCAGTTCATTATCTCTCTTCTCTTCCATCTCTGTTAGCTTAGACATTATGAATGATCTGAATTCCTTATCAGACATTTCCATGATTTTCACCGAACTGCTTGTGGATGAAGAAGAGTAACTCTTTTCCCTTGGAGGAGAAGTATTTTCTGGTTTTCCCATATTTCTTGTGATCTGGTAGTGATTTCTTGTCATCTGATGAATGTTGTATTTCTTTCAAATTCTTGAAGTGCAGCCTTAATGTTCAGGAGCAAGCAGACAGAGGTGATCCAGAAACTCTTTGCTGTTCTACTGTGCTTGCGCTAGCTCGTTTGTTGGAGGCTGAATTATTAGTAGAAAATCTTCATTCCCTTAAAAATCTAGTTCACTGTAGCCATGTGGAACCTTGTCCTGAAGGCCCGTGGCTTCTTCTCAAGATGCAGTATTTTTTATATAGAGAAATTCTGTAAGAATTTCAAGCATATCTACTTTGATAGTTCCTAAACACATTTCCTATAAAATGCCAGATACATTTTGTAATTGCTGTCCTTTTCCACTTTAGCCATATCGTGTATCTGCTTGGCTGGCAGGTTCAGAATTTAAGGCTTGGGGCCAGCAGGTGGTGTAGTGGTTAAGGCACTGGACTCCCACATGGCCCACTACCGTTCAAGCCCCAGACCTGATGGCTTGAAACTCACGTGTGCCCCAAACCCCAGGAAGAGAATGGAGGAGAGGGAATTGTGGGTTTGGGATCCCCGTTTGGGGTAGGGCGTGATTTCTGACTTTTGCTCTCATTGTGTGTCTCTGCTTTTCCTGGGAGCACACCTTGGGAAAAAACCTTATTTTTTTTTAGAGATTTTTGCTATAGGGCATGTGCTCTCACTAGAAAGACAGACAGAAAGTGAGAAATCACTCCCGGGGGGATGGTCTCGCCCCAGTCCCTTCTCTTCCATTCTCCTCTCAGGATCTTGGGCACGCACACACACGCGCCCAGTGTGAGTTTAAGCCACCGGGTCCAGGACTCAAACCGTGGTCGACTACATGGGAGTCCAGCGACATAGCCATTACACCACTTGCTAGTTCCAAGCATTATTTTTTTCAATGCAAGTTTCTTTTCTTTCCACTTAGATGAGTCTTTAGAGTGTGGTTTGTTTCACAGCCTGTAATCTGCAGCATTTATCTCCACTGTCTGACAGGCCACAAAAGGTGGCATTTCCTGGTGAGGACGAGTCTGTGACCAGATAAATGAACTTCTGCCTCCTCTCAGCCTGAGTGTCTTTCCTAGTAAGATGCACAAGCAGGCGGTCAGCCTGGGGACATCAAGGGGCACGTCTGCTGTTGTTTCCAGAAGCTCTCATAGACACTCATTAAATAAACGTTTGTTATTGAGTTACGTTCAGGAAACTTGTGGAGCCGTGTAGGCACTGAAGGGGGCCAACGTACTGTCATGTCTCACTGTACCGTACGCAGGGCAGCCTACTCAACGTCGTATTCCTTCAGAGACAGAGGGTCACCCTGTCGTCACACTGTCTTTCTGGTAGTCGCAGAGAACCCCAGTCTGTCCCCTCCCTGTCTTAGTGAAGGCTCGATCTGGCAGGGTCTGTGGTGGCCTCAATTACCTTGCTTCACCTCCCACCTCAGACACTTGCTCACGCATGCAGGGTGCAGTCTTGTCATGCCGATGGCTTAGGAAGTTGTGAGGCGGCAAAGAGACAGACTGTCTTTTCTCTTGTCCTGTTTTCTTGATGTAAAAATATCTGTTGTTAGCAGAACGTCCCCCAAATATTCGTCAGGTAGGTCTTCACTGAACAAAAGTAAGCTTGCCTCAGTCGTGCCCAGGAAGACCTGGCCTTTGGAGTCAGTCTTCGGTAGTAACTGCAAATCCCTGCACTTTTTCTTCAGAGCTTCCATAAGAAGGAGCCTGAGGGACCAGCAGTTAGCGTAATGGCTATGTCGCTGGACTTCCACGTAGTCGACCACGATTCGAGTCCTGGACCCGGTGACTTATACTCACGCTGGGTGCATGTGCGTGCGTGCCCAAGATCCCGAGAGGAGAATGGAGGAGAAGGGATTGCGGCGTGGCCATCCCCCCTGGGGGGTGATTTCTTGCTTTCTGTCTCTCTGGCGAGCACATGCTATATAGCAAAAACCTCTCCAAAGAAAAAGGAGCCTGAGATAGGCCTCTGTGTGACTGGCCTGTGGCCCAGAGGCCTCAGTGAATCCACAAAGTGAGATTGATTAAGATTAATAGCTTTTTGTGTAGCTAAGAAGTGTTTGGGATCTTGGCTTCAAGGAGTTCTTTTGATACCTAGGAATGCGGTGGTGTTTGTTTTAGCTGCTTTAAACATTTTATTCAAAGAGCTGAGAACATAAAAGATAGCTTGGGAACTGTCCTTGGAGCTTAGGGTGAAAAGCTCTCAGGAGCTCAGCAAACACTTCACCCCTAGCCAAATCTGTTTGCAGTGGCCCTGCGCAGAGGCGGGGGCCCTGCCAGTCTGCATAGCTGGCCCTGACTGCAGAGGCCCACCCTGGCCCCAGGACCACGCTAGCCACTGCTGCTCTCTGAGGTAACTGAAGGGAAGCTGGCCTCACAGTCCTGGACTTTCTTATTTTGGCACCAAAAGGGGATCTTTTTGGTTTATGAGTTTTAAAGGATGGGAAGAATAATGAGAGGAAACTTTTGACATGGGAATTATTTTCTTGAGTGGGTAAGAAAGGGGAAAGAGAGGACAATAGAGAGAAGAGGATGACATTTTCTTCGTAGTTCTGAAACCAGGATAATTCACTCAGAAGAGACTTTGAATTTCGAACGTGATGTTAAAAGGAACAGGCCTGGGGCAGGTGCAGGCCCACACTGAGGAACAGCGGCGGGTGGGGACTGACGGTGTTTTTAAGTGGTCCCAGTGCTGTCCAGGTGTCCTGACTTAGAGGCTGCTTCAGGAGCAGGACACTGTGCCTCGTTCTGAGCCTTACGGTACTGCATCCTGTCCTGGGGCTGGCGCCGCTGGCTCCATGCAGCACCTCACAGGCTGGCTGTCCTCCACGCCACAGTCGCAGTGGGCTCTGGGAAACCACCGTGGATCCTGGTGACAGAGGACAGAGCCGGCAGCATCCTGGCATGTCCAGAGAGCACTTCCTTCCTCAGGGACTTGCAGTGCAAGAGCTGGTTCAGGTCAGCCCTCTTGGACTGTATCTTGGGGCATTTTGTGTGCTGTGTGCTATTCTACCTGATTTTTGATCCATTGCTTACAAATCTTCAAACAGCTCTGGAATATAGTCAAATCCTATAGCATGAAATGTAGTCTAGTACTATTGTACCTGATGTTTTTCTTTTGAATTTATGTATGTAAAGTGGAATTGACCTGATTTTTCTAGGTTGTTTAACAAGCAATTTTTGTTTTAGGAAATAGAGCATTGAACTGCTAAGCAGTTCATTAGTCATCATCTTCTGTATCTAAGTTTATCATTCACCAGTGTTAAAGTCAGGTTAGAGTTCTTCCCAGCCGATGGGCCAGCACGTGGCGTGGTGGTTAAAGGAGCTGAACTCCCACATGGCCGACTGCAGTTTGAGTCCCGGACTTGGCGGCTTGCTTTCTCAACTTCTCACATTCTCTCTCTAAAGTGAAATTAAAAAAAAAAGTAAATACATAAATTAAGTCATTCTTTAGAAAAAAAAGAATTCTTCCTAGCGGGGCCAGCAGGTGGCTTGGTGGCTAAGGTGCTAGACTCCCCTGTGGGTGACTCACAGGCTGAGTATTGAACCCGGCAACTTGAAAATCACACTGGGTGCATGTGTGTGTGCCCAAAATCCAGAGAGGAAATGGAGAAGGGGGCTGCAGTGTGGTCATCCACAGGGTGGGAAAGTAGGTCATTTCTTACTTTTCCTCTCTCTCTCTCTAGGGAGCACACACACCCTATGGCAAATGCCTTAAAGGGAACCAGCAGTTGGTGTAATGGTTATGTCGGTGGACTCCCATGTAGTCGACCGCGGTTCGCGTCCCGGACCCGGTGGCTTAAAACTCACGCCGGGCGCGTGTGCGTGCGTGCCCAAGATCCCGAGAGGAGAATGGAGGAGGAGGGATTGTGGCGTGGCCATCCCCCCAGGGGGGTGATTTCTCGCTTTCTGTCTCTATGTCTCTCTCTCTCTGTCTGGCGAGCGCACGCGCCCTATAGCAAAAATCTCTCCAAAAAAAAAAAAAAGAAAACCTTAAAAAAATTGTTTTTAAATTCTTCCCAGCTTTTTGAAATTCATTTGATCTCCAGTGCAAATAAAATCATTCTGTAAGACTTTTAGAATTGCACTTGGGATGTTTATTGAGTAGTTGAATTTAGAGCCAAAATGTCCAATATATTGGGTCGTTGGGGAAGTCATGACACATTTTTGCTTAGAAAAACCGCACAGAGAGAGCCCACGTACCCCAGCCATCTTCTCCCTAAGCGCAGCGTCTTGCAGAACCAAGGTCAGGTGCTGTGAACAGTATCGGCCGAGTCACTGACGCGGGTACAGTCGAGATGCAGGGCATTGCCGTCACCACGGTCTCCTTCGTAGCCGCGCCTGCTTCCCTCTCACCCCCACCTCCTCTTTGTCTCTTGGCAGCTGCTGATCTGTTTCCTGTTTCTGTTATTTTGCCATCTCAAGAATATTATATGGATTAATTCGTAGAGTATGTCATCTTTTGAGGTTGACTTTTTTTACTCTGAGCTTCTGAAGGTCCATCCTGATTGTTGTGTCTGTCAGTAGCTGAGTCATTTCATCTCATTGTACAGCGAGTGACTTCCTGTGGTGTGGACGTACCATGGCCATGGGTTAGCCGTCTGCCACTTGGAGAACATTTGGGTTGTTTCCCCTTTCAGGCTATTACAAATAAAGTTGGTATGGGGCCGGCAGGTGGCGTGGTGGTTAAAGGCTCTGGACTCCCACATGGCCGACTGCAGTTTGAGTCCCGGACCTGGAGGCTTGCTTTCTCTCTCTCTCTCTCTCTGGTCAAATTAAAACAAATAAATAAATAATAAATAAATAAATTTTAAAAAATTGCTATAGACATCTTTGTACTGATTTTTGTGTAAGCCTAAATTTTAATTTTTCTGGAATAAATGCCCAGGTACATGATTGCTGGATTATATAATAGTGCATGTTTAAATTTTATAGACATTTTCCAATTTTTTTCTAGAGTGGCTGCACCACTTTACCTTGCTAGCAGCAGTGTATAGTGCTGCGAGCGATCCTGTTTCCCTGCACCCTCGCCAGCACTGGCTGTCTGCCACTGTGGTTATTTCTGTCATCTCAGCAGGTGTGCAGGGACATTCCTGGCGCTTTGCACTTGCATTTCCCTAAGGAGAAAAGGCGCTGATCATCTCTCCTGTGCTCTCCTTTCACCATCCGGACGTCACCCATGATTTTCTCGGTGAAATCTCTCTCATCATTGTCCATTTTCTCATCAGACTGTTCTGTTTTTTAACTGTTGAATTTTGAGAGTTCTTTATATATTCTAATTACTAGTCCTTTGTCAGATACATAGTTTGAAAATATTTTCTCCCAGTTCCTTGGTACCTTATGTTTTCATATTTTCCATCTTTTAACATCTAAGTGTGACTTCAATTAACTATTACAACTAAAAGTGACTTCGCTTTCTTAAAAGAAGAATTTTAACCATTCTTATAATAGTTTTAGGTTTGCAGGAAAATTAAGCAGTAAGTGTAGCGAGCGCTCCTGTCTCTTACTCCTCTTCTGCTCGCGCGTGCTCTCTCGCCTACATCTACGCCTGCCCCACAGAGCACGGCCCCAGAGCCCCCCGCCGGCAGGGGCCCTCCAGAGGCATCTCCCTAACAGGCAGAGCCTGCGCTGACATATGTCCACAGTCCACGTCTGGTTCACGCTTGCTGTCATACATTGTGGGCTTCAACAAACATGTAACGACGTATACCCACCATTGTAGTCTCAGACAGAATAGTTCTTTGCCCTGAAAATCTCCTCTGCTCTGCTGATTTTTTATTGTGTGTGTGTGTGTGTGTGTGTGTGTGTATATATTTTTTTTTTAGGGGAGAGATTTTTGCTATAGGACACAGGCACTCACTGAAGAGACAGAAAGCGAGAAATCACCCCCCAGGGGGTATGGCCTCACCACAGTCCCTTCTCCACTCTCCTCTTGGGATCTTGGGCACACATGCACACGCGCCCAGAGAGTTTTAAGTTGCCAGGTCCAGGACTTCTGCTCTGCTTATTAATCCCTCCCTCCACCTCACAACCCGGGCAAGCACTAATCTTTTTACTGTTTCTGTGGCTTTCCCTTTTTGAGAAAATCAGATAGTTGGAATCATAGAGTGTAGCCTTTTTGGGTTGGCTTGTTTCACTTGGTAATTTACAGTCAAGGTTTCTCCATTTCTTCTTATGGCTTGATCGCTTCCTTCTTTCTGAAGCGGACTAATACTTCTATTGTCTAGATGTACCATGTTTATTTTTCCTTCAGAAAGACATCTTGACTGCTTCTGAATTTTGGCAGTTATGAGTAAAGCTTCTATGAACGCCACGTGCAGTATCTGTGTAGACATCAGTGTTCAGCCTTTTAGGGAAATGCCAGGAACTGCGAGTGCTGGGTCTTAGTTTTACTTGGACCCACCAAACGGTCTTCCGTAGTGGCTGTACCACTTTTTTAAGAGGTTTTTGCTATAGGGTGTTTGTGCTTGCCTGAAAAGAAAGAAAGAGACAGAGAGACAGAAAGTGAGAAATCACCCCCCAGGGGGGGATGACCACACTGCAATCCCTTCCCCTCCATTCTCCTCTTGGTATCTTGGGCACACATGCACATGCGCCTGGTGTGAGTTGAAGCCACCAGGTCCGGGACTTGAACCGCGGTCAACTACATGAGAGTTTAGCAACATAGCCATTACACTAACTGCTGGTCTCATAGTAGCTGTTCCATTTGCACTTCCACCAGCAGTGACTGCAAGCACCTGTGGCTCCAGCTTCTCGCTGTCGGTGGTGTCGGCGTTCTGGGTTTTGGCCCTTCTGATAGGGGCGTAGTGGGCTCTCAGTGGCTCGGTCTGCATTTCCCGGTGACACAGACTCATGACGTGGCACCTCCCTCTGGCTGCCTGTTTGCCCTCTGTGGCATTTGTTGGGGAGGTGTCTTTGGCCTATTCTTTTAAAATCAGGCTGTTCATTTTCCTTTGGTTGACTTTAAGAGTTCTGCATATTTGGTTTTGGATAACCGCCTCCTGTCAAATGTATCTTTTGCAGATAATTTCTCCCAGTCTGTGGCTTATCTTCTCATTCTCTTGGTAGTTGGAAGGTTACACATGCTAATGACAAAGTGTTTATAAAATAATGGTTCATGCTTGTTTTTCAACAAAATTATCTAGAATACAAAAGCTTTTATGCATAAACATTTTAAAATTGGCTTGTTTTAGTGGAGGAACATTATTGGTGAAAATATATTTTATTTTAATTAATTTATTTACTTTAGTCTTTTCCTATGGGGTGCATGTGTTCACAGGAGAGACAGGCAGAGGGAGGGAAGAGGAGTGAGAAGTCACCCCCTCCGGTGGTGACCACACTGCAGTCCCTTCTCTTCCATTCTCCTCTTAAGGTTTTGGGCATGCTCGCACTTGCGCCTGCCATGTGTTTCAAGCCGTCAGAGCCAGGACTTGAACTGGATCAGCAAGAGTCAGCCACGTGGGAACCTATTGCCTTAATCACCACCCACCTACTGGCCCCAGTTCTACTTTCTAGATGTCACTCACAAATACCTTCTTTTAGAAGGAAACAGCCAGTTTCTTTATTTTCTTTCTTCCTTTTTTAGTGGTTAAACAGCTGACAAATAAATCACTACTTAGCTCTTCCAAGGGCCCAAAGGCCCAGTAGGCCTCCAGTTTGAATACCACACAGCATACAGAAGTCCCCCTTCTCCCCAGGCCTTTGGAAGACCCCACTCTTGGCCCACTTCACTGCCTCACAGAGCTCTTAGGGCTCGCCGAGCTCCACCCACCGCAGACGTCACCATGCCACCCTGCTCCAGTTCCCGAGAGATCTCCCGGGATCACGTTTCAAGATCGAGTTCACACTGCGGTGTTCCCGGTGCAATCGTGGCCTATGTTCCATAGAAGGCATTTAATACACGAACTGAACTGCTGAACAGCCAGGCAGAGGGGCCAGAAGACTCCAGTGTTTGAAATGAAAAGAACTAAAGAGGCACTGGGAAAGGAGAGGGAGCAGATATTTGGGAAACATGAGAACGTTCTTAACGACTGGAGCATCAGGCTGGAAAATTCAGTTGGCACCAAACTACAAAGAGTTTGAGTGTAGTTTATGTATTTATGTGCTTCTCTTTTTCCTAGAATGGTGAGTTTTTATAGCTAGAATGTTCTTAGAATATATCTCCTTGGGACCAGCAGTTGGCATAATGGCTATGTCACTGGACTCCCATGTAGTTGACCACGGTTCGCGTCCTGGACCCGGTAGCTTAAACTCACACCAGGCACATGTGCATGCAAGATCCTGAGAGGAGAATAGAGGAGAAGGGACTGCGGTGTGGCTATACCCCCTGGGGTGGGTAAGGGGGTGATTTCTGTCTCTCTGTCTCTGTTTCTGTCTGGCGAGCGCATGTGCCCTATAGCAAAAATCTCTTAAAAAAAAAAAAAAAAAGTTTCGATCTCTGAGATGCCCTCATCCTGAAAACGCCACGAAATAGCCACATTTCTTGTCCATGCTCTGTTCTGATTTCTAAGGCTTAACGCTCTCTAAAATGACCAAGGTAGGAGAGCTAACACAGCTTCGTGTCTAACGGAGATTTTAAGAGCACATTGTACACACTTGTACACACGATACAGCTTAGAATCGCTTTAGATGAAGTATCCAGATACATTGGCTTATCTTAGAAGTTCGTCAGCCTGTTGGCCAAAATAATGCCAGTTCATACAAGTTACCTGCCACTTTAAGCCTTTCTATTCAATATACTCGAGCATAAGGAAGAGCTAAATAAAGCCAGATCTTGGTCACTTTTTTTTTTTTTTTTGAAGAGGTTTTTGCTGTAGGGCGTTTGCTCACCAGAAAGAGAGAGACAGGGAGATAGAAAGCAAGAAATCACCCCCTGGAGGAATGGCCATGCCACAATCCCTTCTCCTCCATTCTCCTCTTGGGATCTTGGGCATGCACACACGCCAGGTGTGAGTTCAAGCCACCAGGTCCAGGACTTGAACCACAGTGGACTACATGGGAGTCCAGCGACATAGCCATTACACCAACTGCTGGTCCCTTGGACACATTTTTATTAGTACTTGTTCAGCACTAAGTAGACAGAGTGACATTTTCAAATATTTTAGAGACAGTCATTTGGAAAAGTGATTATTATTGTGTTTTTTGTTTTTGTATTTTTTGTATGTGGCCTGAAGAAATAAAACTAGAGACGTGTGTGAGTCAGGTGGTAGCCAGCAGTAGCATGGTGATTAAGGCACCAGACTCCCACAGCTCGGGTCCTGAACCTGGCAGCTTGAAATTCCCGCTGGGTGCATGTGCATACGTGTCCAAGATCCTGAGAGGAGAATGGAGGAGGAGGGATTGCTGCATGGCCTTCCCCTTTGGAGGGTGACTTCTCATTTTCCCTCTCACTGTCTTTATCCAACAAGTGTATACGCCTTATGACAAAAACATTCAAAAATAAATAAATAAGAAAGAGACAGCTTATAGCATCAATCTTATAATGACCTTTTTGGTTTCCCTAATTAAATTTTATTTTACCTTTTGCCAGAGGGTTTGTGCACTTATCAGAGAGAGAGAGAGAGAGAGAGAGAGAGAGAGGCAGAAAGCATCTCCTCAGAATCTCCTCTCCTCCGTTTCCCTCTCCTTTCAGGAGCTGGGCCCCTGCACACATGTGCCCAGCATGTTTCTCTAACCAGCAGGTCTGGGACTGCAACTACACGTTCTTCCCTGGGGAATCTAGCCCCCATAACCATCAGACCACAGGCTGCCCTATTTTTATTTGTAATTGACACCTTTTGTAATAGTTGTACATATTCGTGGGTACACTGACTTTTCAGCACATGAATATAGTACAGAACAATCAAATCAGTGTAATTAGCACATCAGTAGTCTCAAAGGGTTATCATTTCTTCGTGCTGGGAGTATTCGAAATCCTCTTAGCTACCTCGAAATAGCAGACTAATTACTGTTAACTACAGGTAGTTACCCGGCTTTCCTGTGGAGTACTGGAGCTCTTAGTGTCCCCGTATCCAACAGTAATTCTGCGTCTTCCCATCAGCTGTGTATTACTGGAGCTCTTAGGGTCCCCGTATCCAACAGTAATTCTGCGTCTTCCCATCAGCATCCCTCCGTCCTCCCCTCTCCCCTCCCCAGGGCGAGTGATGAAGGCCCCTTGCTACTTCCCGGACATCAGCTCTGTTAGTCCCCACATTCGACAACGTGCAGTGCTTTCCTCCCCGTGCCTGGGTTATTACACTCAGTAGAGTCTCCCAAGCTCTCCTATGTTGCCTGAAGTAACTAGAATTTTTTCTTTTCTTTTTAATTGCCAGAGGATATCTATGCTCCCCAGAGAGAGAGGGAAAGCATCCCCCGGTGGGCATGGTCGTGCTGCCATCCCTCTCCATCCCTCCTTCCCGTGACATTCTGAGTGCTCGTGCACATGCTCCTGGTGTGTGAGCCGAGCCTCTGGGCTGGGATTGGGACTAAGGTCCACCATGTGGGGCCTGCCTTCCTTACCCAAGGCTGGCTCAGGATTTCCTTATTTTTAACGGCTGACTAGCATTCCACTGGTGCCCCATGCCCCTCCTCTTTTTTTTTGGAGAGTTTTTTGCTAATAGGCTGCGTGCTCTCGCCAGAAAGAGAGAGAGAGACAGAGAGATAGAAAGCGAGAAATCACCCCCCAGGGGG
>NW_006201391.1:1572779-1576052 GCF_000334495.1 Tupaia belangeri chinensis
CAGGGGAGTCCAGCGACATAGCCATTATGTCAGCTGCTGGTCCCCTGCCCCTCCTCTTACCTTGGCAATCTCATGCACACCTAAGACGTCAGTTTCCTCCTTTCTGATCGCTCCCACGTCCACATTTAACTCGGGTCCTAACTGCAGGCCCACCGGTGCAGCTGCCTGCTGCCGTCTCTTCTGTCAAGTTCACGGGGTGTTGTAAAGTGTCTAGCAGAGTCTCTGATGACATGATGAGGTTGGTTGGTTCATGTTCTTACCCATTCTCTTGAACATATCCTTAAGTCACCACTTTCCGACTGTTTGCCTGAAATACTGGGACCCCTCAAGGTGTTAACTTGTGTCCCACCCAGAGAATCAAGGGGGTGGGAACTGCTCCATGTTCAGCTGAGACTGGAAGATGCTTCACAGTAGGGTCAGCACACTTTCTGGGTCATGGACCACAGTGTAAATGGAGGCCGGGGGGGCACCCGGGCACTTTCACAGCTTCTCAAACCAGTTGCAGCACTGAAGCACCTGCACAGAATATGGAAATTAATGAGTGAGTGTGTCTTGTTCAAAATTTATGGTTGGGACCAGCAGTGGTATAGTGATTAAGGTGCTGGCCTCCCACATGGCCCACTGTGGTTTGAGTCCTGAATCCAGTGGCTTAAGACTCATGTTGGGCACATGTGTGCATGCATGCCCAAAGACAAGGAGGAGAATGGAAGAGGAGGGATTGTGGCCCGGCCATCCCCCAGGGGCGGGGGGGTTAATTTCTCACTTTCCCTCTCACTGTCCCTCTTTGTCTCTCTCTCCAGCGATTGCATGCTCCTTACAACAGAAACCTTAAAGACAGAAAAAGTTATTATGGACATAAAATTGAAATTCACGTGATTTCACAAAATACTAACATATATCGTATTTGCTGTCATAAAAACTCTTCATTTCTTCAGCCATTTGAAAAGGTACAACCGTCTTCACTCATGGGCTTGCGTGAACAGGCAGTGGGCAGGAGCACTGCGGCCTGTGCCCCCGGCAGCAGTTGGCCGGCTGTCCGCACGCAGCTCGGATTCGGGTGTGAAAGCGCCCCGAGCCCTGCGGAGGTGCCGTAGGCCCAGTGTGCCTGGACCGGGCTTGACCGTGGGAGGGGCTTTCTCGGGAGCATCCGCACTGTCTCCTGGCATATTTCGTGGAATGCCCTTGGGGAATGCTGGCCTGGAGAGCTGCTCTGAGTGTCCGGGGCGGCGTTTGACTGTGGAGCAGCCGGGAAATAACGGAGAAAGCGTCTTGTCTTTATTCCTCCTGCCCTGGCCACCTGAGCTGGCGGTCACAGAGTGGCGTGTGGGAGTCGAGTTCGCCCTGTGAGGAACGCAGCAAGGAGGCACAGCAGCGGGCTCAGGCTGGTCGGCGGAAGGTGGGCATGACGAGGTCCTTGCTGTCGTCGGCTTTCAGGAATGGGAAACTGTCATGGCTCTAACATAAAACAAAATGGAGGTGGGGACCAGCAGTTAGCGTAATGGCCATGTGGACTGCAGTTCATGTCCTGGATCGTGCCCAAGATCCCAAGAGGAGAAGGGAAGTGAAGGGATTGTGGTGTGGCCATCCCCCCCCGAGGGAGTGATTTCTCCGCTTTCTGCCTCTCTGTCTCTCTCTCTTTCTGGCAAGCACACGTGCCCTATAGCAAAACCTCTCAAAAAATAAGAAAAAAAAAGGAGGTGTTCTGACTATAGCATATTTAGTCAAGAGGAGGAAGAGATCCAGAGACCTAATACAAATGCAAGCAGTGGGGGCCAGCAGGTGGCATTGTGGTTAAGGTGCTGGACTCTCACATGACCAACCACAGTTCGAGATCCCAGACTGGCGCTTTGTTCTCTCACTTTCTCTCTTGCGCGTGTGTGCCCCATAACAAATTT
Source organism: Tupaia belangeri chinensis (assembly GCF_000334495.1). NCBI lineage: Eukaryota > Metazoa > Chordata > Mammalia > Scandentia > Tupaiidae > Tupaia > Tupaia belangeri. The sequence continues at coordinate 1,574,675 of NW_006201391.1, forward strand.
AAAATGATAATAATAGTAAACAGAAATGACCCTTTTTAGAAAAAGCAAATGGATTCTATAGTTTGATCATTTTTTACTGCTCCTATTAAAAAATCAGCGAAAATTTAAAAGTTTACACAAATATTTTTAGTTTATATACAGTAAAGTTCTAAAACTTCTTCTGAAATCATCTTTTAATGATCATATTTCTGATCCTTTGAGCCTTGGTAAGCAGTGAAGTTTATTACTTTATTTACTATTTTGGAGCATATTTTCTCCCTTAGAAATAATGCCATTGTGGGGCCAGCAGGTGGCGTGGTGGTTAAAATGCTGCATTCCCATGGCTGACTGCAGTTCGAGTCCTGCACCTGGTGGCTTACTTTCTCACTTTCCCCTTCTCTGTCTCTGTCTCTCTCTGGTCAAATTTAAAAAAACAATAATAACAAATGTAATCAAATAAATAAACTAGTATTTTGTACAAGAAATAATGCCATTGCTAAACCAGAAAATATCCAACTTTAAAATAAATAGTAAGGCTCGGGACCAGCAGTTAGTGTAGTGACTGTGTCGCTGGACTCCCATGTAGTCGACCGAGGCTGGAGTTCCAGACCTGGTGGCTTAAACTCAGCCGGGCACATGTGCGTGCGTGCCCAAAATCCCAAGAGAATGGAGGAAAAGGGATTGCAGTGTGGGCTTTCAGCATGGGAGGTGATTTCTCTCTTTCTATCTCTCTCTCTCTCTGTCTTTCTGGCGAGTGCACATGCCCTATAGCAAAAAAAGCCTCTCCAAAAAATATTAATAATAAGGCTTATCAAAAGACTAAACATTTCCTAGCCTTTGTGCCTGTGTTAACCATCTGCCTCTGACACTCGTGGACAGAGAAAGACGCATAGTAGGTGTGCTGGCTGAGTAACAGCAGGCGTCTGGCAGGCAGGTGGGACGGTGGCGGGGTGCAGTGATGGGTCCTCCCGGCTGACGAGGATAATAGCTCCTCTCCCTGCTGCAGACAGTCACCCGGCCGGCCGGCCAGGTGACTGTGCTGGAGGGTGTTCCTGCTGTAGTCAGCCCTGTACCAAAGGACACTGTGTCGTTCCCCAGCTGTACTTGGGGGTGGGGGGTTCCTGCTGTAGTCTGCCCCATACTGAAGGGCGCTGTGTCGTTCCCTGGCTGTACTGGGGCAGGGAGGGGAGTTGTTCCTGCTGTAGTCTGTCCCGTACTGAAGGGCGCTGTGTCGTTCCCTGGCTGTACTGGGGCAGGGAGGGGAGTTGTTCCTGCTGTAGTCTGTCCCATACTGACGGCAGGTGAAGGAGGGACTTGCTGCAGGGTTAGCATGGGCAGGTAATGAGCTACAAGGCTTGCTAAGTGCTCTTGGTGAGCCTCGGGATGGCAGCGGCCGATG
>NW_006201391.1:1576189-1579641 GCF_000334495.1 Tupaia belangeri chinensis
CATTTCGGCTCGTTCTCAAGCACGAGTGGAAGGATGGCCTGTTGTAACTCAGTAACACCTGCACACGGGGGCTGGCACGGACCTTCTTAGGCAGGTCATCTCGGGATGTCACTGTGAGCCACCACGCAGCCCCTTCCCTCCAGGCTCAGCTATGCCTTGCTCTCCGCCACCCCCGCCTCGGATCTCCCGCACAGATCAGTGGGTTTAAGACATAATTCACTGGGGATTTAGATAGGATTTGAGTAAATCCCAACAGAAACTCCCTTGGCTTTGCCCAGCATTTCTACAAGGCGCCGTGGGGAAAGCAGGAGACTCGTGTTCCCGGCTGTCCTTTGATGGCCCCTCACCGAGGAGATGGGAGAACATTTGCCGTGAACGCTGTGTCAGGCGCTCTCCCAGCCTCTTTCAGGTAGTCTGGTTGCTGGAAGCAGGCCATAGAAGCCTTCTGTGCATTGGTATTTCTGTGCCTCGGAACAGTCGGTGTTAGAGCTGTCTGCGGTAGCCTCAAAATCTGTAACTTTGATTCCTTTTCCTACAGAATTGGAAGGTTTTTTGTATATTTATTGAATTAGGGAAAGCAAATGCAAATGCTAAAACTCGTCTTGCCAAGGACCTAGGGAACTAGGGTGCTGTCATCTCAGGGCCAGATGTTGGCGCAGCGTAAGGCAGCGCTCCGGTGCTGGTGCTCACGGGCGGGCCTGGGTCTAGTCACAGGGCTTGGCACACCCCGGCCCGTGCGCAGAGCTGGTCTCTGTAGGGCGCCTGTCCCTCTTCCCCTTCCTCCTTTCTTCTCACTTTTCTCTCTCAGGGAGAAACAAATACTTTATAAACCCGTTAGCTCATCTTTCTGTAAAGTAACAGTCTCAAAATTATCTGGAACTGTAGGTATCGTCCCAGAAGTTCAGATCCGGTGGGTCAGGAGTACAGACTCCCACTGGCAGAACTTCTTTCATGTGTGAGAAGCCCACTGTAAAGCAGACCTCATGCAGCCGACAGACTACAGAGCTCTGCACAGCTGTTGACCTCGTGTTCTTGAGCCCTCCCTGGGTTCTGCGGGGGACCTGCTCCACTCTTACAGCTGTTCCCCTCAATAGGCGCTTGGTATCAATTTGCGTGTCCATTTCACTTATAGTTTCCTAAATCGTTTCTTCTTTATACATGAGGTATCTTCAAAAGGATCAGGAAATGCATATGATGAAAAAACTACACATGGATTTCAAATTCTTTTGCACCAAAATAAACCTGTACTTTAATTCCATTTTCCCATGAACTTTTCAAGTCCCTCATATAATCTGGCATAGCGTAAATCTCATACCGACAAAGACGGAGTGTGTTTTGTTGTTCCTGTTATTTCGGGTTTGTGCTGGTGCTTAGGACTGGGTTTTCTGGAAGAGAAGAGCGTTTTACTCTGCCATTTTAAAATCAGAAATCCAAATTGTCATTAGAACTATTTCACAGTCCTAAACATTTTGACCAGGATAGGAAAAGAGAAGGCATGGCAGCTTTAGAGAAGAGTGGGGTCAGTGGCAGCTTCTCCTTTTGAGATGAGCTTCAGTGGTTGTAGCGTCGTGAGGACCTAACCACTCACCATGGTCAAATCACTGTAGACCGATTAGGTCAGATAAAACACATTTTCGGGACCAGTCGGTGGCAGGGTGGTTAAAGCGCTGGACACTCCCACATGGCCAACCACAGTTCGAGTCCTGGACCTGGCGGCTTGCACACATGCGCGCGCTCTCTCACGCTCTCTCTCTCTCTGTCTCTCTCTGGTCAAATTAAAATAAAATGAATGAATAAATAAAATAAAATAAATAAATCTTTTCAAAAACACACACTCGCATTTTCTTTTCCATGCAACCTGAGCTGAGGTTTGAACTTAGGTGATTGGCCTTGTAGAGTCTGGCTCTGTTAACACTAGACTCCAGGGCCATCTTTTCCCTTCTCCTTTTTTTTTTTTTTTTAAATTTTGCCAGAGGGTGTGTGTTCTCACCAGAGAGAGAGAGAGAGAGACAGGCAGTGAGAAAGCATGCCCTATTGTGGGTGACCACACTGCTATCCTTCCTTCTCCATGTCTCCTTTCAGGATCTAAGAACGCATGCTCATACACCTGGTGTGTTTTTCAACCATCGGGTCTGGGACTTGGACTATGTATTGGTCTTGTGAGCTAGCCCACAACACTGTCTTAACAAGGTATTCCTTTCTCCTCTGGCATCTTTTTTTGAAAGTAAATATCTACTGCTGCAGGCAATACTGGCTTTTTGTGGTCAAGTCGTAGTGTAGGCATCGAACACAACGTATTTGATTACCAGAGGGACTGCTGTGTTGGTGTAAGGGGTAGGGTAACAGATTATCATTTAACGTGCCTCTCCTCTCCTGTGTTCCGGTAAGGAGACTTCCCTGACCCCGAGTCAGCAGTAGGAGCCGAGTTAGTTTAACTCTGCAGCAGGTTAGTTTCCATCTCATCGGCTGACATTCACGTGCCTTCTGTGTAAAGAACTTACGTGCTGAGGACACAGCGAAGTTAGGACGTGGTCCCTGCACTCAAGAAACATGCACCCTAGTGTGTGCTCAAGGTTTGAATACTTGAAAATTTCTTTAAAAAAGGGGGGGACGGGGGTACCAGCAGATGGTGATGGTTACGTTGCTGGACTCCCATGTAGTCAACCACGGTTCTAGTCCCGGACCCGGTGGCTTAAAACTCATGCCCCACATATTTGTGAGCTTGGCCAAAATCCCAAGAGAAGAAGGGAATACAGCGTGGCCATCCCCCCCTGGAAGGTGATTTCTTGCTTTCTGTCTCCCTGTTCCTCTCTCCATCTCCCTAGGAAGTGTACGTACCCTATAGCAAAAATCTCTCTTAAAAAAAAAATAAATAAATAAACTCTCATTGTGGCCTGCCCTGCATGTAGTGCAGTGGCTAAGTCCAGTACCTTGGGAGCTGGAGCCCATATGGCTGACTATGGTTCAAGTCCTGGTCCTGGTGTCTTGAAAAGCATGTTGGATGCATGTGTGTAGGTGCCCCAAATCCTGACAGGATGGAAGAAAAAGGATTACTATGTGACCATCCCCATTCGCAGGGGTTCTCTGTCACTGTCTCCAGCACACATGCACACACCCATGCCCTCTGGCAGTTAAAGTTTAAAATAATTATCCTCACTCTGCAAACAGTGTCACTCCAAAAACAATATTCAGTATAAAAAGTTCCATGTGATGAGACAAGAGAGAGATGGCAGAAGTCAGAGCCCTTTGAGAAGGCTTCATAAGTTAGACTTTAAAAGATGGGTGTAGATGAGGCCGGCTCCATGGCATAGCTGCCTGAGGCCAAGTCCTGCATGGTGACCACAGCTGGAGTCCCCAGCCCCGTCAGCCTGGCCCACGCTGGGCATGGCCACAGCACCCACGATGTGATGGCTCGCGGGCCAGAGGAAGGGGGCCGGGATGTGCCCAGCTCT
>NW_006201391.1:1579657-1618726 GCF_000334495.1 Tupaia belangeri chinensis
GTCTCTCGCCCTTGCTCTTCCTCATGCATGCACACTATCATGAATAAAGAGTTAAAAAGGTGAGTATGGATGGCTCAGTCTGGCAGCAAACAGAACTGCAGGGCCAGAAACCACGTGGCCCGCTGTGGTTTGGATCCCTGGGTCAGGCTGAAAACACGGTGGGTTCTGCACGCGCCGAGATCCTGCCGAGCTAGTGTGCTGGGGAAAGGGGCTTACAGCACGGCGGGCCCTGGTGGGCTGAGGACCTCTGCCGCCTTGCTCCCTCGCATGCACGCGCTCCTTATTATGAATGAAGTAATCTTTCGGAAAGTGAACTTAGAGGCCCAGCCGCGGTGCTGCACGCTGCTGAATCGCCGTTCTCAGGGCGGAGCCCGCTGGGAGGCGCACCGTCCATCCCCGGTCCACCCAGAGGCTGGGCAAGGTGGCCTGCCCTTGGCATCCCGGCCACTCGGGGGGCTGAGGCAGGAGGGTCACAAGCTCGAGGCTGGCCTGGGCAGTATGACGGGACCCTGTTTAGGGCTGGGCCTGGCGGCACACGCCCGCAGGCCCAGCGGGGGCAGAGCAGAAGACCACGATGCAGCGTGACCTTAGAGAGATGGGCACAGGGCGGTAAACGGAGGGCGCTGGAAGGTGGGCCCATCGAACCGACGATGCTGTACACGTGTGACCTCAGGCCTGAAAACATGAAATGATAAACAGAAATCTGTGACCCTCAGCTTCACTTACGGGAAGCCGGAGCTGCGTTTAAATGCCCAGACTCCCTGCAGCCTCATAGTGTTGAGCACTAAGGGCCTAAAAACCTAGTTTGAATTCACATCCCTCCCATATCATGTGGAATGAAAATCTCATGGAGTTGGTTTTCATAAAGTGCCTTCAGGAAAGGAAAACTGTAGCACTGAGCCATGTAGTGCAGCATTTATGGAGTCCTGATTTTGTACATGAAAAAGCTGAGGATTACATAATTCTATATTTAAAGAATAAGCTGAAATGAAATTTCCAAGTTGACTGTAATCTTCCTCTTTCAGAAAAAAAAACAAACGAGGGAATAAAATTAAATGGAAGTTTTCCACACAAAGTTTTGCTCAGTCAGCCTCATTTCCTGGCCTATAATTGCCACAGTTTCTGCCTTTATCAGGTTCATGCCAGTCCTTTTCAAAGACTTCTGAAAAGTGAAAGTCAGTTTGTATGCGTGGTCTTCACAAAGTGTGTGGAAAATGCGTATGATGAAAAAACTGAAGGGATTTTATATTCTTTTTGCCCCAAAAGAAACTCCCACTTCAGTTTCATTTTTCCATGCAATTTTTGAAGTCTCACATTGGGCTAACTCTTCTACCAATTCTCTTACAGTCGTCAAAGTGTGGAAAATGCGTATGATGAAAAAACCCCAAAAGAAACTCCCACTTCAGTTTCATTTTTCCATGCAATTTTTGAAGTCTCACATTGGGCTAACTCTTCTACCAATTCTCTTACAGTCGTATTTTCTTTCTTTTCCTTCTTTCCTTCCTTTTTAATTTGGCATGAGTGGCAAGGCCACAGTCCCTTGTCATTCATTTTTCTTTTGGGATTTGAGGCATGCGGTCACACATGCCCAGCGTGTTTTTCAAACTGCTGGGTCCTGGACTCGAACCATGTAGGCAGCCATGTAGGACCCCGCTGCTTTAACGACCGTGTCACTGGCTCGCCCAGATCAGTGTTTCTTCCCCGCCCTGCAGACAGCTTGCACGGGACAGGGCTCCAGCGTGTGCTGTGGACCCAGTGCCCTCATGTAGTCTATGTTTGGTGACACCAGAAAGGTTCTTTCAAGTTTCCCAGCACAGGTGACACCGTGGCTGTGTATTTACTGACTGGTGTGGCAGTTTCCACTTACATCCTGCCCGTGAGTCTCGAACCCCTGAGTCAGACACAGCAGTTTACTCTTCGCTCTTTGGAGGGACTTCGTGAGAGGAGATTCTTCATGTCACTTCTCTAGCTGCGGCCTGTCCGTTCCACTTCCGGTATCTCGTAGCCGCCCTCTCCCCTCCAGCCCTGTCTTCTGGGACTTTGCTCTACATCTGAAGAACTTCTCCTATTCGGAATCAGATCATTCCTCACTCAGTGTTTCTGAGCTGGATTCTCGTCAGACCCCTGGGGAATCTCAGATCAGTTTATGCCCTGGGCTCACTCAGCCTCTCCAGGGCAGCCCCGGTGTCCTCACACAGGACCCCTGCTGTGGCACTTGCCTCTGTTAGGTCTCTGTCATAGGAGGGCCGTCTCAGTCCCCACTGCCCTCGCCCAGGGTGAGGCCTGTCTGTATTTCCCTGCTTGCAGCCCCCAGGCTTCATTGACACGGCCCAGGATTGCCTGTGCCCCTGCGGACGGAAAGCCTCTGAGTTAGACAGGCTTCACCACTCAGCTGCGTGCACGGGACCTCTGGTCCTCTTAACGCTCCTGGCCATGTGGAACTCCCTAACTCCTAGGCTTCCCAGTGCTGGTCACCAACAAGGTAGTAGGTCATACACTGAAACCTGATCTTTTAACTCTCCCTCCTTGCTATCATTTCTGTTCTCTAGACAAACATGAATTCACAATCTTCTTTCTGGAAAGCCTACCTTAAAAATTTAATAGTGGGCCAGCAGGTGGCATGGGGGTTAAGGTGCTGGATTCCCACATGACTGAGCACAGTTCGAGTCCCAGGCCCAGCACCTGGAAAATCACGCCAGGTACCTGTGTGTGCGTGGCCAAAGTCCCTAGAAGAGAATGGAGGAGAGGGGATCTCAGCGTGGCCATCCCCCCAGGAGGTGATTTGCACTTTCCCTCTCTCTGTCTCTCTTTGTCTCTTTTGGGTAAATACACATGCCCTGTGGCAAAATCCTTTAAAAACAACTTTAGTAGACGTTATCATACTACATTAGTAATTTCTGAATTGCCTGCACCTTTCTACCCCCACCCTGTCATCTTTCTTTGGACGCCCTCCACTCGTGGCACACCTCGTGAAATGGTGCCATCTGAAATGGAGCCTAGTGTTCCAGCTGTCCTCTGTCTAGAGAGCATAATTCTTTCTCTCTTTAAATGAAGCGTAAATTGCCCAGGGCTAGTGGCCTCTTTCTAGCCTCCTTCATGTCTGCACTCGGCGATGCTCCTTCCTCCCCACCGTCTCGCCTTCCGTGCTACTGGACGGAAGAGAAACGCCTTACTGCAGCGGAGAAGGGCTGGCCCTCAGTCGTGGTTACAGGAGCCAGATCCCACCGGACTGCCTGGCCTGAGAACACGCCAGGCTTATGTGCATGTATACCCCAGGCCCTGAAAGAGGGGAGATGGAGAAGGGATTGCAGCATGGCCATGTCCCAGCCCTGTGGCGGGGGGAGGGGGCTCTTGCTCGTCCTCTCTCCCTCCCTCCCGCTTCCTCTCTCCCTGTCTCTCAGGTGGGCACACACACCCTCTGGCAAATTAGAGGAAAAGTACCATGGTGGAAGGAGAAGCTAATCTAGTGCTGACTTTCTCCATCGAAGCTCTTTGTGGGTATAAGTTAGGGCAGACTGGCGAGGACACAGACGTGCAGGTGCCAGAGCTGAGCGGTCAGCACCCCCGTTTGTGCACAGTGGCGCCCTCCCGTTCTCCGACACTGCCCTGCTGCGGGCACGGGCGCTGGAGCAGAGCAGTGGAGGGCCTTTACGGAGTGAGCTGGAGAGCTGAGGAGGTACCGTGGGCGCTTACTGCTCACTCGGTCGTCATTTGGCCAAATGGCAAAGGCAGCAGAATTAACGGCGCATTTCATCCCTCAGTAAGGAAACCTACGTTCCTGATCCATCTTAAAGCTAAGATAAACTATCCTCACATGTCCATCGCACGAAAGTGCCCAACGCGGGGCCGGCACTTAGCGTAACGGTGACGTTGCTGGACTCCCGCGTGGCTGACACGATTCCAGTCCCACGCCGGCGTGTGTGCGTGTGTGCGTGTGCGCCCAAGATCCCCAGAGGAGACTGGAGTAGGAGGGACTGCAGCATGACCTTCCTTCCGGGGGGTGATTTCTCGCTGTCTGGCTCTCTCTGCCTTTCTGGTGAGCACACACATTCTGTAGCAAACACCTCCCTGGGGAAGGTGCCCGGTGCTGTTGACGCAGCTGTGCCTTCCTCCAGTCTTTCTCCTGGCGTTTTCAGGACCGCGGAGTAAGTGGAGCCTGGTGAGGCCCTCGCCCGATTTGAACTACGCAGTCGGAGGGAGAGGGAGTAATAAACCGCGGGGACACCCCTTCACGCACGCCCCTAGTCCTGTCTCGCGTTCTTACAAAACACGCGTACGTGCTTGGGGCTCACCCGCCGGCCCGCCGTCATCCCGTTACTGTCGTCACTCACCGCCCGCCGAGAGAGGCTGACCGTTGTGTTCTCAAGGGTCCTGGAATTAGCAAAAGGGTTTCGAGCTCCATTTGTCTTTAGTATCTCCGCCTCCCCGCCCCGTTTCTGCTCTTTGCCCACAAGCGGGAAGAGGCAGAGGGGGTGGCCTTTCTATTTCCTGAAGCTCGGGTGCCCCAGCAGAGTACTTGGATAGACATGTTGATTCTATTAGAAGCTGCGGGCAGAGGGCAGGTTCAGCTGCTCCGGCTGCTAAAGCATGGGGTAGCCTGAATAGGCCACTGGGGGACAGCGCTGGCTCCCCGCTCCTGCCTGCTAATTATCTGGAACGGCCGTCACGCGGGGAGGGTTATGACCACCCCGAAAGCGGCCCTGTCCACGCTTTATTTCCCTTTCCTTCCTTTCCTTTTTCTCTTTCTCTTTCTCTTGCTCTGTCTCTCTCTCTCTCTCTCTCTCTCTCTCTCTCTCTCTTCCTCTTTCTTTCTTTTTTCCTTTCCTTCTCCTGAGGAAAAGACCTGAACAGGCCGAGGGGCGGGATCGGGTGGGAAGAGCCCTGCAGTTCTCACTGGGCCCTGGGCTGGGGGCACACACGTGTCACCTTTCACGTTTCGTATGCTGGATTACTCCCGAGGGGCTCACGGGGACTGAAATCAGGACGTGCTCCGCTAGCCAGCAAGTTCCCCCTTCTGTGGGCAGTCTTCAGTTAGCGGCGTTGTTCAAGTCAACGATTAACTTCCATTAAGGCTTAATTTCTCTAAAATAGCTATACCAGCATTAGAAGAGGTGACTTCCAGATCTTAGGCTATTGACTCTGACTTAAAAAGGAATTCTTTATGGTCCTAAAATTTTCTTTATAATTTTACATATCTTTCCTTCAATGAATACATACATTATGAGAAAATATCATTTTTACAAAGCAAATATACTAGGTTGGCAGCTGCTAAAACAAGATTTTCCTTTTTTTTTTTTTTTTTTGCAAATTACTTACTTTTAACTCTGAATTCCACTCTCTCTAGCAAACAAGATATTCTAGGTAAAATGCTGGAATTTAGACACTTTCGAATACTGCGTAAAGTTTATCCTCGAAGGTCCGACTATACCATATGGTCTTTTCTTCAGATACATTATGGCAACAACAGTTTGCCTTATTCCCCAAAGGCAGTTACTTTGGCTACGTCGGCATTTTTCTCAAGAGGCTGTTCTCCCCCATAGTATCCTTTTCAAATTTACTATAACCAAAAACAAAAACAAAAACAAAAAAACACCTGTCTCTTTCCAAAAATAAAAGAAAAACCTAAAAGCTAATAAAACTATAAAAGATACTGAAATCACCCATACTTTATATAGTTAGACAATATGTAATCAAAGCATGTTCTTGTGACCGTGAGTTGCACAGACACATGTAAAAATCAGCATCAGGCGACCAGCAGTTAGCGTAATGGCTATGTCACTGGACTCCCACGTAGTCGACCATGATTCGCTACCCAGACCCGGTGGCTTAAACTCACGCCGGGCACGTGTGCGTGCGTGCCCAAGATCCCGAGAGGAGAATAGAGGAGAAGGGATTGCGGCGTGACCATCCCCCCTGGGGGTGATTTCTTGCTTTCTATCTCTCTGTCTGTCTGGCAAGTATACGCGCCCAATAGCAAAAACCTCTCCAAAAAAAAAAAGTTAAAAAAAGAAATCAGCATCAGGAATATACTTTTCAAGGGGAAAGGGTAAGTGGACAATAATATGTTAAGGAGTTTTTAGAGGACGAGAGAGCCCTGGGTGTGATGAGAGAGAAAGTTAATCGTATCAATGACAAAATCTCTATTTGAATTGCATAAAAATAAAAAGATTTAAAATCTGAGCCAGACAAGTGGCTCAGACTCTAATTTTATATCCTTTAAGTATTGGAAATCGAATTGTCACTTGATGGTCCATTGCAACGTTGTGCCGTCTCGCAGTTTGGGCACTCGTGCTGCCCTAGCTGTCCAGGCGTAGGGCATCTGAAAGTTTGCTGTTCAGTCAAGGTGCTTCAACAACACTGAATCGCTTTTCTCTTTTATTCTGTGATGCGTTCCTTCAGTGAGGGCAAGAACTCCCATGCCATCGCCTTTGTATCTTGCACCAGTAGAGGTGCTGGGGACTTAGTCTAATTAAGTAGAGCCATTTCTCTTCTGTGTGGACGTGCCACCAGCCAGGATGGCTTCTGTGGTGATTCAGGTTCCGGGTGTTTGGGGCGGAGAATTGAAGAAAACACCCCAGTAGTGAAAGGAGATGGTAGTTTGTTAAGTAAAAGCAGAAGTGCACTCCTGAGAGGTAGGAGCGGGCCAAAGGGACCCACAGCGTGTCTCAAAGGCCTCAGCAGTTACCTTCTCGGAGGTTTATAGTTTTAAATCTGGGTCCAGTGGGTTGGATTGGCCAGGCCTGCTGATCATTCTCATCTCATTGGCTCTCTCAAATGTGGCTGGGCCCACTCGTTTCTCATTGGCTGTGTCAAAGGTGACTTCACTAGCTGGAGTCCCCACTAATCTGCCCTGAGGGTTTTTGCTGTCCAGCAGGGCAGGTTGCTGCCCGCCCCGCCCCATTCCCCGCCTCCACATGCTTTCTCCCTCCTCCCTGCAGAGGGATCCTGACTGTGGGCTCACAAATACCGTCCCACTCCAGTTTGCCAGTCTTTGAGCTTCCTAAACGGGAGCAGTTGACAGCAGTCATGTGCGTAGTTAGGGGTCTTGAACTCTTTCACCTCTAAGCTCTCTTCACCACTTAACATTTTTTTTCAAGTGGTCTGCGGATATATTTAGACTGTGGTTATCCCTTTGGTGTTGACTGGAGTCTCCTGGTGTAAGCCATCTGCCATTTCTTAGAATTACGTAGAGTGTGGGACAGGGAAAGTGGCACTGGGGTGGATGAGAATCTTGGCAAAGACAAGTTAAAACTATCTCAGTGATGAAAACCGAGCTCCGCCCTCTGTATTGCTTGTTCAGAGGTCAGTATTCCTACTCTTCCAAAATAAAACATCATCACAGCGTTCACAGGACAGTCTTCCAGTTTGTAGCTCAGCTAAAACTCTTCCATGTGACTGCTGTTGAAGCTCAGTGATCTTAACAGAAGACAGAAGCAAGGTTCAGCTTGGTGCATTCTCAGATTCAGCACTTCCTCGGGTCAAAAGCTCAGGCCACTGACATCATTGCTGCAAATCAGATCTGTCTTCCATAAAGATGAGCTATGGAGGAATGCATTTGGGACTGTGAGCCTAATTGCTCACCAAGTTCATTTTGATTATTATTCTGTAAATTTCTTATGTTCATCTCCCTACTAAATCCACCTTCTTTTCCATCTGGACACGAACCATAAAGGAGTAACTTAATTGCAAAGAATCTGTAAAGTTTCCGTTACTATTGGGTTGTTGGAAACGTCATGACTCATTTTTGCTTAGGAAGACAAAAATACGGCATGACTTTTCCAACAACCCAGTATCTCAAAATGTATAGATCATTGCTAGTAAAGCTACACCAATTTTTATTGATGAGATAAGAATTACTGAACGTCAGAATGGCTCGGGAATAGGTAACTAAGTTTTCAAATCCAATTTACTAAAATTTACAATTTGTTATACACTCTAAACATGAAAATGTCTTCACTAGCATTAATGCCTTAATTTGCCTGAAAGCTGCAGAATATCTTTCATGGAAATGAGTTAAATAAATACCATGTATAGGTGACAGAATTATTCTTAGTAAAACAAAACAAAAAGTCACTAACTTTGTTACTTTTTAAGTTTAGCTACAACTATAGCTAAAAATTTAGGGAGCAGCAGTTAGCATAATGGCTGTGGCGCTGAACTCCCATGTAGTGAACCGCAGTTCAATTCCCGGACCCAGTGGCTTAAACTCACGCCCGGTGTGTGTGCGTGCATGCCCAAGATCCTGAGAGGAGAATGGAGGAGAAGGGGTTGCGGCGTGACCATCTCCCCTAGAGGGTGATTTCTCACTTTCTGTCTCTCTGTCTCTCTGGCTTTCTGGCGAGCACATGTGCCCTATAGCAAAAACCTCTCCAAAAAAAATTAAAAAAAAAAACTATAAAGTGAATACCAAAATGTTATTCATATAGTTTTTTAAAAGGTAAATATGTATATTTTTAGTGTTGTTGTGATAAGAACACTTTACATGAGGACCAGCAGCTGGTATGGTGGTTAAGGTGCTAGACTAACTCATGGCCGATGACAGTTCAAGTCCTGTACCCAGCAGTTTAAAACTCATGGCAGGCGTGTTTGTGTGCTTGCCTGGAATCCGGGGAGGAGAGTGGAGGAGAAGGGGTTGGAGTGTGGCCATCGCACCACCACGGGATGATTTCTCACTTTCTCTCTCTCTGTCTCTATCTCTTGCCGGTGAGTGCATGTGCTCTATGGCTAAAACCTTTAAAAAGGGGGAGGGGACACTTCACATGAGATGTACCCGCTTAGTGAGTTTGTGAGTGATAAAGTTTGTGATAAAATACTGCTGACTGTCGGGAGAGCAGTGCAGTCGGTCTCCAGGATTTAGTCATCTGGCCTAACTGCAACTTCATGCCTGTTTCCCCTCCTCCAGCCCCAAGCAACCACTGTTGTTTGTTTTTAGTTTTTTAAGAATTATTTCATTTTATTTATTCATTGATTTATTTTAATTTGACCAGAGAGAGACAGAGAGAGAGACAGAGAGAAGGAGGGAGAAGGAAAGCGAGAAAGCAAGCCATCAGGTCCAGGACTCAAATCATGGTTGGCCATGTGGGAGTGTCCAGCACCTTAACCACCATGCCACCTGCTGGTCCCCACCCACCACTGTTGTCTCTGTTTATTTGATCGGGTTTTTGTATTCAGAAAGACATAGGCACACAGAGACAGGCACCCTCAACAGGGTGTGGTCACACTGCATTCTGCTTCCCCAGCCTCCATGTAGTCAGGGTCGTGGGCACGTGCGTGCCTGGTGTGTTTCAGGTTGACTGTGGATCCAGGCCTGTGGCTGACCATGTGGTTTCAACCCTGCAGAGCAGTATGCTCCCACCTGCACCAAGTGTGGGCGTGACGAGCACTATTCTCCTCTCTGAACCCCGAGTCTGGCTGTTTGAGGCACTCATGTAGGTGCAATCCTGCAGTGTTTGTCCTGTGACTGGCTTGTTTCATGTGCATAACGTAAGAACTCTGTCAGTACAGCAGTAGAAGGCCCAGCCACAGTGCAGATGATAAGCTGCTGCTCCACACTGCTGGAGCCACGTGGGAGGCCCCGGTCTGGATTCCAGGTCAACCTGAACATGCTGGATATGCTCGCACACGCCTGTGGTCCTGGCTGACCAGTGGCTGACCAGGAGGCCGAGAGGAGAATTGTGGTGTGGCAAGACTCTGCTGCGGATATGCGACACCTACCACCCCTGCTCCCTTTCTTTCTCTCTCTTTTTATCTCTCATAAAGAAAGAAACTTATATAAATAAATAAATAAGAATAGCACAATGTAGCAACCTAATAAAAATATTTAGAGTCAAAAAAGCCCAAATGGTCTTCTGGGTGTACCATTTACTCTAAGCTTGAACTTGGACGAACTGGATAAACTCTCTTAAGTCTCATTTTCATCACCATTAAAATGAAGGCAATGATAGTAGTAACTTCAAAGCGTTGTTGTAAGTGTTAAAATGTTGTTTTCCTCCTTTTGCAGGCAAGAAGCTCTTCTAGCTGCCATTAGTGAGAAAGATGCCAATATAGCCCTCCTGGAGCTTTCGTCCTCTAAGAAGAAGACCCAGGAGGAGGTCGCTGCATTAAAGCGCGAGAAGGACCGGCTGGTGCAGCAGCTCAAGCAGCAGGTAGGACTGAAAGGGAGGGCCAGGAGGAGGGGCAGAGGGGCCAGCATCCGCACCAGTCTCCACACACGGGCTTGCCAGCATGTGTGTTAGGGTCCTGTGACTCATAACAGACACCCGATAATTGGACCTCGTTAGTTTTCCTAAGTGCAGTCTGTCTTCACAACTATGGCTATGTCTGGGGATGCGGACCGTTCTTGGTAACAGAGCCGATTTAAGAGAGGTCACGGGGCCAGCAGGTGGCATAGTGGTTAAGGTGCTGGACTCTCACATGACTGGCCATGATTCGAGTCCCAGACCTGGCAGCTTGAAACTCACACCGAGCATGTGTGTATGTGTGCCCAAGATCCCGGGAGGAGAAAGGATGCCATGTGGCTGCCCTACCCCCGGGTGTAATTTCTTGCTTTTCCTCTCTCTCTCTCTCTCTCTCTCTCTCTCTCTCTCCCTCTCTCTGGCGCGCCCATGTGCCCTATAGCAAATATTTCTCTCTCAAAAAAAAAATGTCACAAGTGGGCCAGTAGGTGGCGTAATTGTTAAGGCTCAGGACTCTCACGTGGTCAACTGCAACTTGAACCCCGGACCCTGCAGCTTGAAGATCACACCAGGTGCATATACATATGTGCCCAAATCCTGAGAGAATGAGGAGAAGGAATTATGGCGTGGCCTTCCCCGCTCCACAGGGGTAGGTGGTTTCTCACTTTCCCTCACTCTCAGGTGAGCATACATGCTCTATGGCAAAAACCTTTTAAAAAAAAAAAAAGGATCAAAATGTTTTTTAACTTTATACAGTGGCTGCTCGAAGTTAGTGAAATTCTGCTCATTTGACAAGGCTTACTTTTTACATCCAATCAGAGTCTTGTTATAATAGGCAGTAAGGATGTGTCCATGAAAAGATTCCCAATAATGTAGGGCCAAGTCAAGGTTGAAGAATGAAGTTTTTGTTTTTCCCAACCTAAACCCTTCCAAAATGTAATGCTTAACATTTAAGTGAGGCCTTTCATCTGAGACAGTAACGCTGGAATTTCCCTGTTGATGGTTGCACGGCGTTGAAGAACGAAGTTTTGCCCTTTGTTTTTCCCAACCTAAACCCTTCCAAAATGTAATGCTTAACATTTAAGTGAGGCCTTTCATCTGAGACAGTAACGCTGGAATTTCCCTGTTGATGGTTGCACGGCAGTTTGAGTGTACTTAATAGAAGTATACACTTAAAACGGTTAAAATCGTAACATTCCATATTGTATGTATTTACCACAAACAAAACCAAAAACCAGGAAGAGGCTGCTGGACGGCCTGGTTAGGCAGCCAGACCCCACGTGGCTGGCCGTGTGGTCCGAGGCCCGGCCACAGCCTGAGCAGCACTCCAGGTCCACGCGGGTGCCCGCCCAAGATCCCACAGGGAGGGAGAGAGGGAGGAGGGCTTATGGTCTGATCACGCTCCGCAGAGTGGGCTTTCCGTTCTTCCCCTCTGCGTCTGGGGAACACATAGTGCCCACTAACCACAAATATATAGAGAGATAGTAATTAATTACAGAAGTGAGGACAGTTTCCCTTTGAAAATAAGGAGAAAGCTGAGCGTTAACATCCGAACCCCTCGTAGCTGTGCACTCCTCACTGACCATCCCGTGCTTCGCAGGGCCTGCAGTTTGGGCTCCGGCTCTGGCATCTCCTGTGTTCTCAGTCACGTTTCGACTGCCTAGATCCACTCTTGCCTCAGTAATGAGACCGAGAAAGAACTTCTCAGGTGACGAAGCTTCTTCTGTCCTATTGGGTTGTCAGAAAAAACCATGACGTATTTTCTATGTAAAAATGAGCCATGGCTTTTCTGAAAACCCAGTATTTCTTGGGGTTGGGGTAAGGAAGCATCAATTGATGGTATTTTGATGTAGCATTTAATGTTCAAACTATCAAGAAACTATTAACACAATGTTTTCTTTGTAGATCTTTTTTCTTTCTTTCTTTTTTTTTTTCTTTTTTTTGAGAGAGGTTTTTGCTATAGGGCACATGCGCTCCCTGGAGACAGAAAGCCAGAAGTAATCCCCTAGAGGGCATGGCCACGCAGCAGTCCCTTCTCCATTCTCTTGGGATTTTGAGCACGCATGTACAGGCGCCCAGTGTAAATTTTAAGCCACTAGGTCCGGACTCAAACCGTGGTCGACTCCGTGGGAGTCCAGCAATGTAACCATTATGTCATCTGCTATTCCCTTTTGTAGATCAATATTAAATCTGCTTAGAAATGGACTATATGTATAGACTATATATTTATTTATCTGATTTTGCTGAGAAATAAAAACAAGAGATGTCCCTTTCTATAGGATAGATAGTTGACCAGCCAAAAGTAACCTACTGCTCTTTTACAAGTGAAAGAGTTTTTTTTCAGGGTCCTAACATAGTTTTTAGCAAGAAGAGGACATTATCCAATATGTGGATGCATGCTAGGTAAAATAGGAAGATGTGCTTGTTATTACAGGCATCTTCCGGTAGTTGAGGACTGAAATTTGGCCCATCAAAGCTGATGGTATAAAACAGGAGGATATTGGTCAGACGGGGGATCATGGTTTGTGGACATGCTTATTTGGCCGCGTCCGACCTCTGCCCTCGCTTGGCATGACTGTGCAGGCACGTGATTTAAAGAGCTGACGGTCCCTGCCTGCCCGACACAGAGGAGAAGAGGCAGTCCAGCCACCCGGAATGCCGTATGTCGTCACAGCGGCTGTTGACCGCATGGCTCTCAAGGCTGTGCATCCTTACTAGGTAGAAGTTAAGGAAATCAACTATCTATGAGCTTATAACCTTAGGAAGGAGTCGCTGAAGTGTTCTCGGTGTCTGTGTAGTGTATGCCCTGAGTACCCTGCAGTGATGTGACCTCTGTAAAGAGAGAGAAACGCAGCTCCCAGGAGGCGTTCCTGCAGGCTGCTCCTGTCGGCCTTCCATGGAGAGTGGCACACTCCTGCCTCTCAGAACGTATCTGGGTGCTGTGAGCAGGAAGGAGTCTCTCCAGAGACATTCTGGTTCTTTGATTGCTCCAAGTGTGTGTGCTTAGTCTTGAACAGGGAGAGGCCTCTTGGAGAGAGCATACAGCATCAATGTTGTTTTAATTTACAGCTTCTAGTCCTTGAATTGATGGAATGTGCCCCAGCCTGAAGGCCGTTTCCTACAGAGAAGCAGCCAGCACTGGCCAGGCTTCCCAGCGAATGGGGCTGCCGCTGCCTGAGAGGCCCTCGGCCTTCGCGGGCAGTCCCTGTCA
Organism: Tupaia belangeri chinensis; assembly: GCF_000334495.1. Taxonomy (NCBI): domain Eukaryota; kingdom Metazoa; phylum Chordata; class Mammalia; order Scandentia; family Tupaiidae; genus Tupaia; species Tupaia belangeri. The sequence goes on from NW_006201391.1 coordinate 1,593,044, forward strand.
TCAGGAAGGCGGAGCAGTGAGGGTGCGCACGCTTGGGGTCAGCCTCTGCTATGGTCTGAGCTACGTCCCAGCCTCCCTGGTCTCTTTGACTCATTCATGGCAAAGCAGCACTTGGAAAGGCTGCACCAGTGGAAGGGGCCAGGGCCAATGAAAAGGAAAGAGAAAATGAAAGGTTGTCTGACAGGCTCCAGATGTGCTGAGTGGGCGCCAGCCTGTTGGTCACAAAGAAGCCCCTGCTGTCCACACTGGACCTGATGCCCACGTAGCTAGGACCCCGGAAAGCATTAATGCGATCTGGGTAGCCGTCGTGGCTGCCAGAAATGGCCCTTCTCTGTGTTATTTGCTTCTTTCCACCTCCAGAATTTGACTGGCGGTAAAGCCTCCATACTGGCTTTGCTGTCAGTGTGAGGTCTGACTTTGCCCCTCTGCACTCTATACATGTGTCATAGGCAGGTTAGGCTTTTCAAGACGGGCTCTAGAATCTTTTTTCTATTTTTAAAAGACAACTATAGAGGGACCAGCAGTTGGCATAATGGCTACGTCATTAGACTCCCATGTAGTTGACCATGGTTTGAGTCCCAGACCTGGTGGCTTAAACTCATGCCGGGCACGTGTGTGCGTGCCCAAGATCCCGAGAGGAGAAGGGATTGCGGCGTGGCCATCCCCCTGAGGGGTGATTTCTTGCTTTCTGTCTCTCTGTGTGTCTCTTATGTACCCTATAGCAAAACCTCTCAAAAAAAAGAGTCAATTATGGGGCCAGCAGGTGGTTTGGTAGTTAAAGTACTGAACATGGCCAACTGTGGTTCAAATCCCAGACCTGGCAGCTTGCTTTCTCACTTTCCCTCTCTTTCTCTTTCTGTCTCTCTCTAGTCAAACTAAAAAATAATAAATTGTTTTTAATTTTAAAAAGTCGAGTCTAATAGTAGAAGAGTAAAGACTACAAATTTAAACCATTGTGCTTTAAATCTACAGTCTTGATTGCAACTATAGTTTTGTAATCCTCTGCTGTAGAATCAGTACTTGTCTTAAAGAAGCTCATGGTCTTGGGCCAGCCAGTGGCGTGGTGGTTAAGGTGGCTAGATCCCACATGGCAGACCATGCAGTACGAGTCCCAGACCCCGTGGCTTGAAAATCACATGTGTGTGGGTGCCCAAAGTCTCGAGAGAAGAACAGAGGAGGATGGGGCGTATGATTTATCATTTTTCCTCCTCCTCTCTATCTCTGCGTCTCTCTGGCGAGTGTAGTCTCGAGAGAAGAACAGAGGAGGATGGGGGCGTATGATTTATCATTTTTCCTCCTCCTCTCTATCTCTGCGTCTCTCTGGCGAGTGTATGTGCACCCTGTAGCAAAAAAACAAAAAAGCAGCAGCTTATAGTCTAGTGCTTAAGACACGAGCTGTAAACATTTACCAGCCGTTTTATAGGCGTCCTGCCTTACCCTCGTTTTCAGCTTGAGCTGATCATCCAGACGTGCATGATTTATCTGCCCATCCATATCTGCGGTGTGCCAGCTGCTGTCTTAATAGAAACAAACGTCTTTCTTCCTAGTAACAGCCCAGTGGAGGGCTGATTAAGACCCGAACGTTCACTCTAGCCCCTCTGTACCGGTGTGACAGATCACCGCTCTGAGGTTTGCATTCCTCATCTATAAATCGGAGGACTCAGAGTGGATGCGAAAGTAAGTAAGATCGCAGACCTGAAGTGCTTAAGTCTCTGCCCTGCCCTTTCTCTCAGGTCCCTGTTCTCAGTGAGAACTCTGCATACAGGGGACACCAGCTTACGTGGGGAAGAGGGAATGTCAGAGCTGTGGCTTACCCTCGGTCGTCTTTATCACTTCTCTGTCCAGTGTGATTGTACTGCTCAGAAGCACACCACCAACACTCGTCGGCGTGCTCCTCTGAGGGATGGTGTACAGTAAGCAGGACACGTGTACTCGCTAGACACAGAAAGCAAGAAATCGGCCCGGGAGGGTGGACCCTGCAGTCCCTCTGCATTCTCCTTTCAGGATTTTGCACACAGACACCTGACATGAGTTTCCAGCTGCCAGGCCAGGGACTCAAACTGTGGTCAGCCACATGGGAGTCCAGCAATATAACCACTACGCCACCTGCTGGCCCCCATGTTTTTCTTAACTGTTAGTTTTCGTCACTGAAGAACTTCATTTAAATGGCCATCTGCCTGAAGTTCTCACCACGAGAAGATGGCAGCTTCCAAGCATACATTCTACCCACTTTCCAGGTCTGTGGTTTTCCCCTCGTACATGGCTTTCCTTCAGTCCCTGGCCCGTACAGCTCTCCAGAGTTACATGATAATAGACTAGTGACAGTAACGGCCACCCTGTGTCAGTGGGCTGTAACCTGCTGGGTACAGGTGCTCTGTGTACATCTCATCTGCCTTTTACCACAGCAGACAGGTAGTAGACGAAACACTCAAGACCTCAAAAGGTTCAGTTCCTAGTTAAGTTGCCGTGAAGAGTACGCAGTGCCCGCGGGATGAGAAGTGATTGTCCTCCTCTTCCCGTTGTGCATGGGAATCCTAGACAGTGGGCCATTAGGAAGGTCACATTGGGATCAGAACAGCACAGCCAGTGCCCTGTCAGTGTCTGATACACCTGCATTCCCCCTGAGCTCGCAGGGCATTTACTGGACTGCAGACCCTCCTCTCTCCGTGTACGGCAGCGTGACGCGTCTAAGACAGGCATGGTTTGCTCGTTTACCACAGAGGCGTTGTGGATTGAAGCCGTGAGTAACAAGGACGTGTAATTCTGCTCTGTCTTTACGAGGGCACTTTCCCATCAGGACTGAGCGTGCCCGGTTCTGAGAGGCAGTGCCCAGGAACGCTTCCTTCTCCCCGCTTTGAGCTGTCTATCAATCCTCCTCAAAGCCCCAGCCAGTCTCCCAGAAGCTTTCCTTTGATTTGTTGACCATGGGAGTACCCGGGTACTTCACAAACCTGATGGAAAAATGGAATTAAAGTGTGCTTGATTTGGGACCAGCAGTTAGCGTAATGGCTATGTCGCTGGACTCCCATGTAGTCGACTGTGGTTCGCATCCCGGACCTGGTGGCTTAGAACTCACGCTGGGCGCGTGTGCGTGCGTGCCCAAGATCCCGAGAAGAGAATGGAGGAGAAGGGATTGCGGCATGGCCATCCCCCCTAGGGGGTGATTTCTTGCTTTCTGTCTCTCTGTCTCTCTCTCTCTGTCTGGCGAGCGCATGTGCCCTATAGCAAAAAAAAAAAAAAAAAAAAAAAAAAAAGTGTGCTTGATTTGGTGCAAAACAATTTCTCTATCTATGTGTAGCTTTTTTCTTAATATGCATTTTCTGTGAACTTTTTGAAGGCCTCACATATTATGGAGACTTCGTAAATTCAGAGACATCAGAAAGGACAGTGGTGAAAAGGTAGTCAGTCTAGCCACAGCTATGCAGAAGGTGGCCCATGTGGCTCATCCCTTCGACTTGGCAGGGGCTTTAAGGGTCACCCGGGATGACTCCACTGAGTCCTCAGTATCCGTATGCACCGCGTGTGTGTCAGATCACAGAAACATGCAGGGTCAGTCTGTCTAAGCTTTCAGACAGACTGGGGGTCTTGGGACATAAATTCATATATAAAGGGAGACAACTCCATGGCCCTCAAATTTGTTTTTGTTTTTAGGTTTTTGTTTGGTTGGTTGGTTGGTTGGTTTTTGCTGTAGGGTACATGCACTCACTGGAAAGAGACAGAAACAGTGAGAGGGAAAGTGAGAAATCACCCTCCAGGGGCAATGGCTGCAGTCCCTTCTCTTCCATTCTCCTCTGGGCCTTTGGGCATGCTCACACATGCCATGGGTCTGGGATTTGAACTAGGGTCAGCCATGTGGGAGTCCAGCACCTAAACCACCTGCTGGCCCCATAACACTGGAGGGTTTTTTTTGTTTCTTTTTTTGGTTTTTTTTAGAGAGGTTTTTGCTATAGGGCGCGTGCGCTCACCAGAAAGACAGAGAGAGACAGACAGAAAGAAAGTGAGAAATCACCCCCCAGGGGGGATGGCCACGCTGCAATCCCTTCTCCTCCATTCTCCTCTCAGGATCTAGGACATGCACGCACACATGCCCGGCGTAGCACTGGAGTTTTAACACTATTGTTTTTAAAGATTTTTTTTTAGTAGACTAAACATTCAAGATTCAAATTACATTAATTTATTGCCTTTCAAGATGACTTGGTTTTTAGGGAAAACAAAAACTAGAACACCATTGTACTTTTTCAGAATAACAAACTAGGCCCAGCTATTGTGGCATAGTGATGTACAAGCCTTGTGTGAGGCAGGAAGCCACCTGGCCAGCCGTGAGTTCGGATCCCTTAAGTGAGCCTAGAGACATACTGATGCAGGATGGGCACCAGGATCCCGAGGGGCTGGCAGGCTGGAGGAAGGGTCATGGTGTCAGAGCCCACCAGTGCTGCCCACCCCCGCAGTCTCTCTCTTTCACATGATATCGTAAAAAATCATAATAATCTGAAGCAGCAACCTCAGAAATCTTAGTTTTTCATAATTGCCAATTACTTGGGAAGCTTAGCCCTCAGTATGGTATTTACTATGACATTTTCAGCTCTAGTTCTATAGGAAAATGCTCTACTTTCTGTAAGAGGACCATGCTAAATGTGATCTAAAAAACAGATGAATCAGTTCATTCAAATGAGAAGCCAATTTTTTTTTTTTAGTCAATAGCTTCTTCTGAATAGCATCACATGAAATGTGACTTTAACCTCTTCTCAAAAACTGAATTTATCAAATTCTTAACTTATTATTAAAATCATCAACATTAAACCTGTGATTCTGTATACCTCTGTATTCAGATATCCCCTAAGAACCATAACTATTCTCACTGGTGAGGTATTAAGACAACTTCCAGGAGGGCTGACCCAAAGCACAGTTATTAAACGGTGTGCAGAGGAAACCATAGAGCCAGCTGGAGTTCACATCCCAGCTCCAGAGACAGCATGCCAGGTATGTGCATGCCTAGGGTCCTGACATGATAAAGAACTGGAGGAAAGGGGATCATGGCCAGGCCAGGTTCCATAGTAGGGTGGAGGGGTGCTTTCTCTGGACGTATCTAGTCATTCTCCCCCACCGCTTTCTCCTGCATTTACACACACCCTCTGGCATTAAAAAAGAGAGAGAGACACAACTATCCTGGGATGTACTCTATAGTGATAATGACATCAAGATTTCAGTTGAGTTAAAAATAAATCTATGGGACCAGCAGGTGGTATGGTGGTTAAGGCACTGGGCTCCCATATGGTTGACCGTGGTTTGAGTCCCAGACCCAACAGCCTGAAAATCACACCAGGCACATATGTGTGTATGCCCAAAATCCCAGGAGGAGACTGGAGAAGGGCCTACAGTGTGGTCATCCCTCTGGGGGCTGATTTCTCATTTTTCTTCTCTCTCATTCTCACGTTCTCTCTTTCTCTGTCTCTCTCTGATGAGCACATGAGCTGTATGGCAAAAACCTTAAAAAAAAAAAAAAGAGAAATCTTACAAAGTCATGATGGCCTCACATCTTCTTTATATACTCGTACTTGGCACCTGTAATTTTGAGCATTTGTTTGCCCTTCTGTTGTATTTGCAAAATGTTGTCGTCGTTCTTTAATAAGATCTGTAAGGAGAGCAGTTTATCAATAGTATAGTTCCATTGCACAGAAGGTAAAATTGAGGCATTGCCCAGTCAACAGCACAAACCAACTATGAGTATCAGAGCTTTGGAAGGAGGACAGATCTGTACTTCAGAGATGGAGCAGAGCCTACCTTGCCATCCCAGTGTTTCTAACTACAAGGCTGATTAATTCTCTTTTTATATTAGTTTTTTATTTTGCATTCATTCACTGAACATGATCACAGCATACAAGATGCAGTTTCCCATCCAGAATACAGTGTAGAGTGGCTTAGTCATACATGTTATCATCACAAACAATGTTCCATTTCTTGTTTTATATATATATATATATATACACTCTCCCCCACCCCCATTTCTTACCCTCTGCCATATGCCACCCACCTCCCACTTTATCTCTGGTATCTGCAGTTTCTTTCCATTCCTTTTTTTTTTTTAATCCCACATTATATTGGTTAACAAAATATCTTAATTGGTCTAACTACTTTCAATAGCAAGTTCAGCTAATATATAAATATCTGTGAACAAATTTTTGACTTTAGGCATGAAACTGTGAGTAGAATGAATATACTATAAAATAGCACCTAGCTGAGGCTATATAACTTACTGTGGTCATTAAATAGATATTTTTAATATGTTTTTTAATTTCAAGAAAGGCCATTTTAGCTTTAATAAATCAAAATGTAAAAATGTTAAGAGAACTTTGCTTTAGACTTAAAGTCAGAAAGCAGGTTAGGATTCTGTTCAAATAGTAGTTACCTGGATCTGTCGACAATTCAAGAGAAGGGGAAAAAAAATCCTTATTTCTGGACTACAAAGCATAGAAAAAGATCAGTGTAGTTTCAGTCAAAAGCCGTAAAATTCTCTTTCATCAGCCCAGTCTCATGTACTTACTCTAACTTCTGTGGTGGTCCAAGCTTTCCGTTGAAATTTTGGAAGATAATGCTCAGCTCTGGACTTGTCCCTACCATTAAGCTGGCCCTTTTCTTAGATGTTTTGTAACTCTTATTTCTGTGTGTCTGACTTGAGTGTTCTGATATAACACTCCCTTCAGAACTGCTTGGAGATCTGTCTGGTGTCAGTAAATTCAGGTTTTGTTTATCTGAGAATGTTCATGCCTTTTCTTCCCATATGAAGGATAATCTTGCTGGATATAGTATTCTTGGTTGAAATTATTTTCACTAGACACTTTGAATTTTTCCATTTTCTTGCTTGCATTGTTTCCACTGAGAGGTCCGCTGTTAGCCTGATGGAATATCCTTTGTAGGTAACTTGTCGTTTCTCTCTTCCAGTCTGAGTACCTTGTCTTTGTCTGTGGTTTTAGTCAATCTTCTTATAATGTGTCTTGGAGAAGATCTTCTTGGTTGATTCTATTTGGGGTCCTTTATATTTCTTGGGTCTGGATCTTTGAATGCCTCTCTATGTTTGGAAAGTTTTCTTCCAGAATTTCATGGAATAGATTATCAATGCCCTTATTAGTCTCTTCACCTTCTGGGATACCGATTATCCACATGTTTAGAGGTTTGCTGGTATCTAGTATTTCTTGCATATTATTCTCATTTTTTGGGACTATTTTCTCAGTCTCTGTGGTGGGCTTTTTTAGGCCAGCGATTCTGTTTTCTACATCAGAGATTTGATCTTCTGTATGATCTAGTCTGCTTTTAATACTTTCAAGGGAGGTTTTGATTTCCTGTATTACAGCTTTCATCTCTAATAGTTCGGTTTAATTTTTTTTATGGTGTGTATTTCCTCTTTCAGATCGTACAAGAATTTCCTCACCTCCTGGAACTCCTCGGCTCTATTTTCTTGCGTCTTCTGCAGTTCATTGTCTCTCTTCTCTTGCATCTCTGTTAACTTGTCACTATGAATATTCTAAATTCTATATCAGATATTTCCATGATTTCCACTGTACTGTCTGTGGATGAAGAGGAGTTATTCTTTTCCCTTGGGCGGGGAGGTATTATCTTGGTTTCTCATATTTCTTGTGCCTTTGTGGAAATTTCTAATCATCTGACGGGTTATACGTGTCTTTCTAGTTTCTAGAAGTTCAATCTGAGTGTTCATGAGCATGCAGGAGGAGGTGATCTGCAATCTCTTTGCTGTTCCGTTTTTATCCCTCTGTGCAGCAGATTCAGTGGGTATTGAGAATATGTTAACCCTAACGTATTTGGATGTTTGGCTAGGTTTCCTTAGATCGTCTAGACAGTCAATGGAGATTGAGCAGCAAAGTGATGAGATAAAAGAATAAGAAAACAGAGAAGGGGAGAAAGGAAGAGAGAAAAAAAGAAGAAATTGTATATATTTAAAAGCAAAAAACAAAAACCACACAGCGCACGAGTGCACTGCGCACGACACGCTGCGCAAAATGCCTAGTCTCAGCAACAATGGAGGGGTCTCCTTCAAAGGCCTGTCCCTTGCCTTTCCTAGAGGTGGGGGGGGAGGGTCTTATTAGCAAGATAAGGGAGAATCTGAAAGCTAAGAGAATACTTTACCTTAAAAAAATTTTAAAGGAAAATTACAAAAAAAAAAAAAAAAAAAACCGAGAAGACAGAGACAGAGAGAAGGATCCCGCTTGGTACTCGGGGCTGGAGGCTGAATTATCAGGAGAAAATCTTCATTTCTCTTATTTCCTGAAATTCCTAGTTCTCAGCAGCAATAATTCTACAGTCAGTCCTCTTAGCAGGTCTCCTGCTCCAGAATTGCGTCTTCCTGGACCTACCCCCTATACTGTTAACAGACTTCCAGACCACGTTCTGGATTTGTTTAGCAACACCCCCCAGCACTGTCAGTTAGTGCTTACAGCCCTCTCCTAGCTGCTGGCTGAAAAGGGGTAAGGAAACAAACATGGCCCTTGAGGGCTTCCCTTTATTGCAAGTTCAACTATTTTATCTAGTGTTTCTAGGTATTTAGTCACTTAAGAGTTTTCAGATCATCTAGTCTGACAAAGCATATGTTATACAAGAAACGTGAACACCTTCTGTCTTGTTAGAATATACAGCGTTCCCACTGACAGAAGGTACAGTTCGGCCTGTATTACAAATTCAGCAGCCCTTATCGATGGTCAGGTGAAATGTTAACCTTTCTAAAATGAGTGTCTCCCTTCTGGTCTGGACTTCCGTATATATTAAGTCTTCCTCTACACCTGCACAGACATTAAGGTCACAGGGTCTCTCTGCTGCTGGTACCCAGACTTGAACGAGAAGAGCGGGGTACATGTTACCCGTCACTGCCCTCACTTCCAGAGCTGCCTTGCACTTCCTCAGCTTAATCTCTACTTTGATCTTCACTTCAAGGCTTATCTTTATATTGGGTTGTTGGAAAAGCCATGGCACAGTTTTGCATAGAAAAATATGTCATGACTGCCAATAGTTTGGAATTTCCTAGCCATGAAATCTGTATCTTTCTTTATCATTAGCAAAGCTATTCTATACTTCTATTTTTTCATTCACACATTCGCCCTCCATTGGCATGAAGTGAAGCAAATGAGAGGACAAGGGTCAGAAGAGAGCAGAGAGCAGGAAAAAGAGAAACTGTTAGTTTGTTGTGCTACAGTTAGTCGTTTTATTTAGTCGTTATTCTAAGCTGCAAGCCACATTGTTTTTTCAAAAGTGAGGACTCCCATCCTGTAACTGGCAAAGCCTTGCTTTCTTGTTGGTGAGCAGCAGTGTGATACAGTGGCGGCAGCACTGACTGGGCCTCAGAAGGCCTGGGCTCTAGGTCGGCTGGCTCTGTTGGTAACCAGGCATGTAATCCCGAGCACTGATAGCACCCTTCACTAATAAACAGTGCTTACCAGCTTACAGAGACGACTCATACCTTACAGCACTGGTGCTAGGGCTACACGGCCAGGCAGATAGCCGAGATGAAAGAAATGATGAGCCCTTGGAAGGGTGCAGGGGCATGTGGCCTGTGGTAGCCAAGGTCCACATGCTCTGTCTAAGAGACAGCACTTGGGGGCCAGCAGGTGGCATGGTCGTTAAGGTGCTGGATTCCCACGTGGCCTACTGCACTTCAGTCAGCAGCTTGAAAATCATGCCATGTGCTTGTGTGTGTGTGCCCAAATCCAGAGAGGAAAATGGAGGAGTGAAAATTGTGGCATGGCTATCCTTCTTTAGGGAGTGATCTCTCACTTTCCCTCTCTCTGTTTCTCTCCTGTGAGTACATCACCCTATGGTGGGGAAAAAAAAAAGAGAGAGACAGAGAGAGGCACTTGGAATTCCAGCTTGTTGTGGCCATGCAAATGTCAGCCCTGTGTTATCCAAGCATCTATAATATTTTCTTCAGAGGATCCAGATTTTGTTTATAAGTCTCTTAATTTCTAAGTGCTAGCAACTGATTTTTAAAAAAATATTTACAGTTCAAGCCATGTACCCGATTTACCTTTACTTGTTCTTACGTAAATCAGCCCACACGCCACATAGCTTGCCTCTGGGCTTTATCTTTCTCATGTACAGTACTAGGTGGATGCATCAAATTATTTTGGAAGTCTAAAATGTTTTAATTTTCATATTTTCATAAATCACTATATTTATTGTGTCTGTATTATCTACTAGGTGCTGACATTAGGAATAGTTTAAAAAGGAGCAATCATGAAGCATAAGAAAACACATATGTAAGAATTGTTTAAATATTTGCTGATTTTAGGAAAATACTAATTATTTTTCGCTGTCACTCTCCTGCCCCCCAGACCTAACCAGGTTAGACTACCCTCTTCCTTCTCTCTGTCTCTCTCCAGCTCTCTCTATTTTTTTTTTAACTTCTTAGCTCTCTGGTGCTCTTTTATCTTCTAATTCTTACCTTCCCCCGTGCCCACCTAGGACAGGCCAGTCACCAGCCATCTGTATCTGAGATCTGAACAGCCCCTGCACACAGCACGGTTTTCACTTCTGCTTTAAATTGTTTTCTCTCTTTTTTTTAATTGTTTTTGTCTTTTTTTTCTCCTCTCTTTTTTATTTGCTTTCTTTTCCTTTTCCCTTTCTCACTTTTCTGCTAAACCCCAACACAATGACTTTCTAGACAGGTCTATGTGCACAGCAGCCAAAATTCTGAATTTTTTTTTTTTTTTTGGAGAGGTTTTTGCTACAGGGCGCGTGCGCTCTCCAGACAGACAGAGAGAGACAGAAAGACAGAAAGCAAGAAATCACCACCCCATTGGGGATGGACACACCGCAATCCCTTCTCCTCCATTCTCCTCTCGGGATCTTGGGCACGCACACACATGTGCCCGGCGTGAGTTTTAAGCCACCGGGTCTGGGACATGAACTGCGGTCGACTGCGTGGGAGTCCAGCGACATAGCCATTACGCTAACTGCTGGTCCCAAATTCTGAATATTTTGAGAATCAGATTGATCCTCAATTTCCATGAAATCTGCTGCACAGAGGGAGAAAAATGGTACTGCTAGGAGACTGCAGATCGCCTCCTCCTGCATGCCTCTGACTGCTCAGATTTAACAACAAAATCTAGGGAAAAAATGTTTAATCCATCAGATGACCAGAAACCACTACAGAGACACAAGAAATATGAAAAGCCAAGAAAATATCTCTCCCCCAAGGGAAAATAATAACTCCTCATCCTCCACAGACACTACAAGAGAACTCGTGGAAATGTCAGATAAGAATTTAGAATATTCATAGTGACAAAGCTAACAGAGATGCAAGAGAAGAGACAACGAACTCCAGAAGAGGCAGGAGAAAAGAGACACTGAGTTCCAGGAGGTGAGAAAGTTGTTGCACAATCTGTAAGAGGAAATACACACTATATAAAAGAATCAAACAGAATTTTTAGAGATGAAGGCTGTAATACCAAAATCAAAACCTCCCTTGAAAGTATTAAAAGCAGACTAGATCATACAGCAGATTGAATCTCAGATGTAGAAGATAAAACCTCTGACCTAGAAAAATTCACCAAAAAGACTAAGAAAAATAACCTCCCAAAATGAGAATAATATATGAGTAATACTAAATGCCATTAAATACCCAAACATCTGGATAATTGGTATCTCAGAAAGTGAAGAAACTAATAAGGGCATTGATAATCTATTCCATGAAATCCTAGAAGAAAACTTTCCAAACCTAAAGAGGCACCCAAATATCCAGACCCAAGAAATACAAAGGGACCCCATATAGAATCAACCCAAGAAAATCTTCTTCAGGGTACATCATAGCCAGATTGACCAAAATCACAGACAGAGACAAGATACTAAAAATGGCAAGAGAGAAGCATCAAGTTACTGTCAAAGGATATTCCATCAGACTGACATTGGACCTCTCGTGGAAAACAATGCAGGCAAGGAGAAAATGGAAAAATATATTCAGTGTTAAGTAAAAAACAATTTCAACCAAAAATACTATACCCAGCTAGATTATCCCTTTTTTCCTATGGGGAAAAAAAGACAAAAACATTCTCAGATAAACAAAACCTGAAAGAATCTACCAATACCAGAACAACTTTCCAAGAAGTGCTGAAGGGAGTGCTATACCAGGAAAACTGAAGTTGGACACACAGAAATAAGAGTACAACAAACAACCAAGAGAATGGCCAGGCCTAATGGTATGGACAAGTCCCAAGCTGGATGTTAACTTCCAGAGTTTAAATGGAAAGACCACAGTAACGCTGTCAATTCAATAGAAGAGAGAATAATTACATGAGACTGAACTGGTGAAATAGAATTTTATGACTTTTGACTAAAACATTACTGATTTTCTTCTATGCTTTGTTTTCCAGTTTTAAGGATTGTCTTCTCTTAAACTGTTGATAGGTTCACCTACCTACTGTTTGAACTGAATCCTAACTTTTTTCCTGACTTTAAGGAAATTTGCTTAAGCAAATTTCTCTTAACATTTTTTTATTTTGGTCTATTAAAACTAAAACTGTTTTTCTTGAAATAAAAAAATGCATAAAAAATACCTATTTAATGACTGCGGTAAGCTATATAGCCCCAGCTAGGTGCTACTTGATAGTATGTTCATTCCACCCACTGAGGGTTACACCTAAAGGCAGACATGTTCATAGATATGTGTATATCTATGATACAGGTATGTATATCTATATCATAGATATATGTGTTTATATGTATATATCAGCCATGCTTGCTACTGGAAGTTTTTAAATTAAGATCTTTAGTGAATCTATAAAGTGTGAAAAAAGAAAAAAAAATAAAAAGCATGGAAAACAACTGTAGATACCAGAGGCAGCATGGGAGGAGGGTCAGAAACGGCAGAGGATGAGAGGTAGGGAATCAAGGGGGTGGAGGAGCAAAATATATAAGAAACAGGAATTGGAAAATTACTTGTTGATTGCACGTATGGTAATATCCTTGATGAAGCCAACATACAGTGTACTCTGGATGGAAAATCTCATTTTGTGTACTGTAATGATGTACAGTGAATGAAAGTAAATAAATACTCTTTTAAAAAATTAAAAATAAAGGAGAACAGTAATTACTTTCATTAAAAATAATGCTAGATTTTGGCCAGCAGGCAGTGTAGTGCTTATATCACAGGACTCCCACTTGGCTGACTGTGGTTTGAGTCCTGGACCTGGTGACTTAAAACTCAAGCCCAGCACATGCACGTGTGTGCCCAAGATCCTAGGAGGAGAATGGAGGAGAAGGGATTGCAGCATGGCCATTCCTCTTGGGGGGGGGGTGAATTCTCACTTTCCCTCTCACTGTTCCCCACCCTCCGACCCTACCACACACGAGTGTGTGTGCCCTAAGGTAAAAACCTCTTAAAAAAAAAATACTACATTTTTTTAAAGTTATTTCCTTTATTTTATTTATCATTATAGTTATTTTAAATTTGACCAGAGCAAGACACACACAGAGAGAAAAGGCAAGAAAACAAGCTATCAAGTCTGGGACTCTAACCATGGTCAGCCATGTGGGAGTCCAGTGCCCCTAGCCACCATGCCACCTGCCAACCCCAAATACTACATTTTTAAGTTGAACAAAAAGTTCTGGTTACCCACTATCCCCTTAAAATCTTTTTAGATCCTATGAAGAAATAGATTATATTTGATGAATTCAGCTTGATTAACAAAAGTCCAGAGGTTGGGAGATAATAGAGAAATCCTTCCATCCGTCTGTTTTGTGTTTGTTTATTTTTGTCACCAATTCCAGATGTAGGAATATTTGTCACATCAGTTTGATACGGATCTTTCTTGCCATCTTTCTAGCAGCAGGTCCAACTTGCTCTTTCTCTTGTCAGACTGCTGCCGTTTCTGATGCGTGGGGCTTAATCTTCTGTCTCTGACCCCTCTGGCGTCACCTCGGTGCAGATAAACCCACCTAGGTGTCCTGTCTGTGCTGTGTGCTCTGCCGCAGGGGCATGGCCGTCCGTCAGGTGGCATGGTTCACGGCGTGTGTGTGCTGTGACCGGGTCTGAAGGGCTCAGCAGGCATCAGCAGACTGGAAGGTGGTTTAGAAGGAGGTTCCTTCCTCCCTGGGCTTCTCCAGTGGGAATCGGGCAGGTCAGTGTACAGACTAATGCAGAGATGTCTCAAAAGTGAAGGTGGAATTAAACGATATCTTCATTCAAGGACAAGAGGAGTGACTTAAACTGGAACATTAACTGTCAGAGTGCCTTTTTTAGAGATTGTGTCTTATGTGACCAAATTAAGTCATCTGCACTGCCACATGGCTTTCCAGAAAACAGTATTCTTGTTGTTAGTCACCTCGAAGGCAGTAATATTTAACATTTATTCTGCCAAAACCTGTTTAGAGTGCCTACCGTGAATGAGTTCATTTAATCCTTTGCAGCCCTGTGAAGGAGCATTATCCTCATTCACGGAGGAGATGCTCTGAACGAGAGTGGGAAGTGACGCGCTTCGAGGGACTGCAGAACCAGGCACGCCACTCAGAGCAGGCACCGCTCATCCCTACCAAAACGCGTTTGCCGCCGTGGGCTGTTCAGGAGAGATTTCCGCAGCCCTCAGCCATGTTAATTATCCTATATACTCTGCCGTAATAAGTAGTACTTGAATCTATCCGTACTTTAAATTACAGTGAAAATACATGCATTACTATACTTTCCCCAATTTAAAAAATAATTGATTTAAAATCTTGACTGGTCAAAATCTCTTTGCAATCTTGTATTTTTCTCCCTAAAGAAATATTTATTTAATTTTATTTATTATTGTTATTTTTTAATCTAACCAGAGAGAGATACAGAGAGAGGAAAAGTGAGAAAGCAAGCTACCAGGTCCAGAACTTGAACCACAGTTGGCCATATAGGAGTCCAGCACCCTAACCACCACACGACCTACTGGCCCTTTTCATTCTGTATTAAAAGATGTCTTCTTGTGCCAGCAGGTGGCATGGTGGTTAAGGTGCTGGATCCCCCATAGCCAACTCATGTTCAGGTCCCAGACCAGCAGCCTGAAAAGCATGCCAAGTGCAGGTGCATGTGTGCCCAAAGTCCTGCGAGAATGGAGGACAGGGATTGTGGGATGGCCAGTCCCACCGCTGGGGGAGAAGGTGATTTCTCACTCTCGCTGGATCTCTGCTTCTCTCCAGCAAGTACACCCACACTATGACAAAATATCTTTAAAAAAAAAGGTCTTCTCCTTTTACCAATTATTTTAGAAATTGTTGGCTGTATTAATGAACAGCTATGGGTCAGAATTAGGTGAGGGATGAACAGGCTGATTTTTCAGCAGCTAAGTATGAAGATTTATATGCTAGTTGCCCTAAATTATCACCACAAATAATCCTATTGTTAAAATAACATGACAGTCATAGTACATGAATATATGCAAATCCAGCCCCAAAATACTGGATAGCATTTTTTTTTTGAGAAGTTTTTCCCATAGGGCGCATGCGCTCGCCAGACAGACAGAGAGAGACATAGAGACAGAAAGGGAGAAATCACCCCCCAGGGGGGATGGTCACGCCGCAATCCCTTCTCCTCCATTCTCCTCCCGGGATATTGGGCACGCACGCACACGCGCCCAGCGTGAGTTTTAAGCCACCGGGTCTGGGACACAAACCGCGGTCGACTACATGGGAGTCCAGCAGGCAGTGTAGTGCTTATATCACAGGACTCCCACTTGGCTGACTGTGGTTTGAGTCCTGGACCTGGTGACTTAAAACTCAAGCCCAGCACATGCACGTGTGTGCCCAAGATCCTAGGAGGAGAATGGAGGAGAAGGGATTGCAGCATGGCCATTCCTCTTGGGGGGGGGGTGAATTCTCACTTTCCCTCTCACTGTTCCCCACCCTCCGACCCTACCACACACGAGTGTGTGTGCCCTAAGGTAAAAACCTCTTAAAAAAAAAATACTACATTTTTTTAAAGTTATTTCCTTTATTTTATTTATCATTATAGTTATTTTAAATTTGACCAGAGCAAGACACACACAGAGAGAAAAGGCAAGAAAACAAGCTATCAAGTCTGGGACTCTAACCATGGTCAGCCATGTGGGAGTCCAGTGCCCCTAGCCACCATGCCACCTGCCAACCCCAAATACTACATTTTTAAGTTGAACAAAAAGTTCTGGTTACCCACTATCCCCTTAAAATCTTTTTAGATCCTATGAAGAAATAGATTATATTTGATGAATTCAGCTTGATTAACAAAAGTCCAGAGGTTGGGAGATAATAGAGAAATCCTTCCATCCGTCTGTTTTGTGTTTGTTTATTTTTGTCACCAATTCCAGATGTAGGAATATTTGTCACATCAGTTTGATACGGATCTTTCTTGCCATCTTTCTAGCAGCAGGTCCAACTTGCTCTTTCTCTTGTCAGACTGCTGCCGTTTCTGATGCGTGGGGCTTAATCTTCTGTCTCTGACCCCTCTGGCGTCACCTCGGTGCAGATAAACCCACCTAGGTGTCCTGTCTGTGCTGTGTGCTCTGCCGCAGGGGCATGGCCGTCCGTCAGGTGGCATGGTTCACGGCGTGTGTGTGCTGTGACCGGGTCTGAAGGGCTCAGCAGGCATCAGCAGACTGGAAGGTGGTTTAGAAGGAGGTTCCTTCCTCCCTGGGCTTCTCCAGTGGGAATCGGGCAGGTCAGTGTACAGACTAATGCAGAGATGTCTCAAAAGTGAAGGTGGAATTAAACGATATCTTCATTCAAGGACAAGAGGAGTGACTTAAACTGGAACATTAACTGTCAGAGTGCCTTTTTTAGAGATTGTGTCTTATGTGACCAAATTAAGTCATCTGCACTGCCACATGGCTTTCCAGAAAACAGTATTCTTGTTGTTAGTCACCTCGAAGGCAGTAATATTTAACATTTATTCTGCCAAAACCTGTTTAGAGTGCCTACCGTGAATGAGTTCATTTAATCCTTTGCAGCCCTGTGAAGGAGCATTATCCTCATTCACGGAGGAGATGCTCTGAACGAGAGTGGGAAGTGACGCGCTTCGAGGGACTGCAGAACCAGGCACGCCACTCAGAGCAGGCACCGCTCATCCCTACCAAAACGCGTTTGCCGCCGTGGGCTGTTCAGGAGAGATTTCCGCAGCCCTCAGCCATGTTAATTATCCTATATACTCTGCCGTAATAAGTAGTACTTGAATCTATCCGTACTTTAAATTACAGTGAAAATACATGCATTACTATACTTTCCCCAATTTAAAAAATAATTGATTTAAAATCTTGACTGGTCAAAATCTCTTTGCAATCTTGTATTTTTCTCCCTAAAGAAATATTTATTTAATTTTATTTATTATTGTTATTTTTTAATCTAACCAGAGAGAGATACAGAGAGAGGAAAAGTGAGAAAGCAAGCTACCAGGTCCAGAACTTGAACCACAGTTGGCCATATAGGAGTCCAGCACCCTAACCACCACACGACCTACTGGCCCTTTTCATTCTGTATTAAAAGATGTCTTCTTGTGCCAGCAGGTGGCATGGTGGTTAAGGTGCTGGATCCCCCATAGCCAACTCATGTTCAGGTCCCAGACCAGCAGCCTGAAAAGCATGCCAAGTGCAGGTGCATGTGTGCCCAAAGTCCTGCGAGAATGGAGGACAGGGATTGTGGGATGGCCAGTCCCACCGCTGGGGGAGAAGGTGATTTCTCACTCTCGCTGGATCTCTGCTTCTCTCCAGCAAGTACACCCACACTATGACAAAATATCTTTAAAAAAAAAGGTCTTCTCCTTTTACCAATTATTTTAGAAATTGTTGGCTGTATTAATGAACAGCTATGGGTCAGAATTAGGTGAGGGATGAACAGGCTGATTTTTCAGCAGCTAAGTATGAAGATTTATATGCTAGTTGCCCTAAATTATCACCACAAATAATCCTATTGTTAAAATAACATGACAGTCATAGTACATGAATATATGCAAATCCAGCCCCAAAATACTGGATAGCATTTTTTTTTTGAGAAGTTTTTCCCATAGGGCGCATGCGCTCGCCAGACAGACAGAGAGAGACATAGAGACAGAAAGGGAGAAATCACCCCCCAGGGGGGATGGTCACGCCGCAATCCCTTCTCCTCCATTCTCCTCCCGGGATATTGGGCACGCACGCACACGCGCCCAGCGTGAGTTTTAAGCCACCGGGTCTGGGACACAAACCGCGGTCGACTACATGGGAGTCTAGCGACATAGCCATTACGCTAACTGCTGGTCCATGGATAGCATTTATTAAGGTAGCTTTTGGACATCAGCATTTTTTTTTTTAATTTTCAGAATCAATTAATTTGCATTCCAAAGAAGTGCACATAGATTGAGAGATTGAAAGCTATTGTTTAAAAGTTCTAGAAAAAGGTGACTGTCAAAAAATAAATATCTTGGGCTAGCCAGTGGCATGGTGGTTAAGGTGACTGGATCCCACATGGCCAAATGCACAGTTCAAGTCCTGAACCCAGTGTCTTGGAAAACATGTAACATGCTTGTCTCCTCTATTCCTGCGAAGAGAATAGAGGAAAAGGGACCGTGACCTGGTCACCCCCTGGGGGTGTGATTTCTCACTCTCTCTCTCATTATTGCACACGTCCTATAGAAAATTATAAAAAATAAAATTTCTTTTGAAAAATGAACATCTGTTGTACTGAGGTTCAAAATATTTCAAAGATTTTATAAAATAGAATTAAAATAAATTGTTGCACTTTAATGCTGGAAAAGTATCTGTGGTCATTGGTTTTCAGGGTAGAACATGCCTGAAATAAAGTTTATAGTTTGCCAGTCTGTTCCTGAGTAGGGCATTCTAAATCGAATGCACTGTTTTCCCTGGGCTCGTATAAAATTGTAACCAACTAATGGTCACATCTGAAATTACGGGTTCCCTGGAAATAATTTTGAACGTGTGTATTCTGGGTCTACCTAGATTTAAGCAGTTGATTCATCAAGAATATACGAAGGGATGAATAGATAGAGCTGTGCTCAGATACACAAGAGCTCTTCATAAGCACACCCGAACTGCAGCGCCGAGACCAACACCGCACGAAGCCCCAGGGTGGAAAACGCACTCAGAGCCTAACTAAATCTGCACCGCTTCTCGGTCACGGGCTGGGCCCAGTGAAAGGGCAGCTGGGTCATCTCTCTCTGGGTTAGTGCTCACCTCAACTTCAATCTCTGCCAAGTAGAAGACTCTCAAAGTCGAGTTCTCCTGTGCTGATTGGCCTCACAGTGGCCTCCCTTATTATTTTAGAAGCACTCACCAGGGGAACTACGAGGCAGGACTGGCTCTCAGGGGCTGCCTCTACAGGACTCCGTGTTTGACACCAAGGCCGTGTTACGGCGTACTTCTGGTCTGAGCCGTCTTGAGTAACTTCCAGCTCTTCTGGCTGTGTGTGGAAGTAACCGTTCTCTTACTGTGCAGTAGGGAGGACAGGTGTGTTACCCCTTTTCATGACCTAAGGCTGCTCTGGGTCTGTAACTTTTACGCAGACTGGTAAGATCAGCCGTAGCTGAACATCCTTCTTGTCATTACCATAATGCCATAACTGCAGCAAGGAAAAATAAATAAATAAATAACATAAACATAAGCCGTAATTGAAGGAAGTAACAAGTACCTCCTTGTTCAGACATAATTTCATCCATTAAGTAAATCTTGCAATACAGCCTTGGGAAAACCTTCACACGTACAGGAAAGTGCATATTATAGCCACACATGTTGGTGCATTTTCACACGGAACACACACACGAATTCGCATCAGCTTCACACACACGAATTCGCATCAGCTTCACACACACAAAACTAGCATCAGCTTCATGGAAGCAGACTGCTACCAACCCCCCCAGCTAGCCCTCCTGCGCCCTCTTCTCACACCATCCCCTGCCCTCACCCGGGTGTCTCTAAAGGCACAGAGGGTGGGGTCTGGAAGCCGAGGGTTCTAAGGCCAAGGAGAGGACTCCTCTGCTGCCGCTTACCCAACCCTAGGCCAGGGCAATGTTGAGGTATCTGCTGCACCTTTAATCATAATTGTCTTTTTTCTTTTTCTTTTCTTGTTTCATTCAGTTTGAGCGCTTCCTAGTTCTTGGTATGATGAGTAATTTTAAAACCTAGACATTGTGTGTCCCTGCGTCTTTCTTAGGCCTTCTGTTTTGGCTGATTTTCTTGGGCACCACTCCAGCAGGGATAGAGGAGCTGCTGCCTCGTCCTATCCAGGTCACGTAGAAATCAGGTTCCCCACTTGTCCTCTTTCATTGCCCGAGGGGTGACAGAGCTGTGAGTTTACATGCCCCCCTGGGTTCCACTGGTACAAATCTGCCTGCAAGGGCAGGAGTCCATCCTCTGACTCCGCAGGGGTGAAGAGTGGAGGCCTCGTTCAAGCTGGCGGTAGAGGAAGTCCTCACTCCAGAGGCCTCCTCTGACCTCGCTGTTGCCTGGTGGGAGTGGAGTTCCAGGGTCCTCACCTGGTCTCCAGCGACACTACCTGGTGGGGACAGGCTGGAGTAGAAGCCTAGACTCTCCACTTGGCCTTCGCTGGTACGAGGGGTAGGGTGAGGGCATTGAGGCCGGGGGGATGATCGTGGTCTTTGGAGTAGAGTGATGACCAGGTCTTGGTTTTCTGTCTTGCTAGGAAACCTCCTTGGCTGGGGAGAGCGGGCTCTTGTCAGGGCTTTTGGTCTGTGCCATTGACATGTTCAGGTCTCTGGCCCCTCGAGCCGCACGTGTGGTACCTAAGGCAGAGAAGAAACCCGGGGAACCTGCCATCTGTGTCCTGCGGGTCACAGCATCCCTAACCGATCTGCCCACTTTTCCTTTTTATGTTGATCTCTGTGTACGTAGATCTAAGTTGTACTTTCATACTTAGTGTACTAAAGAAAAAGGTTATTCCTGATACTTCTTAAAGACAGTGAGACAGGGCCGGCAGGTAGCGTGGTGGTTAAGGCACTGGATCTCACATGGCCTCCTTCTTGGTTCAAATCCCAGTATAGCAGCATAAAAGTCATACTGGGTGGGACCAGCAGTTGGTGTAATGGCGATGTTGCTGGACTCCCATGTAGCCGACCAGGACCCGGTAGCTTAAACTCAGGCCGGGTGCGTGTGCGTGCGTGCCCAAGATCCCGAGAGGAGAATGGAGGAGAAGGGATTGTGGCATGGCCATCCTCTCTGGGCGGTGATTTCTTGCTTTCTGTCTCTCTGTTTCTGGCAAACGCATGCGCCCTATAGCAAAAACCTCTCCAAAAAAAAAGTCATACTAGGCATGTGTACCTGCGTCCCCAAAAATCCTGAGAAGAGAATGTAGAAAAAGGAATTGTGATGTGGCCATCCCCCAGGGGGTGATTTCTCAGGCTCCTATCCCCCTCACCCTGTCTCTCTCTGACAAACTCTCGCATTCTATGGCAAACTTTAAAAAAAAAAAAGACGGTAGGGCTGGCTTTACTCAGGAGGACTCCTGCTGTAAGACGAGGCTGGTGCTTCTGGAGGGGAGGTCGGGTTCAGCTGAGGGCACAGCCAGGGCACGTGGAGGCGCTTGGCCAGCGGGAGAGCTCCAAGAGGAGGCGTCGGGAGGTAGGGTTATTTATTCTATGCAGTCCGTCACTGGACACCACCGCAGCCCGTGAGGTTCATTTCCCGGCGTGGTCGGCCGCACACCGGTCCAGTTACAGATACTGCCATCCACGTCATCAACACAGTCCTCCGTTTCACTATTTTCCTCCTTGATCTCCACCGCCCGCCCTGCTCCCACACTGCCTCCAGTGTCCGCAACACCCTCCACGCTTCCACACCCTGCACTCCTTCCTGTAGACTGACTCGGCGGGATTAGTGCTGAAGGCAGGCCAGAGTGATGAGACTCCGACAGGAGCATGAGGCATTTGATCAGATCCTGAGTGGCCGGAAACCGAGGGCGGGGGATTTTTGCTAAACTAACCCAGGCTCTGACTCCAGTTAGGTCGAGTAGAGCCTTCAAATGGGAGGTGTCGGGAATAATATGAGTGCTTCCTCTTCCAGAAGCACAAGTGAAGCTAACATTTATTTTTAAAGGAATACTTAGGCCAAGCTACCTTTCCTCTTTAGGAAAACCAAAGATATATCCTGGGCTTAGATACATAAGTAATCAGTGAACTAAATCTTAAGCCTTAGCTTCTGAGAACCCAATTATTTTAGGTCATAATTTTTATCACCACCATATTCTATGTGTTTTAGAAAAACCACAGCTTGGGCCAGCAGGTAGCGTGGTATTTAGAGTGCTGGACTCCCACTTGGCCAGCCATGGTTTGAGTTCCGGACGGGGCAGCTTACTTTCTCACTTTCCCTCTCTCTCTCTCTGTCTCTCTCTCTCTCTCTGGCCAAATTAAAATATAATAATAATAAAATTATATAAGTAATTGTTAAAGAAAAAGGAAAACAATCACACCTCTAGTAGCAGATGTGTTTTGATGTCCTATATCATTAATTTATTCATTTTCCCATTTCTTTTAAGTGGTCCTTAATGGTTACTCATTCCTTACCAGAATCTGTGTCTGATACTACTTGCATATTTCTAGAAGTAAATGTTTTTCAAGTACTTGGGTTTATCAAAGGATGAATCAAATTTCAGCACCTGTGAAGCAATGAGATCATTTAAGATACTTTTCTATAATTTAATTTTTTTCTTAAGAAAGATCTGATTTTGGTAATGACCCTTTTCTTTATTTCACTCGACACAAAAGACTAAAAGCCATTTAACTTCCTCCAAAAAGGAAAGAAGGAAAGAAAACTTTAAGGACTAGAGAAGCACCAAGAATATATGGGACCAGCAGTTAATGTAATGGGTATGTTGCTGGACTCCCATATAGTTGACCGCAGTTCGAGTCCCGGACCCAGTGGCTTAAACTCACGCTGGGTGCGTGTGCATATGTACACAAGATTCCAAGAGGAGAATGGAGGACAAGGGATTACGGCATGGCCATCCCCCCCGGGGGTGATTTCTCGCTTTCTGTCTCTCTGTCTCTGTCTTTCTAGTGAGCGCACAACACAAGCCCTATAACAAAAACCCCTCCAAAAAAAAAAAAAAAAAAAAGAATATATTGTCACTATATAACACTTTTAACAATTTGACTACATATATAAGTTTGTAAAATGAATGGAGATGCAGAAAAATTGTGTGGTTTTTTGGTTTTTTGGTTTTTTTGAGAGGTTTTTGCTATAGGGCATGTGCGCTTGCCAGAGAGACAGAAAGCGAGAAACCACCCCCCAGGGGGGATGACCAGGCCACAATCCCCCCTCCTCCGTTCTCCTCTTGGGATCCTGGGCACGCACACACACGCGCTCGGCGTGAGCCCCAAGCCACCGGGATGGGACGCGCACCACAGTTGACTACATGGGAGTCCAGCGACATAACCATTACGCTAACTGCTGGTCCTGGAGACTGGGGATTTTAAGACTGCAGTGCAAGCAGGTTTGTCTGTCTGGTGAGGGCCGATCTCTGCTTCCAGAATGAAACCGTCTTGCTCCCTCCTCCTAAGGGGAGGAGCACTGCCCTCACATGGTGGACAGCAGGTCTAGCAGACCGAGTGCTGCATGGAGCCTCTTCCATGAGGGCCTTAATCCCATTCCTGAGGAGAGGCCTTCATAACCTAATTACCTCCTACAGGGTCCTACCTCTCTTCTTCTCCTTCTCCTTCTTCTCATTCTTGTTCTTGTTCTCGTTCTCGTTCTCATTCTCGTTCTCGTTCTTGTTCTTGTTCTTAGGGTACATGTGCTCTCAGGACAAAGAGAGAGAGAAAGTGAGAAATCATCCCCTGAAGGGATGTCCACGCTGTAATCCCTTCTCTATTCTTCCCCTGAGATTCTGGGGCATGCACACGCACCCAGCATGATTTCCAAGCTGGTAGGTCCGGGATTCAAACCGCAGTCGTCCATGTGGAAGTCCATTGCCTTTAGCACCATGCCACCTGCTGGCTCCAAGGCCCCACCTCGTAATATCATCACATTGACCATTACGTTTCAACACCTGAATTTTGGAAGGAACACATACAAATCAGAACACTCATTGAATTAAATGAGTTCTTTAGAAAAATTGCTGATTCCAGATCTGAGACAAGAAATAGACCAAATAAACCTGGCACTTTCTTTTATTAGAAAACAAGAGTCGTCATAAGGACCATGCAGAAGAATGTCGAAACCTTGATGCCTTCCTCACTAATGGAAATCGTTTACTTCCCTTTCTCTCATCTATGAGAGCAGTTTTATCCTCCTGAAATTCCACTCACAGGAAGGCGAAGAGGATTGTGTGTACGCACACACTGACTTACTGATTTAACGGGTCGGTGCCCTAGCGGACTTCAGTGATGGCAACTCTGTTTTCTTTTTTTTAAGAGCGAGTTTTCTTTATGCACAGGAATGCACATCAGTTTATTTTGTTTTAAATACCCTTATTTACTAATATATAATTCACATTCTATATAAATTACCCATATATTAGGTTGTCAGAAAACTCATGCCATGTTTTTTTTCTATATAAAAATGCTTCATGACTTTTCTGACAACTCAATAAAGTATATAATTCCATATTTTTTTAGTAAATTACAGGGATGTACAACCACTACAATTTTCCTATGCTTTTAAAAGTATCTTTTCCATTAATAATTATTTATTATTATTTTTGTAATTTGGCCAGAGTGAGAGGGGGAAGGTAAGAAAGCAGCCACCAGGTTCGAGACTTGAACCGTGGTCAGCCATGTGGGAGTCCAGCGCCCTTACCAGCACACCACCTGCTGATCCCAGTGTCCTACCTTTTTACATATTCAGTATGTTCTAACAAAATTAAAAATTGAAAACATTATTGGTTTTATGCTCAAGTTGTTCGTATTAGCCATTATCCCTTCCCCTGGGCTTACTAACTGCTAATTTGCTTTCTGTCTCTTAAGGATTTACTAAAACTGGACATTTCATATAAATGAAATAAAATGTGCAGCCTTCCGTGTGACATCGCTCACTGAGCATGGCGAGCCAAGGGTCATCCAGTACATGAATCAGCATGTCGTCCCTTTCATGGCCGCGTAGTACTCCATTATTATATGCCACACTTTACCCATTCATAAACCACTGGACATTTGGGGCGTCTTTTTTTTGCTATAATGAATAGTTATCATTTATGTACAGGTTTTGTTTTGCATGAAAATATGTTTTTCATTATGTCAGGTATACACGTAAGAATGAACTTGCTAGGTTACGTGTAACTGAGTGGTTGTTGTTTTGTGGAACTTCCTGTTGGCAAAGAGGCTGCAGCACTTTGCAGTCCCGCCAGCAGTACATGAGCATGCCTACACACTCTCTCCAAACTCGGCATTGCCTTTCTTCTCTTTTAGAGAGAGGTCTTTACTCTAGGGCACGTGTGCTCACCAGAGAGACAGAGAGAAACAGAGACAGAAAGCAAGAAATCACCCCCTAGAGGGGATGGCCACACTGTAATCCCTTCTTCCCTATTTTCCTCTCAGGATTTTGGGCATGCACCCACATGTGCCTGGCATGCGTTTTAAGCCACTGGGTCCTAGACTCAAACCACAGTCAACTACTTGGGAGTCCAGTGACGTAACCGTTATGCCATATGCTGATCACATCTTTCTTTTTTTTTTTTAAGAGGTTCTTGCTATAGGGTGCTTGCGCTCACCAGACAGACAAAGAGAGACAGAGAGACAGAAAGCAAGAAATC
>NW_006201391.1:1618752-1624085 GCF_000334495.1 Tupaia belangeri chinensis
GGGATGTCCACCCCGCAATCCCTTCTCACAAGTACACAAGCCTGGTGTGAGTTTTAAGCCACCAGGTCCAGGATGCAAACCACGGTTGGCTACATGGGAATCCAGCGACATGGCCATTATGCTAACTGCTGGTCCCACATCTTTCTTTTTTCACAGCCATTTTCTTGTATGACGTGGTATCTCATTGTCACTTTTATTTTAATTGCCAAAATGCGTGTACACTCACTAGAGAGAGAGACAGAGAACCCCCAGTGGGGCTTGGTCATGTCACAGTCCAACCTCCTTCATTCCTTCGTCTCATCAGATTTGGGGTGCATGCACACGCCCACGCACACACTGTCCATGGCATGTTTCTTAAGCCACCGGGGCTACGATTCAAACTAGCAGTCATGTAGAATTCAGCTTCCGTAGCCATGACGCTGTGGGATTGGCCCGAGGTCAGTCTTTATATGTTGAATGATAGGAGTTGACCCCAACGCCATTTTTTAATATGTAGGTGTCCATTTATTCCAACACCGTTTGTTGAAAAGACTATCCTTTCTCCATTGAATTGTCTTGGAAGCCTTTTTGAAAACTGACCATGAAGTTAAGGTTTCTGGGCTCTCGGTTATGTTTCATCAGTCTATTTATATCAATATCTCGCATTCTTAGTTACTGCAGCTTTATAGGAGGTTTTAAAATCAGAAAATAGAGCCAACCCAATTTTGTTCTTCTCATTCAGGATTAGCTTGGCTACTTTCATATGATTTTCTACAACAGTGTATGAATCTGTAGTTGTCTCAGAATAAAAAGTTGAAGAAATAGGAAAAGTACTCCAGTAATAAAGGGAAGGGAGGAGATAGCAAACGAGTGCAGTCGTGAAGTGACCGTGTTTAACGCTGGATGTGGATTTGTGGGTTTCTGTCTGTTCTTTAGTTTGGTGTATTTTTAGAAATTCTCAATATAGGGACCAGCAGTTAGCGTAATGGCCATGTCGCTGGACTCCCATGTAGTCAACCGCAGTTCGCGTCCCGGACCCGGTGGCTTAAAACTCACGCCGGGTGCGTATGCGTGCGTGCCCAAGATCCCAAGAGGAGAATGGAGGAGAAGGGATTGCGGCGTGACCATCCCCCCTGGGGGGTGATTTCTCGCTTTCTGTCTCTATGTCTCTCTCTGTCTGTCTGGCGAGTGTACGCGCCCTATAGCGAAAACCTCTCACAAAAAGAAAGAAAGAAATTCTCAACATAAAATACAATTTGTTTTTTTATCATTTGTTTTTCTGAGAGACTTTCGCTATAGGGTGCGTACTCTCACCAGAGAGACAGACAGAAAGCAAGCAATCATCCCCCCCCCAGGGGGGATGGCCACACCACAATCCCTTCTCCTCCATTCTCCTCTCAGGATTTGGGGCGAACACACACAGAGACCCAGTGTAAATTTCAAGCCACCAGATTTGGCACTCGAACCACGGTCGGCCACGTGGGAGTCCAGCGCCTTAACCACTATACCACTTGCTGGCCCTTGTTTCTTTATAGTTTTAAAAATACAGACAGGCTCTGAGGCGAGACTGTTAGAGTCCCAGCCCTGTGATGTGCTCCTTCCAGGAGCTACATTAAGTTAGGCTCTGCAGTTCCTGGCCCAGGGCGCAGTTGCCTGTGCCTATGATCGTAGTGAACGCGGGGGCTAGGGCTGAAGGCCACAACGCTGCGCCACTCTGTGATATCAATGACGGGCCGGCGGTGGCAACCCATAAAACATGGCGGTCTGCGAGGCAGTCCCACGTGCCGAGGTTCCTGGTTGGCGTCCAGAGATCTCCCAGCAGGCATGTGCTTGCCCCAGATCCAGGGTTAGCTGAAGGCAGTGGGGAGGCGATGAGTCAGAGCCTCAGGACCCTGTGGGGAGGACTCTCTCTCTCACACGTGGAAGAAATAAACTTTTTAAAGTTAGAGTTCTTAAAAATATTGTTGGAAAATGCAGATTATGAAAAAGCTATGCATGGATTTCAAAATATTTTTTATACCAAAAGAAGCTCATACTGTAGTATCATTTTCCACACACGTTTTGATCCTCATACCTCTCTCTATCTGTCTCCCTTTCCTTTTCCCTTTCTCCTTTTCTCAGTCCTGTAAAGGAAAACATTTTGGAAAAATACGATAAAGAACTTCATGCCACTATGTAACTTACCAAACCCAAATAGTTTTTGAAACCAACAAATTAAATCAGTTTACTATCTTCCTACCAGCAGATATAAAGCCTAGATTTACAAGTAAGTTCCACCTAACATCAAACAGTAAATTGTGTCTACTTCTATAACAATTGCTCTGGAAAATGCAGTAAAGTTCCGTGGTTCATCTTATGAGTTTTGCATAACTTCGATGTTAAAACTAGAGAACATACAAAGAAATTATAGGAAAATAATATCTATGAACTTAAGCACAAAGATTCTAAATAAAATACTAGCAAATTCAGCAATGCCTAAAAATATTACTTCTGTACAAGGAGAGTTTATCAGGACGATAGTAGAGTTTTTAAGGACGATTTTAGATTTAGAAAGGAGAAAATTAGAATCTCACCATGTTCAGGAAAAAACCTTGAGGAAATGAGGCTGGAATGATAGTAAGTGGCCTATAGATACTTAAGGCCCTCGGTGTGCTCTTCACTGTGAAGTTCGGGTCCCGGTGGCTGCCTTCTGCCAGTGTACAGATTTTACGTTTAAGCAGGAATAATGTCAAGGTCAGATTTGTTTTTTCTTTTTGTTTTTCCTTTTTATTTATTTTTTTTTTGGAGAGGTTTTTGCTATAAAGTGCATGCGCTCGAGAGACACAGAGACAGAAAGCAAGAAATCAACCCCCGGGTGGATGGCCACACCACAATCCCTTCTCTCCAGAGATCTCCCAGCAGGCATGTGCTTGCCCCAGATCCAGGGTTAGCTGAAGGCAGTGGGGAGGCGATGAGTCAGAGCCTCAGGACCCTGTGGGGAGGACTCTCTCTCTCACACGTGGAAGAAATAAACTTTTTAAAGTTAGAGTTCTTAAAAATATTGTTGGAAAATGCAGATTATGAAAAAGCTATGCATGGATTTCAAAATATTTTTTATACCAAAAGAAGCTCATACTGTAGTATCATTTTCCACACACGTTTTGATCCTCATACCTCTCTCTATCTGTCTCCCTTTCCTTTTCCCTTTCTCCTTTTCTCAGTCCTGTAAAGGAAAACATTTTGGAAAAATACGATAAAGAACTTCATGCCACTATGTAACTTACCAAACCCAAATAGTTTTTGAAACCAACAAATTAAATCAGTTTACTATCTTCCTACCAGCAGATATAAAGCCTAGATTTACAAGTAAGTTCCACCTAACATCAAACAGTAAATTGTGTCTACTTCTATAACAATTGCTCTGGAAAATGCAGTAAAGTTCCGTGGTTCATCTTATGAGTTTTGCATAACTTCGATGTTAAAACTAGAGAACATACAAAGAAATTATAGGAAAATAATATCTATGAACTTAAGCACAAAGATTCTAAATAAAATACTAGCAAATTCAGCAATGCCTAAAAATATTACTTCTGTACAAGGAGAGTTTATCAGGACGATAGTAGAGTTTTTAAGGACGATTTTAGATTTAGAAAGGAGAAAATTAGAATCTCACCATGTTCAGGAAAAAACCTTGAGGAAATGAGGCTGGAATGATAGTAAGTGGCCTATAGATACTTAAGGCCCTCGGTGTGCTCTTCACTGTGAAGTTCGGGTCCCGGTGGCTGCCTTCTGCCAGTGTACAGATTTTACGTTTAAGCAGGAATAATGTCAAGGTCAGATTTGTTTTTTCTTTTTGTTTTTCCTTTTTATTTATTTTTTTTTTGGAGAGGTTTTTGCTATAAAGTGCATGCGCTCGAGAGACACAGAGACAGAAAGCAAGAAATCAACCCCCGGGTGGATGGCCACACCACAATCCCTTCTCCTCCATTATCCTCTCGGGATCTTGGGCACGCTTGCACACGCGTCCGGCATAAGTTTACGCCACCGGGTCCGGGACTCAAACCGCGGTCAACTACGTGGGAGTCCAGCGACATAGCCATTACACTAACTGCTGATCCCAAGATCAGATTTTTTATTGAAAGATGACAACTATGACTGCAGTGTAGAGGAATGATATGGTACTGTGGATAAAAAGTAGTTTCTTACCGGGGAACTGTCTGGAAATATTAATAGGACCAACACAGCTTTGTGATTTCGCTGGATGTAAACACTTGTGGAAACTAGGAAGATGAGAATGACTCAGGCTGGTTTATTTATTTCTCCCATCAGAGAGAGATAGCTCCTCCCTGAGCTGAGTCTTCGTACGGCAGCCCACCCTAGCTCCAGCTGGCGGGGATCCATGCTCGCCTGTGCAGGGAGACCTGGGGATGCAGACCAGGGCTTTCCCACGTGGCTTCAGCCTCATGCGCGTCCCTCCACCGCGGCACCCGTTGCTGTGGCCGGTCTGGTCGTTGAACACGATTCAATCTGATGTCCCTTCAGCTCGCTACTGAAAGATGAATAATCCTCTCCTCGGCCGGCCTCCCTGGCACAGAGGTCACACACTCGGTGATACCAAAGCCACATGGGAAGGTCCAGGTCCATACCCCACATGCCTCTCTGTTCACACTGGATGAGCAGATGTGATCCTAGCTCGCCGGGGGGCGAGCACAAGGACTCCATTAGAGGTCGTCCCCTTTTGTTTCTCTCATTCTTATGTAAGAAATAAGCTTTTTTAAAAAGCTCATTGAAACCTGTTTCTTAGTCTGTTAAACAGATCCTGTAACTAGAGCTCTCAGTTGTTATAGCGACAATAAGGACATATATCTCACTGGAATCCAGACCTTTCCTCCTTTTTTTTAAGAATTATTTTAATCAACTTTTACAATTTATTTATCTATCATTTATTTTCATTTGACCAGAGAGGAACAGAATGAGAATGACAGAGAGAGAGAAGGAAAGTGAGAAAGCAAGCCACCAGGTCCAGGACTCAAACCATGGTCGGCCATGTGCGAGTCCAGCACCGTTAACCACCATGCCACCTGCCAGCCTCCAGACCTTTTCTTTTAATACCTGGGTCTGGATATCTAACATATTCTGTTTCTCAGCTTAACAGAACTACTTTTCTCCGAAATGCAGTTTCTCTAACACCTCGTTTGGGCATTAATATTTTAGTGTTTGAAGAAAAAATTAAGAGAATGAACAATGAACTCCTTACTTCTGGGAGGATATGTATACCTCAATGCATAGATACCCGTTTTATAGCTAAAGAAGTTTGTTTCAGCAAGTTTCTTTCTTCCTTTCTTGTCCGCTCCCTCTCATCCCCCTCCCACTCT
>NW_006201391.1:1624105-1634460 GCF_000334495.1 Tupaia belangeri chinensis
TTTCCCCTTAATACAGGCAATCCTATTATTTATGTCCTTGGGACTAGGGGGTTTCAGCTCTGCACTCACATGTAGCCTGGTTCAAGAAAAACAGTTCTAAAGTACCTTTCATGGTAGTAAAATATGAAGCACTTACTCAGCTTACTTCTTTAGCTTTTTGGTCTTATCTTGACTAGAGCCTACATAGTCCAAGAGCTGCTTAGGAGCAGAGTCGATTTGCATGGTCTGCACAACGCTCCGTGAATGCCCCGTGAGCGCCCCGTGAATGCCCCGTGAGCGCCCCGTGAATGCCCCATGAGCGCCCCGTGAATGCCCCGTGAGTGCTCTGTGAATGCCCGAGCGCTCTGTGAGTGCCCCGTGAATGCCCCGTGAGTGCTCTGTGAATGCCCCGTGAGCGCTCTCTGAGTGCCCAGTGAGTGCCCCGTGAGCGCCCCGTGAGTGCCCTGTGAATGCCCCATGAGTGCCCCGTGAGTGCCCCATGAGCGCCCCCGTGAGTGCCCCGTGAATGCTCCGCGAGCCGCCAGCTGTCCAGTGCTCTCTGCAGGAAACAGACTTCACCTCCAAGTTCTGAGCGCCAGACCTAGGAACGCTGAACCCTGATCTCATGTCTTTTAGAAATGGGGAAGTCCTTTGAACTGTGTCTCCCTTCTCTTACGTGGATCAAATAAGTCATCTTTGCTCAGTCTACTGGGATCAGTGCCTTTAGGCAGGCATCCCTAAGAAGTAGTTGAAATGCATCCTGCCTTGAAAATGGATTTATGTGTGCTATCTTAGGATTTCTTTTGAAAATTTTCACTTATCCTAGGTACCAGGTATTGCAAGTAAGTGTCTAATGTTCTAAGAAAATAACCAACCGAGCGTACTTTTCCCCACGTTAGTAATAAAGCCATGGGGAAGTTTCTTACCCAAATGAACGGCACGCATAAACTTTCTGGGTACGCCTCCTTTGTTCTTTCCTCTCTTCTTCCCCTTTCCCAAAAGCTGGCTTGCAGAAGACCTTCCATTGGTCACGAAATGCCACATGACACAAGAAAAACTGCTCTACTTATGTTCAAGCTTGCCTCAGGCTCTTCAGGCTGTCGTAACAAAGTTTTTAGACTGGGCAGTTATAAACCGTGGCAGTGCATTGCCCACAGTTCTGGAGACCAGGACGTCCAAGTCCAGGCACTGGCAGATTCCATCCGGCGAGGGCTCTCCACTTCTCTCGCTGGGCCCTCACATGGCAGCAAGGGCACAGATGCTCCCTCGGGTCTCGTACAGGTCAGAGCCCCACCCTCCAGCCCAGTACCGTCACCTTAAGGGTTAGGATTTCACAATGGAAAATTTAGGGGGACACAAACATTCAGACCACAGCAGAGGTCACTGGGTCATCCTGGGAAAGAGAAACCTGGTATCACATTGTCTCTTCTCCTGGGAGGAACTTGTTTTAATATGTGCATATATTACCAGGTGAAACCCTGAAGACCCTAAATGGCCAGTAAAGTGGTACTGGATTTTTTTTTAAAGAGAGATTTTCTTTGCTATAGGGCACATGTGCTCACTAGAGAGACAAAGTGAGAAATCACCCGCAGGGTGACGGCCACACCGCAGCCCCTACTCCTCTTCGTTCTCTCAGGGGTTTGGGCACATACACACATAATCATTACGCCACCTGCTGGTCCCAAAATGGTACTCATTAAACATGCATTCAAATGAATGCTATGCAGCCCATTCAAATTAGATTTTAGAATACTATTTAATGACATGAATAGATGAAGGCTAAAAACTGTCGAGCACTGCTTTTATGCCATGCACACTTCTAAGCGCGTTCCTCGTGTTGACCCGGGTGGTTAATACAGCAGTCTCATGGGGGAGAAGATTGTTTTCTCTGCTTTATAGATGAGGAAACCGAGGCTCAGAGCTCTCTAGTAGCTTGCCGAAGTTACATAAGTGATAAAGGGGCAGAGCTAGATTTCAGGCTTGAGCAGCTGGGCTCTGCTCCCTTGCTGGGGCATCATTACATATCTCTGAACCTCTTTATGGAACTAGACAAAATGTTTTTAATTTACCTAGAGAAGAAAAGACATTAAAGGTAACCAATCACATTTTGACAAAGCAGAATTGATGGAGGAAAGGAACACAGCATGTCCCGCCAGTAATTTTAAAAATACCATAGTGGAGCAAAAATAGAGAAAACATAGACTAACTTAGAAGACTGTACCACTTCTTGTGTTATCAAAGAGGATGCTGAATGGATATACCAAATGGGAGCAGTGACTATCACTGACTGGCGGGAGTACAGGACTTCTTCCCCCCTCCTCTTCCTCCCTCTCCTTTCCCCTCCCCTCCAGTCTGCTCTCCTCTCAACTTTCCCATTCCACTTCCTTTCCTTCTTTTCATATCATCTACAGTGAACATTTTTAAATCACACAATATTAACAAGTTTATTTTTAATGCTAAAACTTCCAGTCTTAACATTATTTTATTATTGGATCGTCAGGAAAGTCGTGAGGCATTTTTGCATAGAAGAATATATAAAGATACATCATGGCATACATATACCTTGCTGTTTGATTTTACCCATAGTGTATTGTCCGAATTGCTTTTTTGCAGAGTAAATTCTCTAAAATGTTCAATACATTATTCATTTACTTGGGGCTTACATTAACCAGTCACAGAAAATCACCAATTCAGCTCTCCATTTTTGGTAAAGATGGAGAAAAGACAATGGAATAATTCCCTCTGCCTTAAGAATTGAAGAGTTCATAACCTCTGACTTGCTTTCAAAACCTGAATTGTTTATTGATATAGAAAGAAAAGCTTTTGTATTTATATATGTAGCTTCCGTTCAATCACCCTACCGAGCTCTGTACTAAGTTTTGTTCATTGTTAATTGATTCCCTTGGCTTTTCTAGGTATGTAGTCATTTTATTTACCTTTCTTACCAGTATATATGGCCTATATATTCTATAACATTTAAAAAAAGGAACCGTTGTTTAAAAAGAACATATTCTTAAAATAGTAACATAGAAAGGCAGGTCGCATAGCATAAAGTGGAAAAAATTACATTAGAGGCCTACGTATAATAGAACATAGCCTGTACCAATTTATGTGCCTATTTAGTCAGTTTAGATCACCATAACAAAATGGCAAAGACCACAGTCAGTCAGCTCCTCGCAGTTCTGGAGGCTGGGAAGTCCCAGAGGTTCTGGAGGCTGGGAAGTCCCAGAGGTACCGGACCGGGCAGTTGGTGTCTGGTGACAGCTCCTTCTGGTTTGCAGAGGCTGCCTTCATGCTTGTTCTCACAGGGCAGAGCCATTCTCTGCCCTGCTTCTTCCTCTTACAGAGCTGTGGTCCTATTGGCCGAGGGCTCCACCCTGATGACCTCATTCAGCCTCTCCCAGCCCTCCCAAGGTTAGGGCTTCAGTGTACAAATTGCAGGGGGCATGGTTCAGTCCACACTGCCTAAACATTTGCCAGTATCCTGGAAAATCCTATTTGTAATTTTTTTTTCATACAGAATACATTTTATTCTTTCTTATGAAGTTCTTAAGGTACTTGTTACTTCACAGTGTCCCATAGGAATTTTCTCTAAATTTAACATTTTGAATCATTTCCTCTAGACACAAAATCGAATGAAGCTAATGGCCGATAACTATGAGGATGACCACTTCAAATCCTCTCATTCCAATCAAACGAATCATAAACCCTCCCCAGACCAGGTAAGTCTGCTTTTGAATGTTTTATAAACAATGCATTTTATTTTGATGTATTTTGTACTAGCATGTTGCAAATCCTGGGGTATAAATTTGATGTAAAAATTAACCTTGTCAGAGATACGTACTAATTTGTGATGTCCTTACTTTCCTTATTAAAGAGACAATGTCTTATCAGAAAAATGATGGCTCAGTGAGGCACGGCTCAGTGTAGTTTAATTTCTTACTTAACCAGCTTACTTAAGTTTAATTGCAAATTATGAAAGCTCTGCTTATCACCTATTAAAAGTAGAGCTTGAAACTTGCTTTTCTTACTCTATTTCCTCGGTCAACGGATCCCTCCAGCGTGTCATGTCAAGGAAAATTGTGCCTTCAACTTCTCATCAATGCAGAAGACACGCTGATTAGTCTGAAGGGAACCATACCGAGTTCTAGTTTTTTGGAAAGGAACTCTCCCAAGATCCCGAAAGTGATGGATGGGAGAGTGTGGTTAACAGATTACCTCATGTCCCATTGCCCAAAATCAGATTTCAACATCTCCATCGCACCCAGTCTTAAAATACGTAGCTAAGAGAAAGAAATGCTAGTCAGATCATCGTGTCCATTTGACAGAGTCGAGGAAAACTCCCCTGCTAAGCATCCCCACAAAGTGACGGCCATGGCGTGGTCCTAGGAGAAGCTTCTGAGAGATTGCAGATGAAAGCAGCATGATCGCCAGATTGCTCTCACTGCGCAGATCCAGAGTTCTAGTCCCGTGCAGTGTCATCTACTGAGCAGATGGAGGCAGGCCTTAGGTTTTAGGGGGAGGGCAGCGCAGCTCTCCCATGGAGGAGGCCGAGTGCAGTAGGGGGAGGGCAGTGCAGCTCTCCCATGGAGGCCAAGCGCAGTAGGGAGAGGGCAGCACAGCTCTCCCACGGAGGCCGAGTGCAGTAGGGAGAGGGCAGCACAGCTCTCCCACGGAGGAGGCCGAGTGCAGTAGGGAGAGGGCAGTGCAGCTCTCCCATGGAGGAGGCCGAGTGCAGTAGGGGGAGGGCAGTGCAGCTCTCCCACAGAGGCCGAGTGCAGCGCAGCTCTCCCACGGAGGCGCGGCTGTGCGACAGAGGGCGAGGGCAGCGCAGCTCTCCCACGGAGGCCAAGCTCTCCCACGGAGGCCGAGTGCAGCGCAGCTCTCCCACGGAGGCCAAGCTCTCCCACGGAGGCCGAGTGCAGCGCAGCTCTCCCACGGAGGCCAAGCTCTCCCACGCAGGCCGAGTGCAGAGCAGTCTTTCTGCTGTCAGGTGGCGTTTCCTGCCAAGCAGTCACCTTCCTTCTCTGCCTGCTTCCTGATCCCTGAGATTAGACATATGCCAGTTGTGTAAGATGCGTATTAGAACCTTTCTTTGAAGCAGGTTTTGTTAAGGAGTAGAGGGAATGGGATGCCTGGAGCAGGGAGAGACAAACGGAGGTGGGGAAGGGTTGAGCAACATGAAACATACAGGAAAGTCCCCAGCTCGATTCCGCCCAGATCCTTCCCTGGGTGGAGACAGCATCTTGAATAGGTAGGAAGAGTAGCAGTGTAATGCCCAACCGGTTACCAATGTGGGTAGTTTAGGGCATTAGGATCTAACGTAAAAAGCCTAAAGAAATTCTCTTCTGCTACAGTATGCTTATGTCTTTGTTTCCAGTACTAACCGGCTCTTTTTCATTCCCATGCTGCTCTGGGACTGTCCCTTGTCATCTCTCCCATAGGATGAGGAGGAGGGTATATGGGCGTAGCCAATCAGATGCTCTTAGCACAGCCATTTTGTTCAGAACGGTGAGAAAAGCTTTCCTTAACTACAACGGCTCTGTTTGCTTCATTTTTCTTCTCCCACAATCACTGTCACATCGTGTTCCTGTCCTTCATGAAATCATTGGTGTGCTTTCTGTTTCCATCTTCACATGGTTCCTGTGTGCATTGCTGTGCTTCTGACATAGTGGGTTTGGATTTTGTGCTTTTTAAATTTTTCCTCGTGTGTTAATAGTCACTTCTACTCTTTCCTTTTATACATCTGTGGGAGAACGCCCAGGGCATACTCCAGGTGTGACTTCATTAATAAATCACCCTACCTAGGGTCATCGCACAGTGTCCTGGTAAGACTCACCATGACTGGCCTAAAACTGGCAGTAGAAAAATTAACAACTAGTCTGCCATTGGCCTAAGTTTGAGATAGACTTTATGACAACCATAAGTACATGGGCCTCAAAACAAAACGAACTGTTCTGTAAACTAAACCTCCTCGTGCACCTCTCTGTAGAAGATTGCTCTGAATCTCAGGGCCGGAGTCAGCACCGGGCATGTCTACCTAGGACATCCCATAGGGCTCTGACATGACTCTCAAACTGTCCATAAAAACAAGGAGGAGCAAAGGTAAAGAAGACTTTCTGGAAGTCCATCTAAAACATCCTCTCCGTCCCGGTTCACGGGTCACCGCTGTGCTAACCAGTTGCCAGGACACTGTCTGGGCTCTCCCCTCCAGGCCGACTGGCTGGACGTCAGCGGCTGTGGCAGGGCCTTCCTGTGGTCTGATGCCCTAGAGGTTTGACAGAGGAAACCCTCTTAGCACAAGCAGTCACTATGAGGGATGCGCTCACACTCGTGGCCTTGCACGCCTGGACTCCCTGCCCTTGCTCCTTGGTGATCTCACTCCTGGAGGCAGTTCCCCCTGAAGTGTCTGCGTCTCGGCTTAAAGTGATGAGGGCACGTGTAGACCTCTCACTGTCGAGCGCAGCTAAGAAGGATGGAGAGGTAAGTGCTGGAAAGGGGCCAGGTGGGGAGTGGGAAGCTTTCCAAATGTGGTCCTGAGGGTGTGCATGGAAGCAAGATGTACAGTACTGAAATGCACAGAACGCTCCCTGGGTCAGGCGCTGCCCGCCAGAGAACGGAGAGCTGAGCCGTCCGTGAGCTCAGTCTGTCTACACTCTACCAGGGCAGGCGTTCGTCGTCCTGACCCAGCCGTCGGGGTAGTGCACTTGCCTCCTGGGGGAGAGTGTGGCCCTGCCTTGTCTGTCTCGGGAAGGCTCTGGCTAGGGCCTGGTAAGGTTTATGATGGACCCCAGACGTTTCCATGGCCCAGAGAGAGGAACTAGCAGCTGACACTAACCAAGACGCATCGACGGTCGTATCTTCCTTTTATCACCGGAAGTTTGGTGCCCTGTATATTAAACAGTTTTTTCCTTGGGAAAACACCGTGAATTTTATAAAGACATTTAGTCAGTGAAATTTCGTTGGAAGATTATCTGTCAAGCAGCCCTCCCAGCACTGACTGGGCAGAGTACCTCCACGTGGAAGGGAGATGGCCGAGCCCTCTCCCTCAGACTAGAGAATCCGTGTGGCCCGCACGTCAGTTTTCTCTCCGACGTTCCCTTCTGCTCTTTTCATGCAGTCCCGTCTGGTGTTGTGAATTCGGTAAATAAGTAAAATTTCAGCATGATTGGACAATGGTTATGCAGGTTTTTAGTAAATCAGACGAATACGGTTTCTGTACTCTGAAGAGTTCAAATGGACTGGGTCCGATTGCCATCAAGTTGTGTTACACAGCTGCCTTAGCTTGGCTGCCATTGGAAACCACAGACAGGATGGCGGGAAGTCTGAGAGCAGTGCCAGCACGTCAGGTGGGTCAGGGCCCCGGTGAGCGCCTCTTCCTGTCCCACTGTGCTTCCCACATGGTGGGGAGTGAGCGGAAACAGGCTCATGTCTGTCCCTGTAAGGGCACTAGTTCACGAGGGCTGCACGCTCCTGTCTGAAGGCCTCATCTCCAAAGCCATCACAAAGGAGAGACAGTTTCAGTAGGGGTTTTGAAGGGACACCAGCATTCGGTTTCCGGCAGTGGTGTTGCTGCCAGCTCAGTGCAGGCCTGACGGTCTCAGCCAAGGAGGCTCCTTGTAAAGCAGCTCTTCTGTGCCACTGTACTTCTCTACTGTAAGGGTTTATTGTTACTATTATTTTTCCTTATGGTAGAATGTAGGTCCCATGAGGACAGGGACTTTAATGTTCCTTTGATATTTCCTTGATCATCCAGAACAATGTCAAATATGTGGTAGGCCCTCAGTAGGTAAGTAAGTGAGTAAACACTCTCTCTCTATATATATATATTTTTTTTTTTTTAATTAACTTCTGAATTAGTGAAATCCAGAGAAGAGAAAGTTTGCATTGACACCAAGAACATTGAATGGCTGTTAGTTTTAGCACTGCTCGTACAAGAACGGGAAGTTTAAAAATAAGAGCTAGGAAACATTTCTAGAAACCAAAGGACTTTAGAGAGATGTCAAGAATTTAAAGGGAAGTCGTAATGAAGTCCTAAAATCTGGCTCCTATAACTTGATGCTGAATAAGTTGGCCCAGCACGTCCTTCAGAAACCTTGTCCATCTGCAAGCCGAGCACCCTTGCTACAGTACCTGAACGTCAGGTAGGACTTCCTTCTGGTGGCCTGTGGCTCACAGCATCAGGCAGAGCAGCCGCGTGCTGAATCCACTAGAGGATGTACCTGCCAAGCTTAGAAGCTGGGCTTGGGGGGCCCCTCAGTAGGTAAGTAAGTGAGTAAACACTCTCTCTCTATATAGATATATTTTTTTTTTTTTAATTAACTTCTGAATTAGTGAAATCCAGAGAAGAGAAAGTTTGCATTGACACCAAGAACATTGAATGGCTGTTAGTTTTAGCACTGCTCGTACAAGAACGGGAAGTTTAAAAATAAGAGCTAGGAAACATTTCTAGAAACCAAAGGACTTTAGAGAGATGTCAAGAATTTAAAGGGAAGTCGTAATGAAGTCCTAAAATCTGGCTCCTATAACTTGATGCTGAATAAGTTGGCCCAGCACGTCCTTCAGAAACCTTGTCCATCTGCAAGCCGAGCACCCTTGCTACAGTACCTGAACGTCAGGTAGGACTTCCTTCTGGTGGCCTGTGGCTCACAGCATCAGGCAGAGCAGCCGCGTGCTGAATCCACTAGAGGATGTACCTGCCAAGCTTAGAAGCTGGGCTTGGGGGGCCAGCAGGTGGTGTGGTGGTTAAGGCGCTGGACTCCCACATGGCTGAGTGCAGTTCAAGTCCTGGACCTGGTGGCTTTCTTTCTTTCTTTCTTTCTCTCTCTCTGTCTCTGGTCAAATTAAAGAACAATAATAATAATAACTAAAATGAAATAATTCTTTAAAAAAACAAACAACAACAACAAAAAACAACAAAAGAAAAGTTGATATTGGGCCGAGAATGTTCCATTAAAATCTGGAAATGTATCACATGTCTGTTAGTGTGTATGTGCACTGTGGCATTCCATACAGGATTTGAACAGTTGATAACAAGACTTTTTAAATTAGAGGCGATATAACATTTTTTAAAACACTATTATTTCTTTCATTATTATTTATCTTATTACTATTATTTTTAAATTTGCTATAGGGCACATGTGCTCACCAGAGACAGACAGACAGACACACACACACACAGCCTCTCTCTGTCTCTCACTCTATATGTACATGTCCTCACCAGAGACAGACAGACAGACACACACACACACAGCCTCTCTCTGTCTCTCACTCTATATGTACATGTCCTCACCAGAGACAGACAGACAGACACACACACACACAGCCTCTCTCTGTCTCTCACTCTATATGTACATGTCCTCACCAGAGACAGACAGACAGACACACACACACACAGCCTCTCTCTGTCTCTCACTCTATATGTACATGTCCTCACCAGAGACAGACAGACAGACACACACACACACAGCCTCTCTCTGTCTCTCACTCTATATGTACATGTCCTCACCAGAGACAGACCGAGGGGGTGGGGAGAGGGAGTGGGAACGCATCACCAGGCCTAGGACTCGGACCATGGTTGGCCATTCAGAGTCCAGCACCGTAATCACAGCTGGCCCGACGTAAAGTTCTTTCAAGCTTCTTTCTTCTGAGAGAGAGTGAGAGTCACCCCCAGCAGGGTCCCCATTGCCACGACCCGCCCATCTCAGCCAGCTGGGTCACACACGTGCACCCAGGATGCACACAGAAGTCCTGGGACGTGAACCCGGAACCTCGGCTTATGAGTCCAGCTGTGTCGTCACTGTACCACTGGCCCCAGTGCAGGTACTTACACACGCTTCTAAGACAAGTGTTTTGAAGCAAGCGTTCCTTTCTCTTATGACGTTTTCTTTTAGTCTGTCCTAATAGGGTTGTCCACATAATGTCTTTATCAGTTTGAAACATCCAAAAAGTATTCTCATTGCAATAGGAAGTCTCTGCGGTCTCGGGGATGTGTCTGTAGAGGGAAGTGTTAAATCATCTCGCACAAGTAAGTGGTATAGTGACTTGGAATAGCTTCTCAGTATGCAGGAAGCATTGGTCCCATAACCAATCCCCAGGCCACTGCCAGGACAGGTTTTGACATAACAGACAAGGAAAACTTTGATCCTGCATTTTCAGAAGTGGATTAGAGATTTTAGCAAGAGGCCTCTCCTGGAAGGCTTGGAAATGCCAGCAGAATTCAGCGAGCAGGAGGATCTTAGCTGCAGAGAAATGGGAAGAAGGAAAGGGACATTAATTTAGTGCTTATTATGGGCCAGACGCCTACATCTCACTTATCGCATCTACAGTTTCCACAGCCACACTATGAAGAGCATACTGTTGTCCCAGTTCTAAAA
>NW_006201391.1:1634472-1647242 GCF_000334495.1 Tupaia belangeri chinensis
TCAGCAGGACCAGCAGTTGGCGTAATGGCGTGTGTCGCTGGACTTCGTGTAGTCAACTGTGGTTCGAGAACCGTGTATGTGTGCCCAGGATCCCGAGAGGAGAATGGAGAAGGGACTGAGGCATGACCATCCCCCCTGGGGTGATTTCTCGCTTTCTGTCTCTCTGGCGAGCACATGCACTCTATAGCAAAAACCTCTCGAAAAAAAATTCTTTATTTAACTTTATTTATTATTATTATTTTTAATTTGCTATGGGACATGTGAACTTATCAGAGGGGGAGAGAGAAAGAGAAAGTGAGAAAGCAAGCCGCCAGGTCTGGGACTCAAACCGCAGTCAGCCATGTGGGAGTCCAACGCCCTTAATCACAACACCTGCTGGCCCGTTTCTCCCAGTTTTTATGAAAGAGGAAACAGAACTCAGATTTTATGTAGTTTTCCAAGATTATGCATCTAACAAGTATCAGATGTTTTAAATCCAGGATGGACTCCAGACTCCCTGTCCTTTCCACTATACCATACTGAAAAGAGACTCTCCCACTTCCCAGTCCCGCTCCTTGGACATAATAGGTACTTAGTAGAAGCATGTTCGTTTGAACTAATAAAATTGTCTTTACCAGTAAGGAATTTCTATGGGTAACCCCCTTACTGAAAGGAGCCTAAGTGGTTTCTTTCTTTCTTTTTTTTTTTTTTTCTTTTTTGAGAGGCTTTTGCTATAGGGCACGTGCGCTCTCCAGAAAGACAAAGAGAGACAGAGAGACAGAAAGCAAGTAATCACTCCCCAGGGGGATGGTCACTCCCCAATCCCTTCCCCTCCATCCTCCTCCCAGGATCTTGGATACGCACACACATGCACCTAGCAGGGGTTTAAGCCACTGGGTCCAGTACTCGAACTACTGTTGACTACATGGGAGTCCACCAATATAGCCATTACGCCAACTGCTGGTCCCAGGAGCCTAAGTGGTTTCTGACATCACTTTACCAATTTTTTTTAAGTAAATGAAACTACCCAGGAGTTTAGTGAGAATTTAGAGCCATAGAGATAGGAGGGGAGGACCAGCCATGGCCTGCTGGCCCTGTGAGCGGGGTCCCATGGCTGGCTGTGCAGTTTAAGTCCTGGGCACGGTGACTTGAAAAATAGACTGGGGCAGATGCATGCATGCCCAAAAGCCTGAAAAGAGGGAGAATGGAGGAGCCTCCTAACCCTTCACTAGGAACTCTGTCAATGAGTCAGCTTCGCCAATTAAAAACTGCCCAGCCCTGGACCAGCAGGTGATATGATGGTTACGTCACTGCACTCCCATGTGGTCAGCTGTAGTTCAAGTCCTAGACCCGGTGGCTTAAACTCATAGTGGCCCCAAGATCCTGAGAGGAGAATGGAGGAGAAGAGATTGC
This sequence comes from Tupaia belangeri chinensis, assembly GCF_000334495.1. Classification (NCBI taxonomy): domain Eukaryota; kingdom Metazoa; phylum Chordata; class Mammalia; order Scandentia; family Tupaiidae; genus Tupaia; species Tupaia belangeri. The sequence continues at coordinate 1,635,865 of NW_006201391.1, forward strand.
ACTGGGCCACCTGCCCCAGGGGTGATTTCTCGCTTTCTCTCTGGAGAGCGCACGCACCCTATAGCAAAAATATCTCTTTAAAACAAAAACAAGAAACTGCCCAACCAACCTATCACTAGGGACTTTATACTGGGATGATCCAGATAAGGCTACTGCTTTTCTTTCTTTCTTTCCTTCCTTCTCTCTCTTCTCTCTCTTCTTTCCTTTCCTTTTCTTTCCTTTTCTTTCCTTTTCTTTCTTTCTAGTTTTTTATTGTAATTTATGATTTAGATAAAGTAATTATCTTTTATAGGGTACAGTTTTTTTGTTGTTTGGTTTTTTGTTTTTAAGGCTTTTGCTGTAGGGTATGTGCGCTTGCTGGAGAGAGAGAGTGAGGTAAAGTGAGAAATCACCCTCCAGGGAGGATGGCCACACCTCAGTCCCTTCATTTTCTCAGGATGTTGAGCATGCACACACATGTGCCCAGCATGATTTTCAAGCTGCCAGATCTGGGGCTCAAACTGTGATTGGCCATGTGGGAGTCCAGCGCCTTAACCATTTGGCTACTTGCTGTCCCAGTGCAGTGTGGTTTTAAAGTACATATACAGCATGCAATAAATAAATTGAGCATATCAACAACTTACTGACCACATCCAACATATGACATTACAACCCCTTGTACACATTGGAAATTCGCTCTACTGGTTATTTTAGAAGTATTATTAAGTTATCAATAATATTCTTTACATTGAAATACAGTTCTAAAGAAAAGCTAAGTAATTAACAGTAAGAAAGCAAAAGATCTCATGTTATTGAGGATAAAATTTTTAAAACACATTTTTAAATGCTCTCCATGTAGAGGATTGTGGGAGATAAGAGTTTATGATCTGACAGGTCTGTGCTATCAGTCATTGGTCCAGTTAGAGACGGGTGGAATTGTACATAACAAGTCATTAGGAAGCTATAGGGAAAAAAAAAATTTTACTCACCGCGATTTCTTGTAAGAGCACTGTACGGCACTGTGCTTAAAGAAAAGTCCTCAGAAAAGGAGGAATGAGGGCCAGCCGGGGGTGTGGAGGTTGAGGCGCTGTACTCCTACATGGCCGACCACATTTCAAGTGTCAGACCTGGAGGCTTGACGGTCACATCCGGCACGTGTGCGTGTGTGCCCAGAATCCCGGGAGGAGAGTGGGGAAGGGATTGCAGCATGCATTCCTTCCCACACTCAGGGAGCTGATTTCTCACTTTCCCTCCCACTGTCTGTCCCTCTCTCTCTCCCTCTCTCCCTCCCTCTGTCTGGCAAGCACACATACTCTATAGCAAAAGTCTTAATTTTTGTTTTAAATTGAAAAGAGATATTTAAAAGTGAATACATGATAAAAATCAGTGGTTTGATCATTTAAAGGCTTTATGAAGTCTTGATTTTTATCCTTTAAATTCATTCTCAAGAAAAATGCAGCTACTTATAATATTTTGGACTTTTCCTCTGTTTTCTAGTTTTATACAATGAATATGGTTATAACAATAAATACATAAATGCAGTAGGAAACCTGGTGGGACAACTGTCTCAAATAATTGGCGAATTTGTACTTAAACCCGCTGCTTGTGTGTACAGTAGTTGAATATGAATTTACAACCTATTGGTTGGGAATTTTATTAGTTGACATTCAGTGTTATTATCAATGTGCGTAGACTTATCCCTATCATTTTCTTACTCTTTTTTCTAATTATTTTGTGTTCCCTTACTTCTGTTTATCTCCCTTTAGTTTTCCTGGTGTATTATCCCCTTAAGTATTTCTTAAAGACCTCGTTTTGTTTGGGTGAGTTCTTTCAGGATTTGTTTATTTGGGAATGATTTTATTTCTCCTATCCATTTGAAGATTAATCTTGGTAGGTATACTGCTGTTGGCCAAAATAGTTTTTCTTCCAGAGTTTTAAATATGCCTTCACATTCTTTCATTGCCTGCTTTGTTTCATTGAGAAGTCTTATGTTGGTCTAATGGGGTCACCTTCGTAAGTAACTTAGTGTTTCTCTTTTTGCCTATTTTACAATATTGTGTTTGTCTTTGGTTTTTACCAGTTAGACTATACTGTGTCGAGGAGAGTATCCTCTGCTGTTAAATCTATGTGTTTCCTAGATTCAGATGTCTCCAAGTTGGAAAGTTTTCAACTTCTATATCATGGGAGAGTTTTTTATGCTTTTACCCGTCTCTTCGCCTAGAGTCCTTACTACGTAGATCTTCAGCCGCTTAATGGTGTGTAGATCTTCCCATATGCTGTCCTGATTTTATAAAATGATTTATTTTAGCATTTTTATTTGACCAGAGAGACAGAGGAAGGGAAAGTGAGAAAGCAAGCCCTGATTTTTAATAGTTGTTCTTCCATTCTTTTCTACTGCGTGGACTAAATCTAAAGTTTCATCTTCAACGTCAGAGATTCTCTCTCCTGCGCCATCTAATCTGCTGTGATACTTTCACGGGAGGTTCTGATTCCCTGCATCTAGTCTTTATTCCAGAAGTTCTGCTGGATTCCTTTTCAGGGAGCCTGTCTCCTTATGGACTTTCTCTTTCAAGTCATCTCCCGAAATTGGTTGTCTCTCTTGCATCTCACTAAGTTTTGTGACAATGAATATTCTAATTATTTTTCCGACATTTCTGTGATCTCTTCTGTTTTATCCGCTATTGGTAAGGAGTTATGTTCCCTTGGGGGAGGAGTTGTTTCCTGCTTTTTCCCTATTTCTTAGGACTCCGCTTTGATTTTTAGTCACGTGGTGATGCCCTTGCTTGCTCAGAATGTGTTTCTGTAGCTGTGTGCTCGCGGGCTTCCCGGTGTGCACGCTAGCCCTGTGCCCGTTTCCCTCCTCTGTGTGAGTGTGGACTCCACAGTGGGAACTCGAGGTTCAGGTTTTCAGTTTTTCTCCCTTCTATCTGCCTTTCTAGATCTAAATTCCATTTTTCTTCATAATGTAGAATGATTTGTGACTGGGCTAGATTCTGCCTTCCACTTTTTTTCTTATAAAAGGTGTTTCTGTTCAGGTATTTCTATTATAACAAGTGCCGTAACTGATGGGATCCCCTTCAGAGCTGCCGCCTCTGCCCTCCTTGTGCCCCAGCGGGACGTGCAGGCCCGGGGACTGCAGCACAGGCGTCTTCCAGGCCAGCCACGCATGTCACAGCCACCTGCGATTTCTCTGCCAGCCTGCCAGTATCTCAGCCCACCGCTCACCTACTTTATTTCTCCCCCTTGTCTCCCAGACCACCCTCCTAGAATTGATGGCCACCAGGGCAAAGTCCTGCCCAGCCCCATTCCCCCATTCCAGGGGCAGACGAGGAGAAGCCTCGCCATACTTCACAGAAATCGCACGCATTGTGGACATCACTGTGTGGGCCTCCTTTGTGGGAGACCTAGCGCCCGAGTGCGTATCTAAACTTCCTGATGCAGAAGTTGGACCACTCGGAAACAGAAAAGGAGAAGCCTGATGTGAGCACAGTGGGGTTCCGTGTATCACAGTCCAGCGCTGCTGCTCTCCTGGCGTGGCGTTGTCGCAGTCACAGAAGCGCCTCCTACCAATTCTCTGCCTTTTTTTTTCAATGTCATATTATTGGGTCATTGGAAAAGTCATGAAAATTTATTTTTGCAGTAGAAAAATACATCATAACTTTTTCGACCACTCAATACATCCCACTTGTGAATCAGACAATATGTATATGTATTTTTTGCTTCCCCTATAAAACACTTTTATTATTTTATGGCCTTTTAGTTCAGGGGTAGAGAACGCATTGCTGTTAGGCCTTGTTCAGTCCAGCTCGGGAGGTGTGCAGCACGTCACTCAACCTCTCTAAGTGCAGGCTCCTCCTTTGGTAAGTGACTCTGGTGGAACTGACACCAGCAGTTGTGAAGGTCAGACGTAGCTAGTGTTCAGTGCACTTAGCCCTTAACCCGGCACGTCGGACATGCCAGTAAATGACAAGGATGACTGCTGGCAGACGCCGGTGGGAGCAAGCACGGCTGTGCGGTCCGTGGCCACGAGGGCTGTCCTTGCAGATTTCCCCTCTCCTGAGACACAGCACACTCCTGACTGCGGAGGGGACTCGCCGTCCGAGTAACTAGTTCTCCCTGGAGGGAAGGCCAACCACAGGAACCAGCCACCTTTCTGACTTGGTGAGCTCACGAACACCGCCTGAGCCACGCACACGCTCTCTGCGGTCACGAGGCATGGGAGGCCAGCCGAGTCGAGTCCAGCAGGGCCTCGAGGAGCCCTCCACGGTGGCAGCAGTCACTTTCCTTCTCGAGTTTTCCCCCCGAGGATGACCTGAGGCCCTCGAAACCACCACGTGGGCACTGTGGACCTACGTACTTCCTGGGTGCAGGGATGGTGCTGATGTGGTACCAGTGGCCGGGGACAGAGACGGGGCTGTAAATCATTTGGGATAGAGAACCTTTCTCTTGATACCGTTTTCAATCAGCATTTATAGCGCCCCACGAACAGCCCACATTTCTGCGGCTTCTTGCGGAATGATTTAGGTGCATTATGCCGTGACTCTCGGTTTATTTCTTAGAATGGAAATTAGCTAGTGTTGAGCATCTCTGGGACACGTGCCTTCCGACCGTGGCTTCATGCCTTCGCGATTCTGAGCACCTGACTAACGAGAGGAGCCCTCTCCTCCCGTGTGTGGTACTAGCTGAGTCTTTCTTTCTAGACAACAGAATATCCTTGCACTTTGTACAAAATATAATTCCTCACATCATCCTTTTTCTCTACAAAGCCATCTGAAAATGTAGGGGCTTTTCAGAGTTCAGTAAATACTTTTTGAATGAAAATTGGTGAATTTTTTATAACCAACAAATGGTGTAGTGGTTGTTTCACTGGACTCCCAGCTTACCGTGGTTGAAGTTGGTTGAATGCCAACCATGGTTCAAGTCCTGGATCTGGAGGCTTGAAACTCATGGTGGGTATATGTACATGTGTGCCCAGAGTCCTGAGACGAGACCGGAGAAGGGATTGCAGCATGGCTGTGCCCCTGGGGAGTGATTTCTCATTCTCTCTCTCTCTCTCTCTTTCTCTCTCTCTTTCTCTCCCTCCCTCCCTTCCTCTCTCCCTCCAGCGAGGGCATGAGCCCTATAGCAAAAATATTTCTAAAAAAAAAGAAAGAAAGAAAAATTAGTGAGTTTTTACCCTGAAAAAGGTTCAGGGGCCAGCAAGTGGTATGTTGGTTGAGCTGCTGGATCCCATATGGCCAACAGTATGGTTTGAATCCTGGACCCAGCAGCTTAAAAAGCATGCCATGTGCATGATCTGGGGCAACGGAGGAGAAATTATGACATGGCCATCCCCTCTGGAAGGTGATCTCTCACTTTATCTCTCTCTGGTGAGCACACACCTATAGCAAAAAAAAACTAAAAAAAAAAAAAAAAAGAAAGAACAAAAAGAGCTGCATGTGTTTTATTCATAGTTTTATGCAGTGATGGTAATTATTGGGTCCTCAGGAAAGACATGATGCATTTTGGCATAGAAAAATATGTCATGGGGCCAGCAGGTGGCATTGTGGTTAAGGGTGCTGGACACCCACATGGCCGACTGTGGTTCGAGTCCTGGACCTGGCAGCCTGCTTGCTTGCTCACTTGCTCTGTCTCTCTCTCTGTCCCTCTCTGGTCAAATTAAAATGAAATAAATGAATAAATAAAGTTAAATAACCTAATTCTTTCTAAAACAAAGTGTGTCATGACTTTCCTGACGACCTAGTTTGTGTCTGTATCTCTGGTTTCCTGCACCCTGCGGGTTACCCTGTGGCCTGCCCTCACTCATGGGCATCCGTGTCTCAGGCCGATTCTGCTTCCCGTCAGCGTCTCATCCATCTCCTCGGATATTAGATCACTAAGTTCATTTTCCCCTCACTCACCGCGTGATGGGAGGAGCCTGCTCTTTTTTTTTTTTTTTTTTTTTTTGAAGTTTTTCTTCTCGCACATGTGTGCTTGCCAGACAGGGACAGGGGAGAGGGAGTGAAAAATTATGAAAAATCATCTCCCGGGGGATGGCCATGCTGCAGTCCCTTCTTCTCTATGCTGCTCTTGAGATTTTGGATGCACCCACACGCTCCCCACAGGTTTTCATGCTGCTGGTTTTTGGACTCTAACTGCATGGCCGACCATGTGGGATCCAGTACCGTAACCTCTGTGCCACCTGCTTGTCCAGAAGGACCCCTTCTTCATGCCAGTTCTAGAAGACAAGCCCAGCTCTTGCCTATGAGACCGCTTTTTTGTTCCACAGGGTTACGTTGTAGGGAGGATGGTCCGACTGCGTTTATCTCAGCCCCTAAATAGTGGTCTGCTACAGCAGGGTCCTGCCACCCGCTCCCACTGCCTCGTCCTCAGCTTCCCCTGGCTTTTCTTTCTTCGACTCTCTCCCCGTCTTGGGATTACTGTCCATCTTGGGTTAAAGGAATGTTTTCTCGGACACAGAGCTGCCCCATCAGCCAGAACAGGAGGGCTCCTCTCCCGGGCACGTGCTCCTCCCTGATGCCGGGACTGCGAGGCTGCAGGTCCCCAGCCGTCTGGCAGCCAGCCATCCTGGGACTGATTTGTGAGCCCACTTGCCGGCGTGTAGCTGGCCTGTATCACTGGCTTCCTCTCCTGCTGAGAGATCAAAGCAGAGCACAAATGGGGGCTTAGTCTATAAAATGTTCAAAACATATGGCTCATCCTGGGTGAGAACTCCGGCTTTCAGGCACAACACTTGTTAGCAGGACTCGAGCTCTTTTCCCTGGAAGGTCGTCAGCACTGAGCACGTAGCCCTGCTTCCTCCTGGCTCTCAGGGCCAGCTCACACACGTCTGGCACAAGGAGGGACCCGGCATGCCTAGAAAGGTCCGGGACTGTCTAGGAGCCTTTTCATATGAATATAAAATAAGTTATTCCGAGTGTGCCTTTGGCATTTGGATATTGAATGGGAACATCTTAAAATTTTGCCCAGTCGTTCTGTTGATGGATTGCCGTTTAGAAATCGAGCATTCCTGTTGTTAGAGCTCCAGGAACTGAGCCAGGGTGTTTATCCCCGACTTCCTGTTCTGATACGCTGAAAAGCATGTTCTCACACTCCGTCACCCTTCACCTGGGTCCTCGAGTCCAGGTAGGAGAATTCTGCAAGTGCGGTTTGGAGCTTTTGTTATTTTGGTTTAAAACGGACTGAAGCGGGCCCAGCGAGTGCAGCACAGGTGGTGGGGGCTCTGCTGTGCGCTGCAAGGAGCCACACGGGAAACCTGAGTTCGTGCCCCGTGCCGCCAGAACGTTCTGGGCATGGCACGCCCTGGCCGCCGCAGGGCTGGGTGGAGTATGCTGTGTGCATGTGACAGCCCTGTGGACCCACACCAATGGCCAGAGCAGATCGGCACCTTGTCCCTCTCACTGATGGGTCTCGTGCTGCAGTCCCCTTGCCTCAGCCTCCAGAGCGGCAGGGACGACAAGGTGCACCACAAGCCTGCAGTCCAGGTGCACGGGGAGGTGGGCCAGTCCCATGACCGTGGACTGCCGAGTAGTGGCATCAGGGCAGGGCACCCCTTGTTGATGGAAGAGGAGCATAGAGTTTGTGAGCTATTTTTTTCTTTTAAAGTTTACTTCTTTCATGAGGGTGAAAGACAGAGAAAGGGAGAGAGATGAGCACCTTCAATAGGGTCTGGTAACCCCCCCCCCCCGCCGCCACCCCGGCCTTTCCAGCCAGCCAGGATCATGGGCACCCTTGAGGGCTGGAGCCAGCATCACTGAGCAGCGCGTCACTGCTGGGCCTCGGAGCTTACTTTAAGTCCCCAGGGGTCCGGGAGGGAGGGACAAGCCGTGAGGCTGCTGCAGGCAGCTGCAGGGGGATCCTGAAGACCTTTGCCTGCTGTTGCACCCGAGAGGATGGCCAGGGGGCGGGCCTGAAAGCAGGTGCCAGTGGGGCGCCCCTGCTGTGTGTGGGGTGACGCTGTGGCTGGCCGCATCAGTGCGGGGGCTGGCATGTGCTATATTGAACATGTGCAATATCAAGAAGCTTGGGTTCTTTCTAGAAAACAGAGAACAGTGGGAACCAGCAGGAGGCCTAATAGTGACATTGCTAGACTCCCACATAGCCAACCGCAGTTCAAGTCCCAGACCCAACGGCTTAAAACTCAGGCCAGCACCTGTGCATGTCCGAGGAGAATGGAGGAGAAGGGATTATGGTGTGGTCACCCCCCACCCAGGGGAGTGATTTCTTACTTTCTGTCTGTCTCTCTGGCCAGTGCACATACCCTATATCAAAAAATCTCTCTCTAAAAGAAAAGAAAATAGAGAACAGAATCCGAAAGCCCAGGTGTACTTGAGAAAGTTAACTTTCTGTGTTCTCTACCTGACCCGGGCGACACGCCTGAGCTGTGGGTAACTGAGGCTGAGTGACTGCCACTACAGGCCTGGTTGGTGACCTGCTGGGTCTGGAGTTTTTCACTTAAAAGTTGGACGAGAGAAGGGGGCAAATGACTTTCGCCCTTTATGTTCTGGTCTAGAGTACAGGACACGTCGTGATCCCATCAGTTTAAACTTGTTTAACTTTGGGAATATTTGACTCAATAGGAATGTTTAACCTAGTCACAAATGTTTAAGTCAGGGGCTAACAGGTGGTGTGGTGGATGGGCACTGGACGCCCACATGGCCAACTGTGGTTCGATTCCCAGCCCTGCTGGCTTGCTTTCTCTCTCCTGCCCCCTCTGTTTTTCTGGGCAATGTGCATGTCCTATGGCAAGTTTTAAAAAATAATAATACTAATAAATAAAATCAATTAATTCTTAAAAAACTAAGTCAGGTTATACCGTTATCAAAGGATGTTCACTGCCTATTTTCTAGGGTTGAAACTAAGTTTATCCAGTTTCATTTCTTGACTAATTTCTGTAAGTTACATAATTATTTTATTTATCTATCAGGTTTTTGCATATACCAGATTTATCTCAAGTACAGCTTTTTACAGCTGTCAACGTATTTCAAAGTATTAGGTAATCATAAAAGTCATGATGCATTTTCACATAAAAATTTTCCCCCAAAACCCAGTATGTTTATTTGTTTCTCCCATGAGCCAGACAGAGAGAGAGAGACAGCACCCCCAACAGATCGAAATGTGTGTGTGTGTGTGTGTGTGTGTGTGTGTGTGTATGTGCGTGCCCAAGATCCCAAGAGGAGATTAGAGGAGAAGGGATTGTGGCCACCCCCCCACTCGGAGGGTGATTTCTCACTTTTCCTCTCACTGTGTCTGTCTGTTAAAATAATTCTTTTTAAAAATGTCCTTGGGGTCAGCATGTGAGAGTTATTAGGAGTACCTCGTATTTGCCACATATTCAAGTCCTCACAAAGACGGGCATTCCTAGACCCATTTTATGGATGACGAAACCAACGCTTGAAAGTACTAATAGTCGGTAATTATTGAAGAAGCTTGTACTGGCTGGCATGTGGGTTATTACAACCCTATAAACTATGAGGATCATCAGAAGGTTCATGGAAGATGCATATTATGAAGAAGTTCTACATGAACTTCAGGATTTTTGTTACCAAAATTAACCTGTATTTCCATTGTATTTTTCCATGAGTTCAGAAGCCCATACTGTTCTGTGTGTCCTGGCTAAAGCACAAAGACCCTGGGGTCAGGCCAGTCTCTCAGGGGCCGTGCTCTGCACCCTTGTGCCATGTAGCCATGCGGTTCTGACCGCTTCCCCAGGTGGGAAATACGGCGTGAAGAGCACAGCCCTCTCCCTGGTGAGGGCACTGTCTCCGAAACTGGCTCCCCAGTGAGTCACATGGACTCCTCGGCCAAGCCTGTCAGTGGGGCACACATCCCGCCTTCGCCACAGCAGCCACGTTGCCTTCCTGGGCACCCAAGCATGGGGACTGCTGGGTCTGCGTTCAAGGTCAGCGGAGGTGCTGAGATGCTGCAGCTTTGCCAGAGAACTGTTCAAGTGATGCGATTCTTAGTTAAGATCCTAAGGCGCCAGGATCACTGTTAATTTCAGTCCTGGCTAACTAATGACGACTATTTCATGAGGGGAGCGAGATAACGGCCAGGAGCCAGGAGTGTGCCTTCCTGATGGTCACTCCAAGAGACACCAGGATCCAGGAGTTCTAGCCCCAGCCAATCAGACCTCCTCCTGTGTGTGCACAGGTGTGCTTTAACACACGAGCCAATGCCTTATTCTTGCACTCAGAAATGTCGTGGGACAGATCGTGTTCTTGGGAACCAGCAGGCACGTTGAACATGCCACCCTGAGCTCATGGGGCAGTACAGGGTGTGCACATTGGCCTTAGCACGCTTCACAGACCCTGCAAGATGCTCCCCCTGCAAAGTGATGCACGGGGGATCGTCACACAGACAGACAGATGGAGCTAACTGGCCAAGTGGCATGAGATTCGATTGCTTACATGAACAGGAGGACTGGCTGGCCCCTAGGTGGTCTGAGAAAGGTTTTCTATTTCCTCTCAGCAGTGGCGTCTTGGGCAGAATTATAGCTGCCACTGCCCGCAGCAGCTGCGTGTGGAGAAGCCCTCAGAACGGTGTGGCGCGTGGGTTTGGGCAGGGAGAGTCCTGCTACCCTGGAAGTCTGCTGTGCGTACCAGCGTGTGCGCCCTGGTCGGAAAGCTGGAAAGGCAGCCTACACGGTAGACCCCGTGCTGAGGGGAGAGTGCTCCTGCAGTCTCGTCCCTTTTCTCTGTGGAGCTCTGGGACTGACGTTTATTTCACTCTCTCATCCTGTTTCCTATTTTTCCAAACACCCATAACATGTTAGGTACCCGATTATAAGGAGAGCATGGACTCTGCCCTTCAGTGTAATTGCAGGAAGGTCAGGATGTGGTTCCATGTGCCTGGCCACTTTCTCTTGAGTGCTAAAGTCGGGGCTGGAGCCCATGGGCAGATCAGGTAGAAAGAGCCCGTACCCACCTCCCTGCCCTCGCGTTACTGCCTGGCCCCTGCCCTGGCCTGCCTGCCCCGTGCTCCGCCGGGCAGCTGCCCCTCCTCCAGGTGTACCCATGTCGCTCGCTCTCTTTTAAGTTTTGCTATCAGGTGTGTGCATTCTCCAGAGCAAGAGAAAGTGAGAAAGCACTCCCGGGGGGAGCGTGGCCACGCCAGTTCCTTCTCCACTCTCCTCTCGGGATCTGGGGCACACATGCCTGAGGAGATTTTCAAGCCACCGGGTGTGGAATTCAGACCCCTGCAGCCAGCCATGCGGGATAAGGAGATGGTGATGTCCGACCAGGTCTGTGTTATGCTAAGCAATTAAATACTGAGAAAAAGACTAGTTCAGAGGCTCTGGGAGAATGTCATTCTCGGCGGCTTGAACCAGATTCCTGGCCTCTCGCCTTCCTCCTCAGACGGCGTGAGCTCCACCACCCGCTCTAACACCCACTCCACCA
>NW_006201391.1:1647936-1653005 GCF_000334495.1 Tupaia belangeri chinensis
ACCTGCTCCACCACCCGCTCCATCACCTCCACCATCTGCTCCACCACCTTCTCCACCACCCGCTCCATCACCCACTCCACCACCCCCTCCACCCCCTCCACCACCTCCACCACCTGTTCCACCTATAACCAGTCCCTGGGCTCTGTCCAGGTGCCCAGCCACTGGGTCCAGCCAGCCAGCAGTGCCACCAGCATCTATGTAGGCACTGGCGGCTCAGGCTCCCGGATCTCCGTTTCACACACCAGCAGCATCCAGGGTGGCTGGGGGCCGGGGACCTGGCAGCGAGGATGGCAGGAGGTTGTTGGGAATGGGGACCATCCAGGGCGGGAAGGAAACCATACAAGACCTGAACGACTGACCTCCTACCTGGACAGAGCGAGAAACCTGGAGACTGACAACCAGAGACTGGAGAGCAAGATCCGGGAACACCTGGAGAAGGGGCCCCAGTCAGGACTGACGGCATTACTTCAAGACCCAGATCTCTGGATCTCTGTGGAGTTGGCAAAGATGCCCACATCGTCCTGCAGATAGACGATGCCCGCCATGCTGCTGGTGACTTCAGAGTCAGTGTGAGGCAGAGCTGGCCGTGCGCCTGTCTGCGGAGAGCGACATCCACAGACCGCGAGGTCATTGACACCAGTGTCACTCAGCTGCAGCTAGAGACAGAGATCGAGGCTCTCACAGAGGAGCTGCTGCTCTTGAAGAAGAACCATGAAGAGGAGGAAATGGCCTACAGGCCCGGAGTGCCGGCTCTGGGTTGGCTGTGGAAGTGATACTCCCAGATCGAGGCCTCAGCAAGATCATGGCAGACACCTGGGCCAACAAGAGGCTCTGGCTCAGAAGGACCGAGAGGAGCTGGACAACTGCCGGTCCCAGCAGACTGAGGAGAGCGCCACAGCGGTGACCACACAGTTCGCCGCGGTCGGAGCTGCAGAATCGACACTCACGGAGCTGAGACGCAGGCCAGGCCCTGGAGGTCAGCCTGGACTCCATGAGAGCTCTGACGGCCAGCTTGGAGAGCATCCTGAGGGAGCGGGAGGCCCGCCATGCCACGTGGGCGGAGCAGCTCAGTGGAGCCCTACTGCACCTGGGGTCAGCGCTGGCACAGACCCAGGCAGAGGGGCAGCGCCAGGCCCAGGAGTGTGAGGCCCTGCGGAAATCGAGGCCAAGTTGGAGGCTGCAGTGTCCGCCTGCCACTGCCTGCTGGAAGACGGCGAGGACTTCCGTCTCCATGCTGCCCTGGACAGCCGCTCCGTGCAGACCATCCAGGAGGACTTCCGTCTTTACACTGCTCTGGACAGCCGCTTCATGCAGACCATCCAGAGACCACCGCCCACAGGCTGGTGGGCAGCAAGGTGGTGTCTGAGACCAACGATACTGAAGTTCTGAGACACCGAGATAGCAGAACCAGGGTACCCTTGGGAAGCAGCAGGCCAATAGAAAATGCAGAGGTCATTGCAGAAAAAATATATATATATGTCTCAAAGGAAGTTGGAGAGGAAAAAAAGTCTTTTTCATTTTTGTTTTTCCCAAATCTTTTCTACCCAAAGCCTGGATTACTCCCAAGGTGAAAGGGGCAATGTCTGGAAATCGTTAGTCCATGGGATTTGCTCATAGCACATAAAATTTTCAGAAAGAATTTGCTTTTTAAATACAATTTCCTGATTGACTGTAGCAGACATAAATCCAGGAAGGACAACTCTGTCAGCCAGGATCCCTCGTAGCTTCTCGAATGTCTGGGGTTTGTCGGAGGTGTGTGGATTGGAGGAAGACCCTTGAGTCTGCAGCAAGAGGAGGTAGAGGGGAGAGGAAGAGGAAACTGGTCCGCAAGCAAAGCAGGGCTGCAGGGTGGAGGGTGGAGGGCGGCCCATGGCTGCGCGGGGCCCAGCTGCCAGCTGGCCGAGAACCTGGCTTGGTTTCAGTATGGCCATGAGGGAGGCGCTCAGGGAGACCCCCAGCGGCTGCTGCTCTGCTTTCAGTGCGTGACCTGCTCTTCTGTTGGGCTGTCAGAAGAGTCATGCCGCGTTCCTCTGTGTTCTGTGCAAGTGTGTCATGGCTTTTCCACTGACCCAGTGTAACGTTCAGTACCGTTTCCTCTTGGTTATGCAGGGTGCTCATGGTGCTGCTGTGAGAGAGAACTGCGCTGGGTACCACAGCCGAAAATACCGAGGGCCACATTGCTCTGCCCTACCCCGTCCTGCCCTCGGGGGCTTGCCACTGCAAGCAGACATTTGGGTGCCCTGAAATGCTGGGTCACAAACGTTCCTAACCTGGCACGGTTCGTTTCCTGGCTGTGCTCAGCTTTAGCATTCAGAGATCAAATTTCTGCATGTGACGTGTCTTTAAGTGGGAAGATACCCGTTTCTGATACTCAGACGCAACTCTAGATGCATTGGTGGTTCCCCGGCATCCCAGGTGACAGCGCGGCGCTCCTGTCCTACCTGTCCTCCAGGCGAAGCACTGGCTAGGTGCTGCTTAACGAGGCTCTAGACGTAGAACGAGAGCCCTGTGGCCACAGCCCGCCTGCGAGCACTTCGCAGTAGACCTCTTAATGTCCGCACCGTCTGCTGTGTTTGATTGGACGCTGGGATCGAAAGGGTGACATGGTCACGTGCTCGAGGTGCCTGCAGCCTGAGCATCCTCCACGGGCAGCTGCAGACGCACTGGCCACGCTGGCCAGCCGGGGTTTCCTCCCTCAGCAGCGAGCGGGCGCTCCGCTGTCCGTGCACAGCCTGGAGGCGTGCCGGGCCCACCCTGCTGCGAAGAGTAAGGTAGGGTGGGTTTCAACCCAACAGACCCGGGGGGCAGACCAGTCAGCTCCCTGTGGCGGAGATTTGAAGGTTAGTTTTATCCTAAATGAATCTTACAGCTGTGAGAATGGAAAGTTTTCTCTCCGTATTTGAGTCAACCAATAGGGGATGTTTTGTTTCTTTTTGCTGGAGTGGTGCGTCCTTAAAGAAGGATAGCAACATTTCTGAGCTGGAAAACTGAGGAGATAACCGCTTATTTTCAAAAATGATTCCCACTCATTTTTTGTATTTCAAAACCCATAGTCTTCTACAATTTTCACAGAAATTCTTATTGTTTAACAAACCATAAAGCCCTTTAAATCTGAAACATTTGCAAAGACTTTTAACTTTTAGAACTAGGTTTTTGTTTGTTTATTTGTTTTTCCTATAAGGTTTGTGTACTTGTTAGAGAAAGTGAGAACTCATTCTCCAAAGACAACGGCCACACCGAAATCCCTTCTCCAGTATCCTTGAGATTTGTGATGCGCATGCACACACACAGTGTGAATTTCAACCCTCCTATCTGGGACTTGAACCACACACTCAGCTGTGAGGGATCCAGCGTCTTACCTCCATGCCTCCTGCTGACCCATGAAACCATATATCTTCATCCATAATTATAATTCTTATTCATCAGTAGTTAAGATCTCGGACTAACATTCATTCATACGCATGACGTAGTGGCCTGTGGCCCTGAGCAGCGGCTGTTTCTCACCCCTCTACCCAGGATAGCGGAGGCTGAGAAAGCCGCTGAGCCGGCTGTTGCTGAGTGGTCCGCATGCTTCGGTGTTAAACAGGTGGTCGTAGTGCCTGATTGCAGGGGCATGCCGAGGAGACAGTCCTGCCAGGTGTAGGGCTGAGAGCCCGCGTGCTCGGCGTAGTGGGGATGCCGAGGAGACGGTCCTGGCGGGTGTAGGGCTGAGACCCCACGTGCTCGGCGTAGTGGGGGACCCTTCTTCCAGGCCTTCACTTGTGTTCATCATTGTGATTTCATATTTCTATTTCGGAGGGTAAATGTACGATAAGGTAGTCCTAGTCACTACGTGTAGGATCGTCTGAGTGAGTCGCACAGATACTCATGAAAAACTGTGAGGAAAGGCAGGCTTAGCTTTGAAGCTCCTGAGTGTTGCCTTTAACTATGTGTTAGCATTTATTTGATTTCCCCCTGAAATTGAAGTTTATCCATTTACCCTTAAAAGAAAGGCAGCTGTGCTCTAGTAGACTGTTTTCAATGATTATAACCCTCCCACCAAGCACAAACTCAGTCTAAAGCTATGAAACTTTGGGGTTATTATTGTTATCATTACTTCTGCCGTTTATAAGCCGGAGGCACGTGCTCTTGCCTGAAGAGGCAGAGAGGGTGGGGAAGGAGAAAGCGCCTCTAGAGGGAAGTGGTCACCCTGCACCCCCTCCTGTTTCTCCATCCTGTTGGGATTTTGGAGACATGTGCACATGTGCCCGTCACAGTTCAGTTTTCAGGCCAGGATTCGGTCTGTATCCAGCCACTTACCATCCGGCTCCCTTAACTGCTACGCCACAAGGCCAGCCTTGGAATCTGCTTTTTTATCTTTTATCTCCCTCATGAGTTAGACAGAAAGGAACACATCTACATGCGGAGAGACAGCTCCCAGTAGCAGCCTTGACCCGGCCGCCTGCCAGCCTCAGCCAGCCCTGGGTCATGGATCCTGGGTCAGCACGTGCCCAGCATACTCAGAGAGGTCTCCAGAAACCAGCCAGGAAGGAGCGCCCCGTGCAGGCCAGCCTCACGGAGCAGCATGCCGCTCTGCCCTGCCACTCCCCAGCCACACCAGGGTGCTCAGAGCTGCAGTGGCGTTTGGGTTTGCATAAGGTGTACCTTACAGGCTGCCCTTGGTGCAGGCCGCTAGGCGTGTTTCTTGCAGAAAAGGTATCTCATGAGGGTTATTTTGAAATGACGTTTTTATTATCACTACTCATATTTTTAAAGATGAGAAGGCCCATAACAAGAAAAATGTTTGGAGAATCTATTCATTACCATCTTATCTGTGCTTTAGCTGGGAAGGTCAGTTGCCTAAGAGCTTGGATCTCAGAGGCCCCTAGTAAAAGACAATGAATGTTATAACCATGTATTGAAAATTAAGTAGGATTAAGCCACAAATCAAGGATTTATTTAGCAATTGGAGGGTTTCCCTGAAGTAAACTTCAGAATTAAAGTCAGAACAGTGGTGAGTCATGCATTTATACATTTTGTTTTTCATTTGCTATAGGGCAAATGTGCTCACAGCAGAGAGAGAGAAAGAG
>NW_006201391.1:1653017-1665289 GCF_000334495.1 Tupaia belangeri chinensis
GAAAGCCCACCCTCCAGTCTGGGACTCACTGCACAGCCAT
This sequence comes from Tupaia belangeri chinensis, assembly GCF_000334495.1. NCBI lineage: Eukaryota > Metazoa > Chordata > Mammalia > Scandentia > Tupaiidae > Tupaia > Tupaia belangeri. Next base: position 1,653,058 of record NW_006201391.1, read on the forward strand.
GTAGGCTCCAGCTGCCTTAGCCGCCACGCCTCCAGCCGGCCCCTGCATGTTTTAATGACGTATACCAGCACATGGATTACACTAGTCGTGATTGGTTTTAAATGTTAGAGTACACAGTGCGTGTGAGAAAGAGCAGAGGAGAGGAGCACCCCACACACTCCGCAGGGCTGGGTCCTGCCACATGTCCCTTTCCTCCAGTTTTCTAACCCAGGATCCTGGGCGTGCTTACATGTGCCTAGTGTGTTTTTCAAGCTCCAGGCTGGTACTCAAATCCTGGCTGCCCGTGTGGGATCTAGCTGCTTCTCACAGGCCTCACTGCTGTGCCACAGGGCCAGGCCCTGTCTTTGTAAAAGAACTCTGTTCTTTCTTAAAATAGCTACATTGAAGTAAGAATATAACGCATAACTTCAGACCTTTGGGAAGAGGCTTAGCACACTATTCTTTCATCTTCCTGACCCCGAAATACATTACTGACTGAGAAAATAAACTTAGTTGTGCAGAAAAAAGGGAAAAAAGAAAATCTTGATTCATGAAATTTATTCCCTTGCCTTCTGTTTTGCTTTTCAGAGTTTAGTTCTCTGCTTCAACCCCTAGACAAGAATGCCATTAAAACAGTAATGTTACTGGGAAGTTAATCTGTTAGTTATTTTGGGACTTTCTTTTTAAAAACATTGTTGTTTCATGCCAGTGGGTGTGTACATATACATGATAGCGAGAAGGAGCCCCTGGTGGGGCCTGGTCATGCTGCAGTCCTCCTTTCTCCAATTCTCTGTCCCATCAGGACCCTGGGCGTGTATGTGCGTGCACACCCCCTTTGTTTTTCAAACTGCTGGGCCGAGGACTAGAACCTTGGTCAGCTGTGTGGGATCTGGCTTCCTCGGGGTAGCTCTTAGCACTGCACACTATCGGGCCAGCCCATGCTGGGACTCTCAATGGGTTCTACATTGAGACAGCGGTCTAGTGGTAGCCCAGTGAGAAACCAGACCACCACTAATGTTCGTTCAGTCCCTGCAGGGACGGCTGAGCCTGCCTCTGGAGACTTTAGGAGGTAAAGAGAAGAAAAAGAGATTTCTTAATCAGCGCAGGGCTGTGAGCTAGCTACAGAAGAATCATGGGGAATGTAAAAGTAACTCCCACGGAACACAGTCAGCAGTCAGTACATGTTAACTTTTTAAAAACTGGTTTCTTGGACCAGCAGCTACCATGGTGGTTAAGGTTCTGGATCCCACATGGCTGACTATGTGGTTTGACCAGCAGTTGGCATAATGGCTATGTCGCTGGACTCCCATGTAGTCGATCACGGTTCGAGTCCTGGACCTGGTGGCTTAAATTCACGCTGGGCATGTATACATGCATGTGTGCCCAAGATCCCGAGAGGAAAATGGAGAAGAAGGGATTGCGATGCAGCCATCCCCCCCGGGGGGTGACTTATCACTTTCTGTCTCTCTGTCTCTCTCTGTCTTTCTGGCACATGCATGCGCCCTATAGCAAAACCCTCCAAAAAATAAAAGAAAACAAAATGGTTTGAGTGGTTAGAGTCCCGTACCCATTGGCTTAAAAATTGCAGCATGCATGTGTGCGTGTGTGTGCCCAAAATCTCAAGAGGAGACAGGAAGAGAAGGGATTGCAGCATGGCCATCCACCTTGGGTGGTGGTGAAGGGGGGAGGGGTGGTTCTCAGCTTCTCTGTCTCTCTGTCTCTCTCTCTCTCTCTGGTGAGCATATGCACCCTACAGCAAAAACTAAAATTAATTAATTAAAATAAATAAATATCTTCTTTAGGTCTGGCATACTGAACTGTAGTTCTAGTAGCCACATGGTCATCCACAGGTTCAAATCCTCTGGTTGGCCTGAAAACATTCCAGGCATGTAGGTGCTCAAAATTTTGAGGAGCCTGGAGGCCTGGGGAAAGCGAGTCACAGCGTCAGGACCCTGCCAAGGGTCCCTCCTCTTTTCCTCTCTTTCATGCACACTCAAATTTTTTTAAGGACGTCTTCCATACCACAGAATATTAGTCTCTCTCTCCAGTGTCCATACCTGTCCACCTCGTCTTTATCATGTGCGCGTGCCGTATTTCTCAAGATGGGTTCCTGAAATGTGCCACGACCAGCCTTGAGTGTCTCTGGCAAGGGGTGCGTGGAGTGGGAATGCAGGCTGCCCAGCTGCTGCTGCTGGGCCTACGGCGCTGGTCCGTCCTGGGGCTGGAAGGCCAGGTGTGGGGAAGCTGTCTGCGCTCACAGGTCGGGGAGCTGTAGAAGTGGGACGCTGGGATCTTGGGTTACTTCTCTCGAACTGTGCAGGAGCCACTCCTCTTTCTTCTCGGAGAGCGTTAGTCCTCCAACCTCTCGTAAGTGGATACGAGGTTAAAGTGAACCCCACCATTTGCCCTCAACTGCCGGCCTCTGAGACGAACCAGATAATCTAGTACAAAAATAAGTAAATCCTCTCAGTACTTCAAACCAAGAATTTCTCGTCCCTTTTTAATGTTTTTCCTTAACAGTTTGGCAAGTGTAGGTATGGGGAAATAATGAACATTTGACATCATGTATGGTACAAGGAAAGGTTATCTTTTCTTTTCTTTTTTTGGGGAGAGGTTTTTGCTACAGGGCACGTACGTGTGACAGACAGACAGAGAGACAGAGAGACATGAAAGTGAGAAATCACCCCCCCGGGGGGGAGGGGAATGGCCAGGCCACAATCCCTTCTCCTCCATTCACCTCTCGGGATCTTGGGCACGCACGCACATGCACCTGGCGTGAGTTTAAGCCACCAGGTCCAGGACTCGAACCACGGTTGACTACATGGGAGTCCAGTGACATAGCTGTTACGCCAACTGCTACTCCCAAGAAAAGATTGTTTTAACAAATTCTTTTTTTTTAATAACTCCCCCATCCCCCAGGTGGGGGCGTGGCTTAGTTCTGCACAGCTTTACAAGCAATCTGGCCTCACCGTGTCCTGCTCACGTCTGTGGGGCTTCTCGCCTGCATGCAGAGGTCATATCTGGACGGAGGACATAACTTGGGGGTCCTATAAAGCAGCCTCTTTCTGCTTGGCCAATGTCTCTCTTCCCTCTTGAGATTAGACAGCGACAGTTCTACCTTGTGGGAAACTGAATTTCTGTCCTAAGTGGTCTGCTCAGATTAGGACGAGGAGGAGATAAGGGCCTGTTCCCACATGGTTGACATGGGTCATTTGCTCCAGAAAGACCAAAGTACATTTTGTATGGATAGGCTGAGGGGCCGTACTGGTTGGGCAGTTCCAAATGCCTTCACACAGTAGGCTGTTTTTTATTTTTTAAAGGCCTTTACTTGTGACAAGGGAAGGAAGTACCACTCTATCAGTCATTGCATAGAATGAGTTTTTATTCTGGGGAGAAAATGCAAACGTCCTTTATTCTTTAAGCTCATGGTTGCACGTTGAAAATTGTTAAATGCTACAGAAGTGTGCACGAAGACCGTCAGGTTGTCCCTTTACTCAGTCTGTCAGCAGGAGACACATTTAAATCAGATTGAAATTGAGATTAAGAACAAGGACTCGAAAGAATCTGCACCTCCCGTTGCTTCCTTGAGACACTGGTCCCTCTGTACTAGCCGTGTTGGTTTGTCCACGGTAGAGAATTCTAGAGCAGAAGTGGCACCATGCGCCTGCTGACTGGGGTCTCCTGTAGAGTCCTAAGGCTTCCCACACAGCACTTCGCCGGCTAAGCTCTAGCCTCATATGGAAGTGTGTGTATGGTCTGTGGCCTCGTGGTTAAGGCTCCACATTCTGACCGTGGTTGGAATTCCAGCCCCAGGAGCTCGGAATGCTGAGTGCATGCTGTTCCTGCCTGGAGTCCTGAGAGACTGGAGGAGGCATCACCGTGCCCACCAGGTGCTCTCCTCGCTCCCTCTGCTCCTCTCTGCAAGCGCATATGCCCTCTGGCAGCTAGAAATAAGTAAGTAAAAAGAATCAGCATCAGTTGGCTCACCTCCTCTGTTTTGTCTAGGCAGTCTGGCTTCTATACTCTCCTGTACTGGGTAGGCTAAGCTCTTGTTCTCTCTCCATGAGGCTCCAGTTGTTTTGGCCACTAAGCCTCGGCTCTTCCCTCTCAATTATTTCATGGAAATGGTATTAGAAACAAAGGAGGGCCAGCACGTTGCATTGTTGTTAAAGCACTGGAGTCCCACATGGCCAACTGCAGTTCAGGTCCTGGACCTGGGTGCTTGAAAATCGTGCCAGACACATGTGCGTGTGTACCCAAAAACCCCAGGAAGAGAATGGAGAAGGGACTGTGGCATGGCCATCCCCTGGGGCCGGGGGGTGATTTCTCACTTTCCCTCTCACTGTCTGTCTGTCTCTGGTGAGTGCATGCACCCTATGGCAAAAACCATATTAAAAAAAAAAAGAAAGAAAGAAAAGAAAAAGAAACCAAGGAAATGTGCTGTGTTTATTATATAACCATTAAGAAGCATATTTTCCAGTAATATGTAATGTCATGAACAATACTCACAATGTAATGTTACATAGTGTATCAAGCCAAACATGACGTATGATACTTTTTAAAATTGATGTAAGTTTATAAAAACACTTGAAAGAACATTGGAACCAGCAGATGGCATAATGGTTACATTGCTAAGCTCCCATATAGTCAAATGTGGTTCAAGTCCTGGACCCAGTGGCTTAAAACTCACATCATGTGCAAAAGTATGTGTGCCCAAGATCCCGAGAGGAGAATGGAGGAGAAGGGATTGCAGCGTGGCCATCCCCCCTGGGGGTGATTTCTCACTTTCTGTCTCTGTCTCTCCAGCAAGCACATGTGGCCTATAGTAAAAATCTCTCTTAAAAAAAGAAAGACCTGGAAGAAAGTCATCCAAATGTTATAAATGATTACACCTTTACATTTTTTTATTTGCTAGTGGGCACAGGCACTCACTGGAGAGAGACAGAGCAGGAAAGCACCCCTCGGAGCACTGCACACTGCACCTCTCCCCGCCTCTCCCTGCTTCGGGTTTTGAGCGTGCACACACACGCCCGTGGCACATGTATCAAGCTCCAGGTCTAAGACTCTCACCACATGGTCACTTCTGGGGTCCAGTTTGTTTATTTGTCCATGAGAGAGAGACAGAGACAGAGACAGAACAGGAGGGAGATAGGCATCCCCCGCAGTCTTCACGCCAGCCTGGGTCACAAGCACGCATACGCAGCAGCACGTCTGGGGAGACCTCAGGACAGGAACCCAGGACCTGCCCGTGTGGCCTCAGCCTCTCAGAGCACTGCGTTAGCACTGCGCCACCATGGCTGGCCAAGTGCTTACTTCCTCACGGGACACCCACGTGCAGTTTCATTATTTCCTTCATACGTGTTCCCCTCAAAATTTGTGTGTGTGTGTATAATGTTCATAAGAAAAAATATGAAACTCCATTTAAAAAGAAAAAACTAAACAAAATGAAGGCATTTGGCAGGAGAAGCCGTTGGGGGCCCATGGGGAAATCAGCTTCACTGCCAAAGTAGCAGGCGTCCTGGGCCAGAGGGTCCTGCTGATGGGAACGCCAGCCCGTGTCCTCGGCAGGTGCAGGCTCTGCCTGCCGAGCCCTGGGAGCGCTCCGAGCCCCCAGCCCCTAGTCGTGCGCTGCGGCTCTCCCAGCTGCTGCGTGAGTGGGTGTGCAGTCCCACCTGAGCGTCTGCGGAGCGAGATCAGGCCCGACTCTCTTCCTAGGCACCCTAGGCTCGGCCTGACTACCGCATGCCTGGCCAGAGCATTGTCGTAAGAACTGTCACACGAAATCCTGGGGCAGAAGTCAGAAGTCATGGGTCGTTTGGTGTGCTTCCAGTGGGTGCCAGAGGAGTGGCTGTTCACCTCGGGGCAAGGGCAAGGGGAAGCGTCGAGGTCTGTCAACGAGAGGAACACAGAAATAGAGCAGCGGCTGGGGGTCTGCAGTCCTGGCTTCAGCCAGGTGTCTGGTGTTAGAGCAGGACTCACCCCTGGTGTTGAAACAGATCAGAAGCCCTGCAGGATGAAGGAGCGGCGTCCAAAGCAGGGCAGGCAGACCTTGTAGCCGCCCTCCTCACGTCTCTCCACCAAGAAAGCACACACCTCCCGAGCCCAGGTTTTCCTCCCAATCCAGGGGGTGGAGGAGCACAGCAAGGATGGCGCCCCGGCTTCCAGACGAGCAGTCCTCGCCAGCAGCATCTTACAGTCACTCACAGATGAGTGGAAGGGTAAACCGTGAGGTGACAGGCGTCTGCCTGTATCAGGACTTGTACCCATGTAGAGGCCAGTCAGTCCTGGCTGATCCCTGCCGGTCCAGAGCTCTGAGTCCAGGTGGAAGTGCTGGCCGGCACTCCTGCCACCTTGGGTGGTGCCGAGTGTGACCATGCAAACACGCGGCAGTAGGCGGTCCCTGTCTCAGCGCTGACATGGCCATGGAGACGCAGAGACTAGCAAGGCTGTGTGTAGTCGGTGCTTTGTGGCCTGGGGGGCATTTCGGGTCGACATTGACTTTCTTCTTTTCTTTTCCCATCTCAGATCATCCAGCCCCTCTTAGAACTTGACCAAAACAGAAGCAAATTGAAGTTGTATATTGGACACCTGACAGCCCTGTGTCATGACCGAGACCCCCGGATTCTTCGCGGGCTCACCCCACCAGCTTCCTACAACCTGGGTGATGGCCAGACAGCTTGGGAGGATGAGCTGCAGAAGATGACCCGGGAACAGGCGAGTGTCCCACCTGAGCGTTGCCAGGTCCCCCCGTGCCCACCTGCTGTTTGTGCTGATGTCGAGGGAGTTACCTGGGGCGTTCAGTTTTGAGGGTCAGGTGGGAGGCATATTTTTATTTATTTATTTATTTATTTATTTTTAATTAACATTTATATTTATTGTGTATAATATGTAGTTTTAAAATATATATTGGGGGACCAGCAGTTAGCGTAATGGCTATGACGCTGGACTCCCATGTAGTCAACCATGGTTCGAGTCCCAGACCCAGTGGCTTAAACTCACGCCGGGCACGTGTGCGTGCATGCCCAAGATCCCACAAGGAGAATGGAGGAGAAGGGATTGCGGCATGGCCGTCCCCCCTGGGGGGTGATTTCTCACTTTCTGTCTCTCTGGCGAGCTCATGCGCCCTATAGGAAAAAAACTCGCCCCCCCCAAAAAAAAAAATATATATATATATATTTGTCGGGACCAGTAGATGGTATAAGGGTTGTGTTACTGGACTCCGATGTAGTAACCGCTGTTAGAGTCCTGGAACTGGTGGCTTAGAATCATGCCAGGTGTGTGTGCATGTGTGCCTAAGATCCCAAGAAAAGAAGGGATTGTGGCATGGCCATCTCCCCGGGGGGTGATTTCTCGCTTTCTGTCTCTCTATCTCTTTCTGTGTTTCTGGCAAGCACACGTGCCCTATAGCAAAAACCTCTCAAAGAAAAGAAAAGAATAGAAACTAAAATATGTCTATGGGGCCAACAGGTGGTGTGGGTAGTTAAGGCACCAGACCAGACTCCCACATGGTCAACCATAGTTCAAGTCCCAGACCTGGCAGCTTGTTCTCTTTTTCCTTCTCTCTCTGATGAGTGCACATACCTTGTAGCAAACTTAAAAATAATTACAATAATAATTAAAATTAAATTTTTTTATTAAAATAAGCAACCAGTAGATGATGTAGTGGTTATGTTGCTGGACTCTCATATGGTCAACTGCGGCTCGAATCCCTGATCCAGCAGCTTAAAACTCACGCCAGGCACATGTGCGTGCATGCCCAAAATCCCGAGAGGAGAATGGAGGAGGGATTGTAATGTGTCCATTCCCCCGGCTCACTTTCTGTCTCTCAGTCTCTCCGGGGGGCGCACATGTCCTACAGCAAAAATTTCTCTTAAAAATGTTTTTAATTTTAATTTTTAAAAAATGTATGCATTGTGGAATGGCCAAATTCAGCAAATTAACACAGGTACACCTCAAGTACTTCCATTTTTGTGGTGAGGACACTTCAAAGCCCTCCGCAGTTCTCACAAACACAGAACTTGGTGGTTAGCGACAGTCAGCATGGCGTACAACCTTGCATTTACTTGTTCTATCTCACTGAAATTTGTTCTCTTCTTACCAGCATTGCCCCAGCCTCACTGTCTCCCCACCTCCACCCAGCCTCTGGTAACCACCATTTCCCTCTGAAGTTCAAGACTCTTAGCACTGAGTAGTCTTCTGCAGGTGCTGAAATGTCCGGTTCTCCCCAGCCTGACTTGCTCAAGCATCGGAGAGGCTGATTTAGAAGGACAGGCTGCCAACATGCACGGGCTGTCCCGTCGAAGTGAGGGCCGCGGGAGGGAAGTTGGAGTTAGGGGTGTTTGGATAAGGGACTTTTGACAACTGAGTAGCCTGTATTTTGAGTTGTCTCCAGGAAACCATAGGTTGCAACACGCTTTTGTTTCGAAGTCAATCTGGACTGTTATAACAAAAACAAAGTACCCTAGACTGGCTGCGTGTAACGACAGGAATGTATTTCTCAGCATTCTGGAGGTGGGACGTTCAAGACCAAGGTGTCAGCGTGGTTTTGGAAAGGGCCCTCTTGCAGATTGCAGGCTGTCGACCTTCTGATCTGCTTACCTCCAAAGGCCCCTCCTCCTACCAGGCCCTGGGAGCGAGGACCTCCGCAGGGAAGGCAGGGACCCAGCCTGTGCTGCTGGCCATGTGCCACTGCCCATGAGAAGCGGCAGTTCCCTTCTGCATGTGTTGTGATCTGTAGTCAGTAAAGAGATGACAGGCCATCCCGGAGACACAGTCATGAGTAAGAGACAGAGGGCCGGCAGGTGGCATGTCATGGCACTGCACTCCCACGTGGCTGAGCCAGTGGCCTGAAATACGCTGGGCGCATGTGTGTGCATGCCCAAGATCCCAGGAGGAGAATGGAGGAGCCGGGCCATCCCCCAAGGGGATCATTTCTCACTTTCTCTCCATCCCTCTCTGTCTCTCCAGCGAGTGCATGCGCCCGACAGCAAAAATGTCTAAAAAGGAAAAGAAAGAACCAAAGAGACAGCAGGGTGAGGATAGGGGTGGAGAGCAGACATGGGAAGTGAAGGAAAAAACAACTGGATGAATACCGAGGAACAGAAAGATGGGCGTTTCGAATGTAAACTCAGAGCTCCCTTGGCTCCGTTTACAGGCAGCTGACCCCGCAGCCCGTGTAGTCCAGCTGCCAGCCAGGAGACAGGAAATGCACAGGTGTTGCGACCTTACCACAGCTCATCAGATTTTTTAAAAACTTGCTTATTCTATGGAAGAGAATAAAAGACAGGCACCCCTAACAGGATCCTCACACTGCAATCGCCCCGTCTCAGCTGGCCCAGCTCACGTGCACCCTGGGTGTGCGCAGGGAGGTCTCAGGAAGTGAACCCAGAACCCCTCCCATGTGTTGCCCTGTGCCACCACCTGGCCCTTACCCAGCATTTTCACGCTGTCTTAGAGTACGTTGCTACAACAGAGTATTCGTGACTGAGGGATTTATAAAGGAAAGAGGTTTATTTGGCTCATGGTTCTGGTGGCTGGGAAGTCCCAGGCATGGGGCCAGCGTCTGGTGCTGTCACAACATGGCTGAAAGAAGTAGTAAGTGGTCACGTGCAAACAAAGAGTGCTACAGGCACCACCTTGCATGTCTGTCTGTCTGTCTGTATTTATTCTAGGGCTTTTGTCATACAGTGTGTGTCCTCAGAGAAGGGGGAGAATGACAAATCACTGCCCAGGAGGCTGGCCACACCACAGTCCCTTCTCCTCTGTTCTCCTTCTGGGATTTTGGGCACCCATGCACACACAGCCAGCACAGCTTTTATGCCTCCAGGTCTGGGACTCAATCCGTAGTCTGCCACGTGAGAGTCCAGCACCTTAACCACCATGCTACCTCCTCACCCTCCAACTTGCTTTTATAACAGCCTGCCTTGTTGGGAACAGATGAGGAGAGTTTACTCCATCGCACGCCCCCCAGCACCTCCCACTAGTCACCCACACACACTGCGCTGCTGGGTGTCAGGTGACGGCAGAGGTTTTGGCAGGACCCCAGCACTTGGCCCAGAAGCTATGCACTGTTCTCAGCTAGCTACTTCTGTCTGCTCAGCATCACCCACAGTGTGCTAAACACAGGCCTTCCTGTGGTGTGGAGGTGAGGATGGCCGGCACCCCACAGATACAAACCCGAAAGCCTTAAATCTACCTGCTGGGGCTAGCGGATGTGGTGAAGACTCCCACATGTCCGAGCCTGGTTCGGTTCGAGTCCCAGACCTGGTGGCCCGCTTTCTCTCTCCCTCTCTGTCTCTCTCCAGCAAGCGCACATGCCCTACAGCAAACTTAAAAAAATAAATAAATAAAGTTCCTCAAAGCTCTTTTTGATTCTAATAACCATGTAGTAAAAATGCACTAAGCCAGCCAGGTGATCCAGCAGTAACTCAGTGCTCCCTGGTGGTGAGGCCATGGGGGCGCCTGGGTTCACACCCCAAGGTCTCCCTATGTACAGCCGAGGTGTGGGCAGCGCCCGTGACCCTGGCCAGCTGCGGGGAGGGACACGATGTGAAGACACTGTCAGGAATGTCTCTCTCCCTCTCTCCCTCTCCCTCTCTCGCTCTCTCATGGAGTAAAATACACTTTGTTTTTAATTGCCAGAGAGAGAGAGATGGGGAGAGGAAGAAAGCACCCTCCCATGGAGCATGGTCACATGGCTGTACCTTCTCTTCCATGTCTGCACTGTCAGGGCTCCGGGCTTACACATACAAGTGCCCGGTGTGCTTGCCGAGCTCTGGGGCCAGGGTTCTACTCATGTCAGCCTTGTGAGATCCAGCCCACCCTAACCAGTAGGTATGGAGCTGGCCTTGCGAATAAACTGCATGTGAAAATACAGCTGGCAGGGAGGGCGTGGCCAGTGGTGTGGTGATTAAGGTGCTGGGTCCCGCATGGCCTACTGCAGGGTTCGAGTTCCAGACCTGGTGGCTTGAAAAACGTCCTGGCTGCATGTGCATGTATGCCCCAAATCCTGAGGGGACAATGGAGAAGAGACGGCCACCCCCGCCAGGGGGTGCTTTCTCACTTTCTTTATCTCTCCCTGTCTCTTCCTGTCTCTCCCTGTCTCTCTCCATCCCTAGTGAGCACACACACCTCTAGCAAATTAAAAAAAAAAAAATAACTGAGAGCTCACTGGAAATATGACAGAGCTAGTTTATTTTAGAGACTTCTTTCTCAAAGATTTGCAGAAAAACAATGCTGCTTTTTTCTTTTTAATTTGCTAGAGGGTGGGAGAGAGAAGGCGATCGCTCCCATGAGGGATGGTCACATGGCAGTCCCTTCTCCATCTCTCCCTTCTTTAGGGATCTGGCACCCAGCATGTTTCTCAGGCTGCCGTGTCCAGGGCTCGAACTTTGCAGTCAGCCAAGTGGAATCCAGCTGCCTTCACCACCACACCGCCAGCTGGCCTGGAAAGGAGCGTTCCTTAAAGCTCTAACTCCGTGGCGTGCCGGTGTTTACTTGGCACTTACTTATTTCTCTGTAAAACAGCTTGTCTTTGAAATATGAAAAGGGTTTTCACTATATTTCACTATGGCTGGATGGACTTAACTCAGTCTTTGCGAGGGGAAAAAAACATCTTCAAGGTGAGACCGGGGCAGAAAACTAAGATCAACAACTTCAAACCAAGAATTTTCAGAACATTCTGAGTGAACCAGGAATGCCTGGAAGAGGGGTTTGGTCCTAGACCCTGCCATTACACAGGAGTGGGGTCGGGTGCTGCGCCCCAGTGGGACTGCTCCCCCATGTGGGCGCTTGGGGCGCGCTCGGCCTTGATCGAGCGGGCGCTTCAGGTCGGAGGTCGTGGTTTGAGGGGCGGGAACCTGTCTTCGGCACTCTTCCTGGGACCCCGTGGCCTCAGTCTTCTGTAAAGGAGCCGAGGGCCGTTACCACCTCCGTCTGTCCCCCGCCACAGCTGGGGGGAGTCGGGCAGCCAGGCTCTGCTGCCTCTCGCTGCACAGGAACCGAGGGCGTGAGGCAGGCAGAGTGACCGTGTCCTGTGCAGGCCTGACCTTGGCTTTGAAGGCCGAGGAGCAGCACGTGAGTCCTGCCAAGTCCACGTATCGGTTAACTCTGCGTGTGCTGCGTTGCGGTCCTGTGTCTCTGAGGGAGCCTTCTGCTCGGGCACTCCTGTCACTCACCTCTCCCCTCCGGGCACTCGCCGCCCCCGTGAGACGTGTGTACGAGCCTGTGCCTTTCAGCGCCGCCTCTCCTTCGA
>NW_006201391.1:1665312-1680050 GCF_000334495.1 Tupaia belangeri chinensis
TGCTGAACCAAGGGACGGAGGGAGGGCCGGCAGGCGAGAGCGTCCACACTCCTCCTGTCCTGCGAGCTGGCCTGCCGATGGCCTGACTGCTGGGCGCACCCCCTGCCACCTGTCACACTTAGGAGGACTGTGCTCTTACACTCCCATCCTGTCGTTGCACTGACCCTTCTGCCTTCCCCCCCGGCTCCTAGGCAAGTACACAAATAGGCATCTCTCCAAACTTAGCCCAGACGTCCTCTTCCTGTTCATCTTTCCTGACACCCAAGGCGGAATGTGCCACTCCTGCTTTAGGGCCTCTGAATACCTGCATCGATCGTAGCACCTCGGTGCCCCCTCCCTGTACCAGTGCAGCACCTCGGTGCCCCCTCCCTGTATCAATCGTAGCACCTCGGTGCCCCCTCCCTGTACCAGTGCAGCACCTTGGTGCTCCCTACCTCGCTGCCCCCTCCCTGTATCAATCGTAACACCTCGCTGCCCCCTCCCTATACAGTCGTAGCACCTCGGTGCCCCCTCCCTGTATCAGTCGTAACACCTCAGTGCCCCCTCCCTGTATCAATCGTAACACCTCGCTGCCCCCTCCCAGTACCAGTGCAGCACCTTGGTGCTCCCTCCCGGCTTGGCCGTCCGCCCGTGAAGGCAGGAGCCATCATTTTCATCTGGAGGTCAGCGTCAGGCCAGAGACTTGGTACTGGCTCAGTAACTTAACCAAGCAAATTAATTTATCAGACCTGCAATCTTATTTCTTATTTCTCCAACTAGATCAATTTCTTCACTGCCAGAACCATGTCCCGTATTCTAAGGTGCCTGGCACGTGGAAAAAACTGTTTCACAACCCCAGGCCACTTCCTCACTGCCACTGAATAGCTCTGGACAGTCTGTCGGTGTCAGACACCTATCATCCCCACCCTGAGCTGTTTTCTTGTTTGTTTGTATTTTTGTGTTTTGTAAGTCACAATTGAGTCTTTGTGAGTGCATGAGAGAGGGAGAGGGAGAGGGAGAGAGAGAGGGGAGCGCCCTCCACAGGTCTGGTCAAACCACGGTCCTCTTCCCCAGTCCTCCATGCCTGCTGAGTTCAGGCTGACCGGGCTGGGGTTGGGGCCACCGTCGGCATGCTGAGTCTGGCCTCACCTGAGTGAGAGGCTGCTGTGCTGTGAACCGGCCCTCCGCCCTGGGTCTGGACCGCACTGCCATTTCCCTGCCTCCTTAGAGGCTGGTTACTGCGTTATCAGGACTCTCCAGAGACAGGACCAACAGGCAAGGTGTGTGGAGTATGAGCGAGGATTTGGTGGGGAACTGGCTCATGGCTAACAAGTCCACGACAGGCCATCTGTAGGTGGGGACCCTGGGAGCCAGGAGCAGGCTCGGTCCAAGGCCAAAAAGCCTGAGAAGCAGACGGCTTCTGGGGTCCTGGAGGGTTTGTTATCCAGTGCTGGAGACGAGCGGGTTCCAGCTCCCAGGGGAAAAGGCCAGTTTGCCTTCTCTGTTCTGCGTGGTGGGGTGGAGGTTGGTGGCATGGTGCCGCCCACACCAAGGGCCACCTGCCCCACTCAGACCCCCAGGCTCACACCTCCTGGGCGCCTCCTCTCTCCTGGAAACACCCAGTCAAACCCGGCTGCAGTGCTTAGCCAGCCCTCTGCATGTTACCTAGCCCAGCCAAGGTGACACCTAAAATGAGCATCGCACTACCTTACTGACTACACGGGGCGGGGGTTCTTTCAGCTTCCGCTTCGCGTGTGGCACTCTGCCTGCGTTGCGTGCAGTGAGGACTGCGAGCTGACCCTCACCGTGTGTGCCACCCCTGCTCTAAGTGAGGCTGGCCCTTGGCACTGAGCACAGGTCCACGGCCGGGCTCCTGCCCCTGCTGCAGCTCCAGCCCGCTTAGCCCAGCCCCGTGACCAGTGACCAGTGACGCCTCCTGCTGCTCAGTGCAGTGGGCCGGCTGGTCTCCCCTCCTCAGTGGTAGCAACTTCTGCTTTGACTTGGTTTGAAATTGGGGGCCTCGTGAACTTCTCGTTTCTTTCCTGGTGGCAGTTTGTGTTTGGTTTTTTCCCCACATAGTTTCTACTCGTCTGTGAAAGCAGGATTTCACCGAGAAATGGCCTGTGGGGCTCCTCCCCACCCCAGCAGCACACAGATGAGGCCCGGGCGGCCCTCTGCTTCTCCTGCACTGGGCTTTGCTTCTTATCTGAGAAGCGTTCAGGGCGCAGTGGTCTCAGGTCCTCTCGTGGCGGCCGGTCACCGCGGAGTTCCGGCGGGGCTGGGGCACAGACTGGTCTCATAGCGCCCACCTCCCCACACCGGAGGGTGCACTTGGGCTCTGCCCTGCACTGTCCGCTCACTGACGCTCCCTGGGGCCTGGGAGAGCTGCCAGGGGGCGCGGCCCCTTCCTGGTAGGGCCCCAGGAATTCTCACCTGTCAACCTAGCCGCTCCTGACCTGAAGAATTGACTTAAACCCTGGTTGTTTTCTCTCTGCCCGCTTTTGTGACAGGCATCTCTCCCCTCATGCTCAGAGGTGTGTGCTGTCTCCCAGATAGGCTTGTCACCTTGAATTCAGCTCACCTCGTGACCATAGGGCCACTCCCCTGCTGGGCTCAGAAATTATGATTTCACAAATTGCCCAGCCTCTTCTCGTTTTCAGGTAGGAGCAGTGGTCTCCTAGGGCTTTCTGCATTCTGAGCAGAAGCAGAGCTCCCCGTGAACCTGGACGGTTGTCAGTTTGCTGTCACTTTCAGGTGAAAGAAAGCGCACAGCAGTCTGTAAGACTCAGCATCCCCAGGTCCTGCCTCCACCACGTTTCTGCGTGTTTGCCGAAGCCCTTGCAGCCGGGACCCCAGTTTGTTCACTTAGAAAGCCGTAGTCGTTAAGCTTGTGCCGCAGTATTTTCTGTGTGTGTACAGAGTCTGTATAAAAAAGGAATGACGAAGATAACTCATTGCAGACACATTTCTAGGGTCTCTTGTTGCTGAATCAGGGATACAGACTGTAAAGGCAGGAGAGGAAAGAACTTTCTCGTGTCCTTAAAGAATGAGAGTCAGAAGGGAAAGCGCGGTGTCTCTGCCCGCCTTTGGAAAATCTCTTTCCGTCAAGTAGGGGTAAGTAAAACCTAGTGGACATACTCAAGGGAGGTCCCCGCATCGTAAAACCCACTCCCCATGTACAGACACACGCACACTCTTCCTGGCATGCAGAGGTGGTGATGCTGGTGTGAGACAGAGCTCTCTTACTGTCTGGCTTCGGGGCGTGGAGCAGTTCCAGCGACTTTTCTGAGCCCAGCTTTTTCAACACCAGAACACGGACGATAGCGTGTGACACCGCACTGCACCCCAGGATCGTTGGGTACCTCTCACCCACATTCCTGTTGTAGGCGCAGACGCACTGCGTGGTGCTGAGCTCAGGCACGCGTCGCTGTAAGCTCACCAGGCTTTCCCAGCTGCGCCGGCTCCGGCCCGTCCCCTCCCTTTCCAAGGCACCTGTACGTTTGTCACCTGCTCCTGCACACCCCACACATTAGAGCGCAAGGAGGAGACACGGTGATTCAGGGAGACCAGAAGACAACTAAATCGTATCTTTGAAAAAATCTAGACATGAGTATATAAAGCTTTTGCTCAGAGTTACAAACTAAAATATATTAAGATCTGCCTTGAGTAGACTGAGGGCAGAGCCTGGGAAGGAATTAGGAAGGGAAGTGTTATCGTTGCGTCCGAATCCTGTAATGGCCCATTTAGAAAATATGGTGATGGGTGTCACGTTCTTCCTGGTGCTGTGCCGGTGACTGCACGGGCATTGATTCGGTCCATGTACAATGGTCCATTTTTTGAAAGTTAGATTTGGGCCAGCCGGCAGCACGGAGGTCAAGGCGTCTGGATCCCCGTGGCCAACTATACAGTCCAAGCGCTTGGCTTGAAAAGCACACCAGGTGCCTGCGTGCGCTTGCCCAAAATAGAAAAGGGATTGCAGCGTGGCCATTCCCTAAGGAGGCTTTCTCTTTCTCCCTTCCTCTCCCTCCCTCCAGTGGATCTATGGGCCTTCTAGCAAATTTACAATTATATATACGTATACTCACATCCATTCAACTTTGAAGTTTTCTTGTTTTGTTTTGTTTTTGTTTTTTTAATTTGCTGAGAGTCAGAGAAAGAGAGCTAGAGATACAGAGGAGTGAGAGAACGGCCACTGGGGAGATGGCCGCGCCGCAGTCCTTCCTCCTCTCCGGATTCGGGCACACAGCATGCAGGCCCATTCGCTGTGTTTGTTCTTTCCAGCCCATCCCAGTTCCGAGGTAGCGTGGTGACCATCACAGGACACGTGGATAGCGGAGCCAATTCCTCTCTGGGCTCTTTGGATCCGTTCACAGCAGTGGCTTTCGTTCTTCAACCTTCTGCCGCCGCCCCCCACACACACACACACACACACACACACACTTTATACTTGTCGATCGTCTTTGGGTGGACGCGTTAGGCACGCACTGAGCTGGACGGGTGGGACAGTAGTGGTGGCAGCGTCAGCGTCCCGAGAAAGGGCAGGAAGCGGGGTCTCGAGCCACACCGGCGTTCCGTCGTCCCCTTCGCGCTCCGTCTGTCTGCCCGACGTCGCTGCTCTTCGCGCTCTACTGAGGGTCGAGCGCATCCGGTGGTGGGCGCGCCGGCACCCTCTGCGTTCTTCCTCCTTACTGTTTTATTAAGAATGAGCACGTGAGCCCCACGTTGACCTCGGAATGGTCCCTGTTCTTTGGGCACCGCAAATCCTGACCCCACATCTGAAGTCACAACTGAACTTAATTTCTGCTTCTTGTCGTTCTCTGTCTACGTGGTGATCCCAGACAGGACTCTTAAATATGTATATAAGGAGTTAAAAAATTAATAGCAGAGAATTCCAGGTTTCCTCTGAGAAAACTTTGACTTACCACTTTTTACATTTGCACACACACACACATTTCTGATTTCTGCCAAGCTCTTTTATGTATATGTCAAATTATTTTTACTAGGATACTATAAGTATTTAGAAATATAAAGATTAATATACCATTACCTTCATACCCAGAATTAACAAGTATTACTTTGTTGTAATCTACTTCCAAACCTTTTCATTTTAAGTTTCTTTTCCATCAGAGAGACAGAGACAGAGACAGGTACCCCTGACAAGTTCTCCCCACCCTCAGCCTCCCGCCTCCCTACAGTCCCCCAGCCCAGCCGTGGCCATGTGTGTGGCAGGTGCACCTCGCCCGTTCAGGTCAGCCTCGGATCTGAACTGGGCGCCTTCCCACTGGGCTGCAGTCGCAGCCGTCCCACCACCTGTAGCACTGGGCCCGAGCCGCATACTGTTTTTTCACTGCTAAGTGTGGTGTGATAGTGCGGTGTAATGTGAGGTATTGATGTAGACTTGGCCTCTGCCTCTGGTTCCTCGGGCATATCTCTTAAAGCCCTCAGAATCTCCAAGTGACTTGGGCATGGAACTTGGTGTCTGGGGAGGAATGGGGCCAGAAGGGCCCACCGATCACCACTAGTGGCCATTGGTATAATCAGTCATGCCTACGTTTGGAGGCCTCCAGGAAAGCCCGACAGGGCGGGATGTAGGTAAGCATCTGGGAGCTGAACACAGGGGTTCCTAGAGGCCGGCACACCTGGGGAGGGTATGGGACTCTGCGTCCTCCCACACACTTGCCCTCTGCATCTCTTCGTAGCCTTCGCATGGGGCCAGCAGGTGGCATGGAGGTCACATGGCCAGCGGCACGGTTCAAGTCTCAGACCTAACGGCTTGAAAACACACCAGGTGTGTGTGAATGTGTGCCCAAAACCCTGGGAGGAGGATGGAAAATAAGGGATAGCGGGTGGTCATTCCCTCCTGCGGGGTGATTTCTCACTCATCTCCCCCACTGCTCTCTGGTGAGTGCACACACCCCATAGCCAAAACTAAAATGTGTGTGTGTGTGTGTGTGTGTGTGTGTCTCCTTTGTGGGAAAATGTAAGTTAAATATTTCCTGAAGTTCTGCAAGCCATTCCACCAGATTAACTGAACTTGAGGAGTGAGTCATAGAAACCCATTTTATAGCCAGTTAGAAGTGCAGGTCACGCCCCGGCACCCCGAGGCCTGTGACCGGCATGTACAGCGGGGTGCAGGGCTGCCCTGTGGGCCTGAGCCTCGGCCCGTCGGATCCGCTGCTCTGTCCCGGTGGGCAGTGTCAGCGTTGACCTGGGTCGTTGGTGCCGCGGGGATGGGGTGTCAGTGTCTGACTGAGCACAGGGAAGCACCGGGCTTTTGACCTCCGGTAATCAGTAACTGGGAGACTTCGTTCCCCTTCTCAACTGCATTTCCTTTCTTTTTCCTTTTTTAGGTTTTTGCCGTAGGGCATGTGCACTTGCCAGGGCAAAGCAGAGAGTGAGAAATCGTCCCCCAAGGGGATGGCCCCGCCACAGTTCCCTCCCCCATCTCCTCGCGGGATCTGGACACACACGCGCATGTGCCCCACATGATCCTCAGGTTGCCAGGTGCAGGACCCAACCCACTGTCAGCCATGTGGGAGTCCAGAGCTTAACCCCCACACCGCCTACCGGGCCCATCAGCTGTTTTCTTTTCAGTTTGCAGTACAGCCACTATTGTCTGCACATTTTTAAGTTCACACTTTTTACCTTTTAAACATACACGTGTCCATAAATAGCACGTAGTATTGTTTAGTGTAGTGTAGTTTGAAATATATGGTGTCATATACCACCTGGGATGTCCTTCTGTTCATTACTCACTAAAAAAGTAGAACTTTTTTTTTTTTTTCTTTTCGGTTTTTCTACAGGGTGTGTGCTCTTGCCAGAGAGAAACAGAGACATAGAGAGAGTGAAAGTAAATCACCCCCCAAGGGGATGGCCATGCCACCATCCCTTCTCCTCCGTTTTCCTCTTGGGACTTTGGGCACGCCTGCACACACACCTGGCATGTTTTTTCAAGCCACCAGGTCCAGGGCTCAAACCATGAAGTTGGCCGCGTGGAACCCACTGCCTCAACCACCACACCACCTGTTGGCCCCTTCAAGTAGAACTTTTTTGGTAAATTATTTTTCCCTTGAAAATATAGACAGACAGTTTTGGGTTTTAAAATTTCAAACACAATTCCTCTTACAGAGCTCAAGGGCCTGAGTTCTGGCGTGTGGGCGGGCATCACAGGTTTAATATGAACATCGTGTGTACTTTTAGGAGCTACTGAACGGAGCGTCACGGGTTTAACATGAACATTGCGTGTACTTTTAGGAGCTACTGAACGGGGCATCACGGGTTTAACATGAACATCGCATGTACTTTTAGGAGCTACTGAACGGGGCGTCACGGGTTTAACATGAACATCGCATGTACTTTTAGGAGCTACTGAACGGGGCGTCACGGGTTTAACATGAACATCGCATGTACTTTTAGGAGCTACTGAACGGGGCGTCACGGGTTTAACATGAACATCGCATGTACTTTTAGGAGCTACTGAACGGGGCGTCACGGGTTTAACATGAACATCGCATGTACTTTTAGGAGCTACTGAACGGGGCGTCACGGGTTTAACATGAACATCGCATGTACTTTTAGGAGCTACTGAACGGGGCGTCACGGGTTTAACATGAACATCGCATGTACTTTTAGGAGCTACTGAACGGGGCGTCACGGGTTTAACATGAACATCGCATGTACTTTTAGGAGCTACTGAACGGGGCGTCACGGGTTTAACATGAACATCGCATGTACTTTTAGGAGCTACTGAACGGGGCGTCACGGGTTTAACATGAACATCGCATGTACTTTTAGGAGCTACTGAACGGGGCGTCACGGGTTTAACATGAACATCGCATGTACTTTTAGGAGCTACTGAACGGGGCGTCACGGGTTTAACATGAACATCGCATGTACTTTTAGGAGCTACTGAACGGGGCGTCACGGGTTTAACATGAACATCGCATGTACTTTTAGGAGCTACTGAACGGGGCGTCACGGGTTTAACATGAACATCGCATGTACTTTTAGGAGCTACTGAACGGGGCGTCACGGGTTTAACATGAACATCGCATGTACTTTTAGGAGCTACTGAACGGGGCGTCACGGGTTTAACATGAACATCGCATGTACTTTTAGGAGCTACTGAACGGGGCGTCACGGGTTTAACATGAACATCGCATGTACTTTTAGGAGCTACTGAACGGGGCGTCACGGGTTTAACATGAACATCGCATGTACTTTTAGGAGCTACTGAACGGGGCGTCACGGGTTTAACATGAACATCGCATGTACTTTTAGGAGCTACTGAACGGGGCGTCACGGGTTTAACATGAACATCGCATGTACTTTTAGGAGCTACTGAACGGGGCGTCACGGGTTTAACATGAACATCGCATGTACTTTTAGGAGCTACTGAACGGGGCGTCACGGGTTTAACATGAACATCGCATGTACTTTTAGGAGCTACTGAACGGGGCGTCACGGGTTTAACATGAACATCGCATGTACTTTTAGGAGCTACTGAACGGGGCGTCACGGGTTTAACATGAACATCGCATGTACTTTTAGGAGCTACTGAACGGGGCGTCACGGGTTTAACATGAACATCGCATGTACTTTTAGGAGCTACTGAACGGGGCGTCACGGGTTTAACATGAACATCGCATGTACTTTTAGGAGCTACTGAACGGGGCGTCACGGGTTTAACATGAACATCGCATGTACTTTTAGGAGCTACTGAACGGGGCGTCACGGGTTTAACATGAACATCGCATGTACTTTTAGGAGCTACTGAACGGGGCGTCACGGGTTTAACATGAACATCGCATGTACTTTTAGGAGCTACTGAACGGGGCGTCACGGGTTTAACATGAACATCGCATGTACTTTTAGGAGCTACTGAACGGGGCGTCACGGGTTTAACATGAACATCGCATGTACTTTTAGGAGCTACTGAACGGGGCGTCACGGGTTTAACATGAACATCGCATGTACTTTTAGGAGCTACTGAACGGGGCGTCACGGGTTTAACATGAACATCGCATGTACTTTTAGGAGCTACTGAACGGGGCGTCACGGGTTTAACATGAACATCGCATGTACTTTTAGGAGCTACTGAACGGGGCGTCACGGGTTTAACATGAACATCGCATGTACTTTTAGGAGCTACTGAACGGGGCGTCACGGGTTTAACATGAACATCGCATGTACTTTTAGGAGCTACTGAACGGGGCGTCACGGGTTTAACATGAACATCGCATGTACTTTTAGGAGCTACTGAACGGGGCGTCACGGGTTTAACATGAACATCGCATGTACTTTTAGGAGCTACTGAACGGGGCGTCACGGGTTTAACATGAACATCGCATGTACTTTTAGGAGCTACTGAACGGGGCGTCACGGGTTTAACATGAACATCGCATGTACTTTTAGGAGCTACTGAACGGGGCGTCACGGGTTTAACATGAACATCGCATGTACTTTTAGGAGCTACTGAACGGGGCGTCACGGGTTTAACATGAACATCGCATGTACTTTTAGGAGCTACTGAACGGGGCGTCACGGGTTTAACATGAACATCGCATGTACTTTTAGGAGCTACTGAACGGGGCGTCACGGGTTTAACATGAACATCGCATGTACTTTTAGGAGCTACTGAACGGGGCGTCACGGGTTTAACATGAACATCGCATGTACTTTTAGGAGCTACTGAACGGGGCGTTGCAGGACCCAACCCACTGTCAGCCATGTGGGAGTCCAGAGCTTAACCCCCACACCGCCTACCGGGCCCATCAGCTGTTTTCTTTTCAGTTTGCAGTACAGCCACTATTGTCTGCACATTTTTAAGTTCACACTTTTTACCTTTTAAACATACACGTGTCCATAAATAGCACGTAGTATTGTTTAGTGTAGTGTAGTTTGAAATATATGGTGTCATATACCACCTGGGATGTCCTTCTGTTCATTACTCACTAAAAAAGTAGAACTTTTTTTTTTTTTTCTTTTCGGTTTTTCTACAGGGTGTGTGCTCTTGCCAGAGAGAAACAGAGACATAGAGAGAGTGAAAGTAAATCACCCCCCAAGGGGATGGCCATGCCACCATCCCTTCTCCTCCGTTTTCCTCTTGGGACTTTGGGCACGCCTGCACACACACCTGGCATGTTTTTTCAAGCCACCAGGTCCAGGGCTCAAACCATGAAGTTGGCCGCGTGGAACCCACTGCCTCAACCACCACACCACCTGTTGGCCCCTTCAAGTAGAACTTTTTTGGTAAATTATTTTTCCCTTGAAAATATAGACAGACAGTTTTGGGTTTTAAAATTTCAAACACAATTCCTCTTACAGAGCTCAAGGGCCTGAGTTCTGGCGTGTGGGCGGGCATCACAGGTTTAATATGAACATCGTGTGTACTTTTAGGAGCTACTGAACGGAGCGTCACGGGTTTAACATGAACATTGCGTGTACTTTTAGGAGCTACTGAACGGGGCATCACGGGTTTAACATGAACATCGCATGTACTTTTAGGAGCTACTGAACGGGGCGTCACGGGTTTAACATGAACATCGCATGTACTTTTAGGAGCTACTGAACGGGGCGTCACGGGTTTAACATGAACATCGCATGTACTTTTAGGAGCTACTGAACGGGGCGTCACGGGTTTAACATGAACATCGCGTGTACTTTTAGGAGCTACTGGACGTGCGCTGCACCTCCATTCCTTAGTTTCAGAAAGAGGCGGCAGGCTGAGAGACCACCTTCCACAGTGCAGAGCCTGGGAAGACCACACTCGTGCGTGCCGTCTTTCTCAAGCCCCCGCGTGCCATTCACAGTGCACGGAGACGCTTCTGAGCCGCCGCGCCGCTGACGCACGCTGACGCACGCACTGCTGTGCGTGTAACTCGGTTCCCGGAAACAGTAGACCCGGCTTCCCAACCCGCCACTCATGCAGTGCTCGCTCGGCGCCACCTCAGAGCCCAGTGCCGTTCGGGGTCAGGTCCTACTCCGGAGAAAGTTCGTGTGCTGCGATTTTACACATGCGGGCCAGAGTCTACCCGCAGGTAATTGAAGGCACTTAAATATGTGGGTTTTCAGGTGGATGGGTGCATACAAAATTTATTTTGAAGACTTAAGCGTTTGGGTCCTAACGCTTTGGTCTTCTGTCTCTAGACTCCACCAAGCACGTAGTGTTCAAATAATGCACCCCAGGCCGCTTTGCCTCCACCTGTGGCAATCTTGTCAAATTCTAACAGGTCAGATTTGAGAGCTTCATGGCCAAAGAGAGATTGTGTCTAATTACGTTGTCCACATGAGATAACAGCCATTATTTTATCTCTCCAAGATAATTTTTAAGATCTAGTTCATGTTCTACATTCTTGCATCTTTCAAACATGTGAGATTAGAAGCCGCGTTCCGGGATCGTGCGGCCCCAGCTGTAAGGCCCAGGGAGCGGCTCAGTGATGGCATACGTTCAGGTCTAGACCTTCCAGCGCCTGGATGGGATGTGTTTCCCGGCAGTGCCTCTCAGGGTGGGGACTTCCCTCCCTTCTGTGTTCCCCTCCCTAGAGTCTCAGAAGAGAGGATACGGGTAGGGGAAGGCGAAGCCAGGAGTGAGCTCTGCTGCAGGTCAGTCAGTACTCACGAGATCAAAGCACATCAGCACCTTGGCAGGAGCGGGGTTTTCTTCCTAGTCTCTCCACGGGTTCTTACGAAGAACCGGAGGGCTGGTGCTCCGTGGTGGCCCAGGCAGCAGCACCGTCTGCAGTGCAGGAGTCACAGTCAGCCCGGGTTCCGGCCCAGGCCATACTGGCTGTGCACATGCACCCTGTGACCTGGATGGCTGGAAGGCCGGGGCCGGGGGGTATAGCAGAAGGCGACCGTCTTGGGCACCTGTCCCTGTCACTAGCACAGCTCACACTCGCTTTCACGGTCTCTCAAGGTCACTGTCTCCTCTCTCCCATGAAAGAATGAAGTAAACTGTAAAACAGAGAGAGAAAAAGCAAGAAATCACTCCACAAGGGGGATGGCCACTCTGCAATTTCTTCTCCAGTCTCCTCTCTGGATTTTGGGCACACATGCACATACACCTGGTGTGAGTTTTAAGTCACCAGGTCAAAACTTGAACGTGTCACCTACGTGGGAGTCCAGCAACCTAACTGTTATGCCATCTGCTTGTCCCGACATTTTCTTTTATTTAAGCATCTCAGTAGTTTCATAGCACTAGTTTTTCAATAAAAGCTACTCTCTTGGAGACCGTAAATATTCCTGCCCAAGTGCTTACGTATCTACTGCATCATGTGGTATAAGCTTTCAAGTCTTTGGAAAGATGTAGGCAGTGGACCCTCAACATTTGTAGTTTCCACCAGATATTGTATATGTTAGACAGCATTAAGTTAGGGTCTAGTCCCCATCGGGGACAATAAACACCAGAATGCAGCTCTTCTGAGTTCTCTTAAATGCAGGTAAACGCCCTGCCCTTCCCTCCGTGCTGTGGCTGAGATGTCTGTTGATGTGGTTAGTGAGGCTGGGGCCAAGGGCCCAGGATTAAGGCCTCTATGTTTGTAGGAACCAAAGACGGCGGCCCAGCTGAGGTGTTCGGCAGGCCCAGGGCTGAGGGTTCAGCTGGCACAGGTGGACAGAGTAGCCAGTGCAAGAAGATGGCCTACATGGGCAGGAGACTGTCACCGGTCAGACGAGCAATGAGTAGGAGAGTGAGGCTGACGAGCCGGATTTGTCCTGACAGAAGGCAGTGGCAGGCCCAGGAGGGTGAAGACAGCCCCCATGGAGAGGGGACGCTGTCAGAGGCATGACGCCAGCTCATGGTTCCTAGCAGATCATGGAGAGTTGGTTTCTCTGCGTGTGCTTGTGTCCGTCCACGTGTACTCGTATGCGTATTTCCTGGCTCTGCTGAGAGGGCCTAGAAGCGGTGACACCCCATAACGAGGAGCTCACTGGGCACCCAGACGTGGGTTTCCGATCCTGTCATCACCAGAAGGGCCAAGGGCTCCTTGGAGAGACGGCCAGGTCCAGGGCTGTGTACGGGAAAGTACAGGAGAATTCAGAACATTCCAGAAAATGAGGAAGTATCCAAAAATGAATAACTGTTACAGATTTTCACTCACTGAATAAAATAGAAGTCCATGAGTGCGCACTGGTATAAAGAAATGGATGGGGCCAGCAGCTGCTATGGTGGTTAAGGCCCTGGATTCCTACATGACTGTGGTTCAAGTCCCAGGCCTGGTGGCTTGCTTTCTCATTTCCTCTCTGTCTCTTTCGGATGAGTGCTTGTGTCCTATAACAAACTAAAATCATCGTAATAATAAGTTAAATAATTCTAAAAGATGTATAGCAAATAAAAGATCATTTCTTTATTTAAAAAGTAAATGGATAACTGAATAAGCAAATGCGTGAGGGAGAAAGGAGGACTCTGTAGGGTGAGTGGAATGTGAGCCGGTAAGTGCCGGCAGAATGAGGGGCTGGGAGAATCGCCGTTTGGTTCACTGCCACAGTGGCAGGGGGGGGGGGGGGGGTGAAGCCACTGGGTAGAGTTTGTTAAGGAACAGGGCGTTTCCGCAGCCTGAAAGTGTCTTTGCACACAAACGCAAATGTACTGCGATTAATGAGCACAAAATACTCGCGGTGGGTTTAGTCGGAAGCCTGGCAGGCGCCATCTACACGAGCGTTAAAGTCACAGCCCCGCGGCGATGGGACCCAGCACTGCCCGCTTCACGTCACCGTCCCCCCAGGCCTTGCCCTGCGAATGCGCGGCCTAGCTCAGTGTGTGTGTGCTTGCACAGGGCTGTCATCACAGACACAGGTGCTGGCCTCGAGGGTGTGTGCGTGTTCCTGTGTCCACGAGGGGGGGAGGGCGTGAGTCGGTCCGTGGCTAAAGCAGATGTCACCAGCTAAGGAGAAGGGTCTGAGAGCTCTCCGTATTACTCTTGCAACTAAGTCTGAAAAAGCTTAAGTGACTAAATTGGTATTAAGTTTTTTTTCTGCTTGTGAAAACTGAGTTGCCTGAGAGTTTAGAGAATACTGCGTATTTCAACTTAAATAGAAGAGGCCAAGGCGGTGCCCACAGGCAGCGGCAGAGTGGCACAGTTCCGGTGAATCAGCCTCACGGGCATGGACTGCTTTAACGTTCACCCACAAGCACTGGGCAGATGTAAGAAGACAGCTTTAGTCTAACAGCAGCAACAGAAAGCTCCCTAGATCTGTCCTCGGAAAGGATGGGCCGCTGGGGCCCAGGCCGCGGCACAGCAGTCAAACACAGCGCTCTTCAAGGCCGACCCCCGTGAAGGGTTCCCAGCGCGTGGCAGAGACCCCTCGAGGAGCGCTGGTGCCCGTGCACCTGTACGCCTGCACTAACAACCACGGTGGGGTGCTGTGGGAAGAAACAAACTAAACAAAAAATTGTGAAAGACTCAGAAGAAGAAGATCAAGAAGTGGTAGTTTAGACCGTCCCGTTTACAGCACCCACGGTGGCACAGCAGTAATGCAGCCCTCAGTAACGCGCAGACCATCGCGAAGGCCCCGGTTCACGGCCCAAGTGCTCCCTGTACACGCCGCATACCTGTGCCTGCGAGCCAGGCCGGCCGAGGGCGGGGGTGGACTGCAGCCTGACGATGCTGTGTGTGCATGCGCATGTCCAAAAAGAAATGAATATTTTTAAAATTATTTTTAAAGGGTAATTTAAAAGAAATAAAGATTAGAACTGTTACAGGATGAAGGCTTTTACCTGAATAGCAAGGTAGTCCCTTTTCCTCCTTCCTCTATTCCTG
>NW_006201391.1:1680095-1697224 GCF_000334495.1 Tupaia belangeri chinensis
AGAGACTGTGATAAAACGGAAAGAAGCATTCCTGTTACATGTAGGGAAGGACTATCTGATCGTAGGGTTGTGAAACGTGGGAGAAGTACCAAAATTTCTTTTTGGAGGGTTTTAAAAACAGAGGTGAGGTTGGCTCTGGGGTGCAGCAGGCACGGGCTGCTCATGAGACGCTGTATCTTAACGTGGCACCCTGGGTTCGAATCCCCCAACAGTCGGCCTGGGACATGCTGGGCACGCGAGTGACTGCCAGGACGCTGTGGGCTGGGGGACGGGAGGACGGGAGGACGGGGCTGTGGGCCGAGCAGACCTGGAGGGGCTGTTTTCTCTGTGTGGATGCACACGCACTCCAGGGTGAATAAGGAGGGAGAAACGTCAGCTGAAGTCGAGTCCCAGACACTCGGCAGCCCAGCCCCGCCATCCGCACCAGCACCTTGGCCGTTTGACGCTGACCGTCTCGTCTGATCAGTAACCACAGCGAGCGACCTCCGTGCTGTGGGCCGAGCAGACCTGGAGGGGCTGTTTTCTCTGTGTGGATGCACACGCACTCCAGGGTGAATAAGGAGGGAGAAACGTCAGCTGAAGTCGAGTCCCAGACACTCGGCAGCCCAGCCCCGCCATCCGCACCAGCACCTTGGCCGTTTGACGCTGACCGTCTCGTCTGATCAGTAACCACAGCGAGCGACCTCCGTGCGGAGTGGCTGAGTGTCTGACAGTGCAGCTTTCAGTTTTCAAATCTTAGTAGCCCTTGGATCATAAGTAAAGCCAATGTTTTTGCTCAAAAATTGAACCTTTGTAATCAGAGATTAGCAGTGGTGGTGGTTTTAAACTTTAATGAGAAAATGTGTTTGAATTCCGGATATCAGCCAGAAGGCATGCCTATTGCGAAAACTACCCCAGTTCCGCAGGCATAGAGACGTAAAACCCTAACGAGAGCAACACTGGGGTTCATCAGAACTGGGGGAAAGTATTCACTATATATATAGTAAAAATGTATATACCTTTATATTTATGTTTACACAAAAATAGATTTAAAGCTATTAAACAGTGGGGTTTTTAAAGATTTTTTTATTTTATTTTGCCATAGGGCACGTGCACTCACTGGAAAAAGAAAAACAGAGACAGAGAAAGGGAAAGTGAGAAATGATGCCCCCAGAGGGATGGCCACTCTGTAATCCCCTCTACTCCCTTCTCTCAGGATTTTGGGCGCGCACACACACACCTAGCGTGATTTTCAAGCCACTGAGTCGGCCTGGAACCATGCTCCCCCACATGAGAGTCAGTGCTTTAGCCACCACCCACCTGACGGCCCCAGGCAGTGTCTGGTTAAATTAGATGAACATCTATTCTGTGGCCTAGCATTCCGTTCTTACTACAGAGCAGGGAAACCATGTATCTACAAACAGACCCAGACTTTAGTTAGTTTGTTTGTTTTGAGAAATATTTGCTGTAGAGTGTACTCACCAGAGATAGAAAGCTAGAAATCACCCCCCAGGGTGACAGCCACACCGCAATCCCTTCTCCTCCAATCTCCTTTCAGAATTTTGGGTGCATATACATGTACCCAGGATTTCGGGTGCACACACATGTACTCAAGCCGCCAAGTCCGGGACTCGAACTGCTGTCGACCATGTGGGAGTCCAGCGGCTTGACCATTTTATCACCTGCTGATCCCCGTACAAGACTGTTTATAGTAGCTTTAATTGTGAAAGCCCCAAGCTGAGAACAACCCAGATGTCTACTAACAAGAATAGATTTTTAGAAATTATTATGTATCAAGACCAGCAGTTAGTGTAGTGGCTATGTCGCTGGACTCCCACTTAGTCGACCGCGGTTCGAGTCTCAGACCCGGTGGCTTAAACTCACACCGGGCGCGTGTGTGCCCAAGATCCCGAGAGGAGAATGGAGGAGAAGGGATTGCAGCATGGCTATCCACCCTGGGGGGTGATTTCTTGCTTCCTGTCTCTATGTCTCTCTCTCTCTGTCTTTCTGGCGAGCGCACACTCCCTATAGCAAAAACCTCTCAAAAAAAAAAAAAAAGAAAAAGATTATTATTACGTATCATATAATGGAATAATACTTAGTAATAAAAAAGAACTACTAGGCTAGAAGTGACTTTATGAATTAATCTCTAAAACACTACATAAAGCGGGAACCAGCAGTTAGCGTAATGGCTATGTCGCTGGACTCCCACGTAGTCGACCGCGGTTCGCGTCCCGGACCCGGTAGCTTAAAACTCACGCCGGGCGTGTGCTCGTTCACGCCCAAGATCCCAAGAAGAAAATGGAGGAGAAGGGATTGCAGCGTGACCATCCCCCCTGGGGGGTGATTTCTCGCTTTCTGTCACTCTGTCTCTGTCTGTCAGTCTGGTTAGCGCATGCGCCCTATAGCAAAAACCTCTCCAAAGTAAAAGAAAAACACTACATAAAGCAAAAGAAGCCAGATACAAATGCATATGTAATTAATGTGTAATTCCATTTATTTGACATTTAAGAAAAGGATAGATAAATTTATATATAGGGGTTTTGAGCTGGGGTACAAGTGAACCCTCCAGAAAAATGTAAGTATTCTATATCTAATGAGGAAATGGTCATGCGAGTGAATGTATTTATTAAAGTTCATCCAATTTTGGGGATCAGCAGTTGGTGTAATGGCTGTCACTGAACTCCCATGTAGTCGACTGTGGTTCGAGTCCCAGACCCGGTGGCTTAAAACTCACGCCGGGCGCGTGTGCGTGCGTGCCCAAGATCCCGAGAGGAGAATGGAGGAGAAGGGATTGCAGCGTGGCCATCCCCCCTGGGGGGTGATTTCTCGCTTTCTGTCTCTATGTCTCTCTCTGTCTGGCTGGGGAGCGCATGCGCCCTATAGCAAAAACCTCTCCAAAAAAAAATTCATCAAATAGTACCCTTAGACATCTCTGCATCTTGTTATACATAAATACTAGTTTAATTTAAAACAAATACAGAGCAAAAAATCCTACCCCACCTCCAGTCTCCCTTTGAACTGTTAAAGCAGTTCCACTGACAGGCAGACCCCACTGGAAAGCTAGAAATATAATTTCTCCCTTGGGGCTGGTAGGTGATGTGATTCAGGGCGCTAGGCTCCCACGTGGCTGACCACAGCTTGAGTCCCAGACTTGGTGGCTTGCTTTCTCACTCCCCTTTCCACCCTCTCCCTCTGTGATCAAATTGAAGTGAATGAATAAAGTTGAATTTTAAAACATTATTTTAAAACATTTATATAACTTTTCCCTAGAGTACGAATTCTTTTTTTCCGACCACACGTGCCAGCCCCCGGTTGGGCCAGCCACCACTGGAGCCAGCCCACTAGGGTGCCTAGGCCGCCAGCCGCCCTCCCATCCCACCACTTTCCCGTTTCTAATTTTCAGCTAGTATTGTTCCAAAGCTTGGCTCAGACCTCGTCTTCTCCTTGGATTCTTTTTTCCATTTGCTTTCTCCGTTTTGATCAATTGCTCTTTGGCGTGCACCCTCTCTTCAGGGCGGTGGATGGGGAGGTTAGCGCTGGGTGGGCCGGGTGGGCCGGGCACTGAACCCAGCAGTCCTCCCTCCCCGGGCGCCTCGGCCCTCAGTCAGGCGCCGTCCCATTCTCCTCTCTTGATTGCGTTCGCACAGATTGCCCCCCCACACGACTCCTGACTGCGCGGTGCAGACTGTCCCCCACAAGAGGAAGCCCAGCGGACTCGCCAGCTGCCGGGGGCGGGACCCAGGGGCAGCAGGGAGAGAGCGGGAGGAGGAGTCCCTGTGGGCAACCGGCTTTGTTCTGGTTCCCAGCCTGGAGGCCTCTGCCCTGCTTTTCTCCTTTCTGTGATGTTTGAACTTGTTCCCTTAGTTCAGATGCAAATTCCTGTCCAAAACCTAAGAGCCGCAGAGGGGGAGAGGCCGCGGGAGGCGAGGCCAGCAACCCAGCAGAAAGAGTGGCAGAGCCGTGGGGACAAGGTTGCCTGTGTGAGAGCGGGCTGGAGTGATGTGTGCGTGTGCGCGTGCGCGTGTCTTGCCAGCCGCAGGAGAACAGCGCTGTGGTGTAGACTCACTTTTCCTCGTACAGCTGCCATTGACCTCTCTGTGCAGAGACCAGGACATCTCGCCCACTGGATGCCGAAACCTCTGGCAGAGAGAAGCTGCTTTCATGAAAAGGAGGAGGAAGGTGGGAAGAGCCAGGTAGATGCACCACAGAGAGGGACGGGGCTGACGGGGTGCTGAGCTGGCTGAGGACCCGGACTGCTGCCTTCTCCTGGTGACGCTCCCTGGAGCTAAGCTGGAAGGGAGAAGCTAAGGCTGAGTGCAGGAAGCTGGGCAGTGCTTTCACCAGGGAAGGCACACGGGCAGTAGTAAGTGACAGCGTCTGCAAGGAGGACACTAACCTGGGAGCTAACTGCAGGCTTCATGCTCAGTGACGGAAGAGGAGGATAGAGGGGAAGGAAGCACGAGGGGAAACCGTAGGAGACCGTGATGACCGAAACCTCTTTGCTACAAAGGATCTTCCCAGCGGTTGCCTCCCTCGGCGTGTCTGAATGGAAGCTCCTGTCCTGTCTGCCGAGTCTCCCTCCATGTCTCATTGAGGGCAGCTCTTTTTTTTTTTTCCCCCGAGGTTTTCACTATAGGGCATGTGCACTCGCCAGACAGACAGAGAGAGACAGAGAGACAGAAAGCGAGAAATGACCCCCCAGGGGGGATGGCCACACCACAATCCCTTCTCCTCCATTCTCCTCTCAGGATCTTGGGTACACACGCACACGCACCTGGCGTGAGTTTAAGACACTGGGTCCGGGACGCGAACCGTGATCGACTACATAGGAGTCCAACGACATAGCCATTATGCTAACTGCTGGTCCCGAGGGCTGCTCTTGATCCTCTTTGCTGGTGCCACCCCACCCCAAACGCACCAGGACAAAATAAAATGCAGCTCAGGTCTCATGTGCCTTCAGCTTTGCAAAGATTGCAAGAGCCTTTTTTTTTTTTTAAAGGTTTTTGCCACAGGGCGCATGCACTAGCTGGAAAGAGAGGGAGACAGAGGAAAAGTAAGAAACGACCTCCCAGCAGGGATGGCCAGACCGCAATCCCCTCTTCTCCATTCTCCTCTTGGGCCCCTGGGCACACACGCATACGCACACCCCCAGCATGATCCCCAAGCCACCAGGACCAGAACTTGAACTGTGGCTGGCCGTGTAGAAGTCCAGCGCCTTAACTGCCTTAAATGCCATGCCACCTGCTGGCCCAGCAGGAGTCTTTTTTAATCTAGTTTTTATTAGCTAGCCCTTGCACTGGACTTCTGAGCGTTCTAACGTGATATGACTGGTTTTAAATTACAGGGCTCTGCATTCATAGCTTTTCCTGCATTGTTCTCCTTTGTGTCTAAAGTGAAGTGTCCCGCGGGAGAGGGAGGCCAGCCCTCCTGGGTCCCCGGGGCTCCCACTGGGTCCTGACTGTCTCCGCAATCAGGGGCATTGCACAGGTCCGGGTCTCCAGGGGCACCTTCTGGACTAACGCCCCCCAGCGAAGCACAGAAGGAAATGATGCCCAGCAGACGTGGACAAGGCCAGCACGGCACCATAGACCAGGGCCGTGGGCCCCCGGCTTCGGAAGGTCCAGTTCAGGCACTGGAAATAAATTGCCCTGGGTTTCCCTCCAAGCGTTTAGTTTTTTACCCACGTTTTGGTGGTATCAGTCTTAGTGGGATTAGCTAGAAATGGAAGTGACGTAATCCCATCCAGAAGACTCTCCTGTGCCATTTGCAGGGCACTCACCCGCAGCCAGGCTGCACGCCCGCACGCCGAGGTTTAGAACCAGGGAGTGTGCCCTGGAGTGCAAGCGGTCTGCCATTTGTGTACAGAGGGACCTTGCTGCCATTCTCCCCTGGACCCCCCTGAGCCCCATGGCTACAGCCCTGCTTCTCCCAGAGAGCTGGGGACACCATCCCCACCTCCCTCCTGGGGCAGTTCCAGTCCTGGGGTTGCCCAGCCCTTCACAGCAGTCATCAGGAAGGCTCTGTAGCTGCTATCCCTTCAGGAGAACCTCTTTTACCCCTTACTAGAATGTCCTGCCACAGAAGTGAGCTTCCTCGGACCCCTCCTGGAGCTGAGTAGGAATGAGACAGGGCTCGGGCACCCGCCACCAGGACCGGTGAGGACGCAGGCCAGGGTCTGGCGTTAGAGCTGAGGAGGCACCTCCGGATGGTCAGCCTCCACCAGTGATGGGTGTGTTCCAAGGCACTGTGAGGCCACAGCATGGTGTCCGTGTGCTCGGGCTGCCAAAATGAAAGAGCAGACTGGCGGCTTACATAGCAGACGTGCCTCCTCCCGGTTCCTCGGGTCGTAAGCCCAAGGCGAAGGTGCCTGCCGGGTCAGTCTCTCCAAGGCTGGTCTCCTTGGCTCTTGCGTAGCTGCCTCGCTGTGTCCTCACGTGGCCTGTCCTCAGTAGCTGTGCAGCCCTAGGAGCCTTCTGTGTGCCCAGGTTTCCTCCCCGTAGGGACAGCAGGCATACTGGATGAAGGCCCACCCTGATGGCCTCATTAAAGGCCCGGGCTGGAAATGCCTACCACTCCTAGGGTCTAGGAATGTGGAGGGGACACAGCTCAGCCCATACCAAGTGTTGTGAGTGGAGTGGGCTCCTGGGGGCTCAGGAACTGTCACTTAGGTGACTGTTTCAGGGCTCCAGACAACAGACTTCCAAACACACTCTGGACATCGCATTCCAGATAAACCACGGGGCTCTGCCTGTGCGGGTGGGGCCCCGGCAGAGCCTGGGGGCCCAGTAATTATAATACTCCCTGAGGGGCGTCGCAGTCTGCTGATTGCTTTAATCCAGACTGCTGCGTGAGAAGCACTTAGTAACTGGACCTTCCTAAAGGAACGTGTAATAGACAAGAAGCCATAGAATAAGAAGCAGATACGTGTTCGGTGAATGAATGCGATCGGGAATTTTCTGGAGATAAGATCGCAGTGTTCTTCTACACTGTATAATGCTACCTCATTGCTCCGTTCGCCTCCTTTTGTACAAAGACCGCCTAGGCACAAAGGAAAATGCCCAACCTCGCACATGCTCTCTTGCTGAAAGGAGCCTTTCATTTCAACACCGAAGAAAACAGGTCTTGCTATAAATTGTCATGAAGCCTAATGGCCCTAAAGATTGATTTTTATTGATGGGGTTTCTCATGGGGTGCTTGCTGAAGGTAGTGGGTTTAATGTTATCAGACCGGGAAGACCTAACTCTCTCCTAATGTAAACCCTGACCAAAGTGCAGACTCTGTCGTCTTACTGCCAGCGGAGCGGGAAAGCGTGATGCGAGAGCGACCGGAAACTAGTGATGGCATATCGGATAAGCTCCTGCCTGACTCCATCTCCTCCACTCGTAACCCTGAACTTGCACTGCTTCGAGTTGTTCCTTGAATGAAGCATCTCCCAGATCCTGCCTTCTGGTTATTTTTGCTTGTTTGTTGTTTAAGGTTTTTGCCATAGGGTATATGTGCTCCCCGGAGAGAAAGACAGAAATAGTGAGAGGGAAAGTGAGAAATCCTCCCCTGGGGGGTGGCCATGCTGCAATCCTTTCTCTTCCTTTCTCCAGCTGGGATTTTGGGCACACAGGACACAGCCCGTGTGATTTTTCAAGCTGCCAGTTCTGGGACTTGAACTGCTGTTGGCCATATGGGGAGTCCAGCACCTTAACCACCATGCCACCTGCTGACCTGATCCCACCTTTCTACCTCTAAGTATTTCTTTTTTTTTTTTTTGGAGAGAGTTTTGCTATAGGGCATGTGCTTTCGCCAGACAGAGAGAGACAGAGAGACAGAAAGCGAGAAATCACCCCCCCAGGGGGGATGGCCACGCCGCAATCCCTTCTCCTCCATTTTCCTCTCGGGATCTTGGGCACACACGCACACGCGCCCGGCGTAAGTTTTAAGCCACTGGGTCCGGGACGTGAACTGTGGTCGACTACGTGGGAGTCCAGCCACATAGCCACTAGGCTAATGCTGGTTCCCTACCTCTAAGTATTTCTAAGAGGGATATTGTCAGTATCACCTTAGCATGCCTAGAGAACTTAGGATACGAAGAATAGTGAGTGAATGAGAAAGAACAAATCCACAAAGAACAAAATCGCCAGATTAAAAACCAGGTTGGAAGACAGGGCAGCGATTAAGTGCTGTGCGGAGGGAGCTGGAGCCGCAGCCCTGGCAGCTAGGTGCTGGCACACACTTGTCCGCTCAGGATCCTGAGGATGGAGAATCGGAGGAAGGGCTGCAGCGTGACCAGGCCGCATCGGGCCAGGGCTCACATGTACACCATCTCTCACTCCCCACCCCTCCCTCTCTGTCTTGCACATGGACACTCGTGTACATGCGTGTGTACCCTTTGGCATAAGACAAGAAAAAAATATTTTAAAAAAAGATTCATCCCTTCGTGGTGGCCCTGGTCTGATGAGAAAGCTTCGCAGTTCTTAGGATTTTTTGATACAAGGCCGCTTGGTAACTTCTAGAATACATGGAGATCATCTCACCCTTTTGCAAAGCATTAGCCTACATCCGGATCAATCGGTCTTGTATTTCTGGGAGTGAGTTTGCCATAGGTGCGTGTCAGTGTGACCTGCAGGAGAGTGGGGAGTCATGGAGAAGTCCAGCAGTGGCAACGCGAAGCCATCGTGAGAGCTCCGAACTCTTCCCACGAGGAAGGCCCGCGCGCTCTCGGGGGGCCGCAGCTCTGCCAGTGCAGGGGGCCAGTGGGGTGAACCGAGTCCACCCACGGGTGACTAAGTCCGGGAAGAGCCCAGAGGTCATCTCATCTCCGTTTCCTTTCACACTGAGGAAGCTGAGGCCAGAGAGGTACAGTGGCTTGCCCAACCTGAGTGGCAGAATCGGACAGCGCAGGGCCAGCAGGCGGCGTGGAGATTAAGGTGCTGGATCCCACATGGCCGACTCTGCGGTTCGAGTCCCCGAGCCAGTGGCTTAGAAAACACACTGGGCTCCTGTGCCTGCATGCTCAAAATCCCAAGAGGAGAGTAGAGAAGGGACTGCAGGTTGGCCTTCCCCCTGGGGACGGTTTCTCACTTTCCCTCTCTGTCATTCTCCGGCAAGCACACACTCTGTATATGGCAAAAATCTAAAATTTACAAGAAGATAGGGCTGCACATTTCCTTCCATTTCAGACCATCCCCACTGGACCTCGCCACACGTGGAGGAGAGTCCTTGGCCTATGCGCTCCCTGACCAGTGCGTGCTTTGCAGGGTGCCCTGAAGGCACTCGCCATCCAGCTCAAGCAGAGCGTTTGGGTGCCGGGGAGCTACGTGTGTGCATGCAGGGCGTTGTGTGCAGCCGAGTGCTGTGGCCCTCTGAGGGGGAAAGCCGGTAGCAGACAGGGTGGAAGCCTCGCTGAGCAGCTCCCTTACCCTCCCCGGGGCCACAGCTCGCCAGCACGTCTTGCCTCCCTCTGCATCAGCCCTTCGCGGCTCACTCCAGTGCTGTCTTGGGTGCAGCTGGCCACAGGCAGCAGCCCTGCGGGCCCTGGGGAGATCAGAAAGAGCCACGTGCAGGGCAGCCGGACTGTCTCTAACTGGACTGGCCAGTGGGATGAGCATGGCTGCTCGGCCTTCTTGCCCCTGGAGAGCTCATCACCTGCTCCCTCGGGAAGAGCAGAGAGGCGAGGCCTGGCACCAGCCTCCCCTTCAGAGCACCTGCTGCAGTGCAGGTGTTCTCTGCCACTGCTTGGCCATCCCCTACATGTGGCGTGGGGCAGGAGATGCCACAGCTTTGCCCGTGCAGCCCAGGGAGCCACGCTCACGAGCCAGCTGCATGTCAGCTGCTCACAGAGCCAGACTGGAGCTGCCCACTGGGACATCTCGCCCCTCGTCACCTAAGGGACACCGCGAAATCCCCCAAGCTTTAGGGGCTGCAGGAATACTTTTCTGTCAAGCCAACCTTCCCCAAGAGCTTTCCAATCACATCACATGCTTTCTTCCCGTCAACGACCCAAAATTAGTACGTGCGACTCCAGGCCCCTCTCCCCCCTCCTCCATGTCCACCAGACCAGACAGAACTTGCCGTGTCGTCGAGTTCCGGCCACTCCTTGCCACTACGCGTGGTCCTGTGTGATGCCGTGCGTACCCAGGAGCTCGCTCTGAGCAGCCCACCGACCCCAGGCCCTCGGTCAGTCTTGGAGCCTCTCCCACAGGCCTTCCAGTTGTTGGGGCAGGAGTTTGTATCACAGAAGGGTCATCTTATCTCAGCAGGGAGGAGGGACGTAGGGCTCAGACACTGGATCAGGTTTGTACTGAAAAAGGAAAGGAAATCTGGTGAGATCTCTGGCTGCCTGTGGGAGTTCCCGTCTCCCCATCACGCGGGCCCTGGGATCAGGTGCCATGTACTGGACACGGGTGCGTTGAGCACGTGCCGCTGTGTGGGGGAACCTCCTCCTCTCTCCTGCTTGGCCAGAGATGGACGCGGCCGGGGCTTTGTGCTGGCGTAGCGCTGAGCCCGACCGCAGCACAGCCTGTCCTGACCGCCCACAGGGCCGGCAGCAGAGCGCTTACCGGCTGTTTGGGTGTGTTCCGCTTTGTTTTGTTTTCATCTTCTCCCGCTATGACACTTTGCTTTCCTGAGAGCCAAAGCAAACATGCCAGGCGGGCTCCTAACCTGCTGGTCCGAGGTTCCCACAGCGCCAGTCCCGTTCTGATGGCCCCTTTGCAAGGCGGGAAGTTCGTCTTTATTTTCATGATGACAGGCCCCTAATGCTAACGTCTCCATTCACTTCATTTAAGAGATTTGCAAAAGGTAACATGAGGTATCCCCAAATCACCCCGGACAGCCATATTAGAACTGCCGAGCCGGGACCCTGGTTCTTGTCCAAGGCACGCCCACGTTTCCAAGCCTACATGAGCAGATCTCGGACCTGGCCAGGCCTCCTGGAGGCCATCCGTCCATCTCTTAGCTAAGGGCTGTGCTTACCCGAGTGTCCACCCAGACAGTGCCTGGCCTGCACTTTGGCAGGCCCTGAGTTCCCACCAAACATCACAGCTCCTCAGCGTTGGAGGGGCTTTTCTGGACAAGAGATGAACCCACTCTCGGCTTGTGAATCGTGTGTAAGGCGCCAGTCAGACTAGTGTGAGTCTCCTGGTGACTTTTTCCTATTCCCGTTTTATCTTCTGTAGCCATGTGTGCGTGTTATTTATGTGTTTCACTCGGGATAAAATGTATGTGCATGTCGGGTCTCGTCACACCACAGCCCCCTTCCCCAGCCCTCCAGCTCAGGAGGGTCCTGGGCACATGTGTGCATACCTGGTGTGTTTCCACTCCCTTGGGCTGGGCTCTGACCCCAGGACTGGCCACGTGGCTTCTAGCACAGCAGTTCACGTGACGACAGCCACTGAGGTTCCTCTTGGGTACTTCTCTCCCCACTCCCTCCCCTGGTTCAGAGAAGGTGTGTTAGGGAGAACGCGGCCAGCATGGAGAAGTGCCCAGGTGCAGGAGCGTGGGCAGTAAGGCGTCAGGATGTTAGCGACACCTGCAAACGCAAGCTGGCACTGCCGGGACACCAACTCTGTGCCGTCTGGTCCAGGTACCTGCTGGACGCCCCACGGCAGTGCACAGTTCCAGCTGCTGCTGTCTGTAGGGGTCCATTTGAAGTGGCAGGTGTAAGGAGTGTCTTGTGGTCCTGCAGGTTGCCATTGACCCCGTCCTCTGCTCACTGTGACCTGGGCTGCATGGCCACACAGTGGCTGACTTTCACAGAACAACGGCTGACTCGAATCTTCAAAAGAAAGAGAAGCAGCAGTGCAGATGTGACGGCTCTAAGAGGTCTGCTGGCTAGCAAGGCTGGGCTCCTTGTAGCACTCCTTTGCAGACGGGGAGACTCCTCTTTCTCCGAGAGGAGCTTGTGCATCAGTCCCTCGTGCCGGCTGGGCTGGACGGGGCGTGCTCATGAAGTCCCTCGGAGGCAGACGGATGCTCTGCCGGCCTGACCTGTGCTAGCCACCACCGCTCTCGGCTCCTGAGGAGGGAGCTCCCTGCCGGCCCCAGCATCCACACTCAGACCTCGCCTGCTTTGGCTCCAGCACCAGTGGGCCATACCTTTCTGGAGGATGCCTGGGCCAGGAGTGGTGTGGAAAACCATATGGCGAGCCCCACTTTGGCCCAGACTCCGGAGCTTGCCCGTGGCTCTCCTGTCAGTTAGGGGGCTGCCGCGTCTGCAGTCCCCTGTACCGTAGCCGGGAAGCTGTTCTGAAAACCACAGTTGGCCCAGACTCTCCGGAGCTTGCCCGTGGCTCTCCTGTCAGAGTTAGGGGGCTGCCGCGTCTGCAGTCTCCTGCACCGTAGCCGGGAAGCTGTTCTGAAAACCACAGTAAAAGAACAGGATGGGCCAGACGACAACACCACAATGACAGGAGGCACTCTGCTACGGTGACCAGGTGAGGGTTACAGGGCCACCAGTGGCCTCCCTGAATACGCCAAGCTCATACCATGCACCAGGGACCCCAGCCAGCCGAGCTCCCGGCAGGAGCCCAGTGAAGAAACCCTGCCCGGGTGCTGTCTCTCTCTCTGTATGTCTCTCTCTCTCGCTGGAGAGAGAGCGAGAGCGAGAGTGTGTGTGAGTTTTACTTATTCATTCATTTATTTTCATTTCCTCTCATGCTGGAGAGAGAGCGAGAGCAAGAGTGTGTGTGAGTACATACACAAGATCATCAAACAGTAAAACGTAGCTACCCTAAAGCATATGGCTACCATTCACTCCATAATTTTTTTAATATTTATTTTAATTTTACTTATTTATTCATTTATTTTCATTTGACCAGAAAGAGACAGAAAGAAAGAGAGGGAAAGTGAGAAAGCAAGCCACCAGGTCCAGAACTTGAACCATAGTCAGCCAGGTGAGTGTGTCCAGCACCTTAACCACCATGCCACCTGCTGGCCCCAGGGAGTAATTTTTCTTTTCTTTTTTTTTTAAAGAATTATTTTATTTTACTTTATTTTAATTTGACGAGGGGGGGGGAGTGATAAAGAAGCTGCCAGGTCTAGGATTCGAACTGCAGTCAGCCATGTGGGAGTCCAGGGCCCTTAACTACCATGCCACCTGCCAGTGCCATAATTTTTTTTTTTGAGATGTATGCTCACCAGGGAGACAGAGACAGAAAGTGAGAGATCACCCCCCGGCGGGAGCAGCCATGCAGCAGTCCCTTCTCTCGGATTCTGGGCATGGACCCACATGCGCCTGGCATGAGTTTTAAGCCACCAGGTCTGGGACTTGAACTGCAGTCAGCTACGTAGGAGTCCAGTGATGTAACCATTACACCAGCTGCTAGTCCCGTCAGTCCATAAATCTGAATGAACATCACACATAGTGTTGCTGATTTCATGCTGTGAGGCAGAAAGCAGGTGGCCTTTCCCCATACGCACACTTTGGTTCTTCTGTCACGAGAAGGAAAAGCGTGAGCCACGCGAACCTCAGGGCGACCCCGTGGACTACCACACCGGTCAGCATGGCACTTTGGACGGTCTGGCCCGAGTGGAGCGAGGCTTGTTTTTGTTCTGCCCTTCTGCCCGAGGTCGGTCATGGAAGAGCAGTCACATTTCCTTCCTTTGGCCTAAGCAACAACAACCTTCCCTTCCTACAAAACAAATTCAGACACTGCCTCACAAAGGGGTTCATCACGAGGTGGCGGCGGGGAGGGGCCCCGTGGCCACCTCGCGGCCATCACCACCTGCGTTCAGCTTCACACGGTGCCGAGGGCTGTAGCAACACCGAGCCGTGGGCGGTGGGCTGGGTAGAGACGTCAGAGAAGGTGGAAGGGGCCAGGCTGCACGCTCAGACTTAGGGTGTCAGGGAGCAGAAGACTCGGCCGGAGTTTCAGTCTGCGGGAAACGGTCGTAGGACAGTCTTGGAAAACGGGACCACCGGAAGTCTCAGATCCTCTGACCGTGTAAGTGTGTTTGCGTGTCGGTGTAAGGCTTTACCATAGGGCCCCTGTGCTCCTTGGAGAAGCAGGGATCACCCCTGTGTGGATGGCCATGCCGCAATCCCTTCTCTGTTCTCCTGTCAGGATTTTGGGCATGCACACACACACCTAGTGTGTTTTTCCAGCCACCAGGCCTGGGACTTGAACTCTGGAGTCGGCCATGTGGGAGCCAGCTCCTCAACCACTATGTCATCTGCTGGCCCACCACACAAGTGCGTTTAGTCAACCGATCCTCGTATTGCAGAATCCATTTCTGTGCACTCCAGCTGGGACTCCAGAGGTCTCCGGAGAAGCGGAGGCCGGGCCTGGCTAGGATGGGCCCCTGCCCTTGGCCCCTCACTCAGAAGGCTCCAGCCCCCGGGCCCTTCCAGAGCGTAGACCTTGTGGCCTGTGCGCCAAGTGCAGTCTTCTCTGCTGAAACCACACTAGGTGTTCCGCCTGGCCTCCTGCCTGCCACCAAACCACGCCAGCCCCAGCTGGATTCGCTCATGACCGCTTCGTAGCCATCAGCACATCCTCCTGCACCTCATCCTTTGCGACTCCGAGCAGAGAGTTGTTTACCTTGAAACCAGGCCAAGTCTTAGAATTCTTCGCTGTGTTCTCGCTCAGGCATTTCTGACTTCGTGGGTTCCTAGTAGCTCTCCCTGGCATCTGAGTCGGCTGTGAAGGGAGGCATCGTACCTGCTCCACAGCGTGGCCTGTGCTGACCAGCAGTGTGGGCCGTGCTCTCCCAGCCTCAGCCAGCCCAGGTCTGTCCCGCATCGTCCTTCATTCTGTGGGCCCTGGTCTCGGCGGCTCCCCTGGGTCTCCATGCCTTTCCTGCTGTGAGGCCGTGGGACCACATGTCGGAGCTCCCTCCGTCCTTTGTCCCCTCAGAGCTGAAGCTGAAGACGTAGGCCGAGGAATTCCCTCCTTCCCTCCGCTGCACACCCTGCCTGTGCGTGTCACTCTGAGCATCAGGACTGAGTTGCTGCTGCCTTTGTGATTCTTGGCTCACGTCCCTCTAGAAATCACATTACTGCTCTGAGTCCCTGAAGGGCTGGAACAGCTTCTTAGAACAGAACACAGCATTCAGCAGACAAAAGCCGGAACGTTCCCGCAGAGGCCGCCTCTGTGTCCTCCACTTGTCCCGTTTTCCATCTTTCGAGAACCTTTGACAGTGGAGTGCCACCGTGGCTGCTCAGGTGTCCTGCTGGCTACCAAAGACCTGTGTTATCAGACAGTTGGGTCTGGAAGCACTTGGAGTTTGATCTTAAAAACTCTTGAGAAAGTTGTCAGTGCTTCTCCTCATTTCTTCATTTCGTTCCCCAGCGAGTTTTAGATCGTCTGCTACGTGCAGGCGTTTTGTCAGGCAGCACTGAGATAAACAGAATTCTGTCAAGGAGTTCGCAGAAGAGTTGAGGCATTCAATAAATAACCTCTTGAAACTGGGGACACAAGGAGTTTTGTAGCAGTACTCACCTCTGAGTAGAGAAGAGGTGTAGCTGAGAACGCCCGGGCATAGAGATGGTGTGTAGGGCAGCAGTGTCCCCTCTAGGCTGAGAGAGCCACGTGGGAGGAAAAGCAAAGCCAAGGAGTGGCGAGTGCGCTCCGGGAGATGACGTTGGAGCCGTAGCACCATGCCACAGTGAAGTTTCTCCCTGGAGATGTATGCTCTTTGAGAAATTGGTTTAAAAAACAATCACAGGGGCCAGCAGGTGGAGTCGTGGTTAAACTGCTGGACTCCCATGTGACTGACTGCATCTCACACCTGGTGGCTTAAAAATCATGCCAGGCACGTGTGCGTATGTGCCCAAGATCCCAGGAGAATGGAGGAGAAGGGATTGTGGCGTGGCCGTCCCCCAGGGGATGACTTCTTACTCTCCCTCTCACTAGCTCTCTCCGTCTCTCTCTCGCAAGTGCGTGTGCCCTATGGCAAAAGCCTAAAAATAAATAACAAATGTTTAAAATAAAGAAAAATTATTACAGACATGCAAAGGTTTCTGTAAAGAAAAACTCAGTGCATTAGTGCTTATAGAAGTGAAAACAAAAATGAATTCATAATAATGGGTATTAGTAAATTACGATATATTCATAAAATGGATTACAATGCAGCAAAAGCCTGAAAATAAATAACAAATGTTTAAAAAAAAGAAAAAATCATTACAGACATGCAAAGGTTTCTGTGCAGAAAAACTCAGTGCATTAGTGCTTATAGAAGTGAAAACGAAAATGAATTCATAATAATGGGTATTAGTAAATTATGATATATTCATAAAATGGATTACAATGCAGCCCATTAAAATTATGTTGGGAAGACTATTGAGCCACATTGTTATAGTAATTATTGGGTGAAAATAACAGTTTATGATTCGACATGTAAGTGGAACCTTCACAAAGAAATGTGTATTAGGAACTTGAAGACCATGAGCCTGCGACTCAAGACAGCAGGGGTCTAGATGTTAATTATGTTGACAAACCTGCCCGAGGGTTGCGTTCAGGTGGTAGCCGTATGGGGGTATTACACTGTTTTCTTTTCTATGTTTCATCTTTTCTATAATAAAGTGTTTTTTTAAAGACCCAAACTCACACAAAAAGAAATAATTACGTGAACGTGAATTAAATGTGTTAATGTACAAATGCACTTAGACTAACACTGGGCTTGTAATCACTGCCCCATAAATTAGTTGCTGTTACACCTTTTTTTTTTTTTTTTTTTCCTGTTTTCTTGTTAAGGCTTTTGCCATAGGGTGCATGCACACACCGAAAAGAGAGAGAGAGAGAGGAAGTGAGAAATCTCCCCTGAGGAGATGGCCATGCCGCAGTCCCTTCTCTCGGGATTTTGGGCACACATGACACGTGCCCAACATGGTTTCACACCTCTCCAGATCCAGTACTGGAACCAGGCTGGCCGTGTGGGAATCCAAATCCAGCACCTTAACCATCACGCCACCTGCTGGCCCCACTGTTGCACCGTTTTTTAAACTAAAGGTAGACAAGGTTGCCCAGCAGAGGATTGAAGGAAAAGAGTAGTGGGAAGTCTCTCAGACCTCAGGAGAGCCCTGCATGCATGCGAGTGAAGAAGGAGAGGAGCAACACCTGGACGGGGCGGGCAAGACAGGTGGTGGGGACCTCAGTCTGTGGGTGCAGTGGGACTCGAAGGAGTCTAGACGGTGTTAGAGTCAGGTATGAAATGAA
>NW_006201391.1:1697596-1703283 GCF_000334495.1 Tupaia belangeri chinensis
GTGACAGTGGAGTGCCACCGTGGCTGCTCAGGTGTCCTGCTGGCTACCAAAGACCTGTGTTATCAGACAGTTGGGTCTGGAAGCACTTGGAGTTTGATCTTAAAAACTCTTGAGAAAGTTGTCAGTGCTTCTCCTCATTTCTTCATTTCGTTCCCCAGCGAGTTTTAGATCGTCTGCTACGTGCAGGCGTTTTGTCAGGCAGCACTGAGATAAACAGAATTCTGTCAAGGAGTTCGCAGAAGAGTTGAGGCATTCAATAAATAACCTCTTGAAACTGGGGACACAAGGAGTTTTGTAGCAGTACTCACCTCTGAGTAGAGAAGAGGTGTAGCTGAGAACGCCCGGGCATAGAGATGGTGTGTAGGGCAGCAGTGTCCCCTCTAGGCTGAGAGAGCCACGTGGGAGGAAAAGCAAAGCCAAGGAGTGGCGAGTGCGCTCCGGGAGATGACGTTGGAGCCGTAGCACCATGCCACAGTGAAGTTTCTCCCTGGAGATGTATGCTCTTTGAGAAATTGGTTTAAAAAACAATCACAGGGGCCAGCAGGTGGAGTCGTGGTTAAACTGCTGGACTCCCATGTGACTGACTGCATCTCACACCTGGTGGCTTAAAAATCATGCCAGGCACGTGTGCGTATGTGCCCAAGATCCCAGGAGAATGGAGGAGAAGGGATTGTGGCGTGGCCGTCCCCCAGGGGATGACTTCTTACTCTCCCTCTCACTAGCTCTCTCCGTCTCTCTCTCGCAAGTGCGTGTGCCCTATGGCAAAAGCCTGAAAATAAATAACAAATGTTTAAAAAAAAGAAAAAATCATTACAGACATGCAAAGGTTTCTGTGCAGAAAAACTCAGTGCATT
This sequence comes from Tupaia belangeri chinensis, assembly GCF_000334495.1. Lineage (NCBI taxonomy): Eukaryota > Metazoa > Chordata > Mammalia > Scandentia > Tupaiidae > Tupaia > Tupaia belangeri. The sequence continues at coordinate 1,698,451 of NW_006201391.1, forward strand.
AGTGCTTATAGAAGTGAAAACGAAAATGAATTCATAATAATGGGTATTAGTAAATTATGATATATTCATAAAATGGATTACAATGCAGCCCATTAAAATTATGTTGGGAAGACTATTGAGCCACATTGTTATAGTAATTATTGGGTGAAAATAACAGTTTATGATTCGACATGTAAGTGGAACCTTCACAAAGAAATGTGTATTAGGAACTTGAAGACCATGAGCCTGCGACTCAAGACAGCAGGGGTCTAGATGTTAATTATGTTGACAAACCTGCCCGAGGGTTGCGTTCAGGTGGTAGCCGTATGGGGGTATTACACTGTTTTCTTTTCTATGTTTCATCTTTTCTATAATAAAGTGTTTTTTTAAAGACCCAAACTCACACAAAAAGAAATAATTACGTGAACGTGAATTAAATGTGTTAATGTACAAATGCACTTAGACTAACACTGGGCTTGTAATCACTGCCCCATAAATTAGTTGCTGTTACACCTTTTTTTTTTTTTTTTTTTTTTTTTTTTTTTTTTGCCATAGGGTGCATGCACACACCGAAAAGAGAGAGAGAGAGAGGAAGTGAGAAATCTCCCCTGAGGAGATGGCCATGCCGCAGTCCCTTCTCTCGGGATTTTGGGCACACATGACACGTGCCCAACATGGTTTCACACCTCTCCAGATCCAGTACTGGAACCAGGCTGGCCGTGTGGGAATCCAAATCCAGCACCTTAACCATCACGCCACCTGCTGGTCCCACTGTTGCATCGTTTTTTAAACTAAAGGTAGACAAGGTTGCCCAGCAGAGAATTGAAGGAAAAGAGTAGTGGGAAGTCTCTCAGACCTCAGGAGAGCCCTGCATGCATGCGAGTGAAGAAGGAGAGGAGCAACACCTGGACGGGGCGGGAGTGTCAAGACAGGTGGTGGGGACCTCAGTCTGTGGGTGCAGTGGGACTCGAAGGAGTCTAGACGGTGTTAGAGTCAGGTATGAATCAGGACCAGCCGGTCTTGCAGCTAGCTGATTCTCAGAGGTTGTTTGAAGTTGGGGCTGACAACACGCATGCAGAAAGCATACAGATCCAAGCCTCCAGCTAGTGAGTTTCCACACACAGAGAGAATGAGCACCCGGAACAAGAAGCGACTGACAGCCCTTGTCACTTCCCCCACCCTCTAAGGCTAATGGGACTTCTGACACTACACACGATGTTCTACCTGTCTTTAAAGTTACAGACCTAGAATCATACAACATGGGCTCTCTTGTCTCTCGCTTCTTTCATGCAGTAGTGTTATGTAGTGCATCTGTTTTGTCATACATGTAATTCATTCGTTCTCATCGCTGTATGAAACTCCATTGTATGAATAGACCACAGACTTTTTATTATTCAGTTATTGGTGGACGTTTTGGTTTTTTTTCCAGCTTTGGGTTACAAATAGGGCACCCGTGTGTTCCAGCAAATATACGTGTACCTACGAGTGCAGCTGTTCAGATGGGGGAATGCATGGGTTCAGCTGTGAGGGATGGTGCCCAGTAGTTCCCTAAAGTGGTCACACTCATTTACACTCCCACCAGGAGCTTATGAGCGCTTCAGTGGTTTCATATCTGTGTCAGCACTTGGTACTGTCTTCTCTTTTTCGTTTTTGCCATTTCATGGCATCGTAACGATTTTTAGCAGTTTGTGCTGATAACTGATGAGGTTGTGCACCTTTACATGTCATTTGTAATTTCAGCAAACTCCTGTATGAGGTGTCTTTTCAAGTCTCTTTCGGTATGTGCACTCACTGGAGGGAGACAAACAGAGACAGAGAGAGAGAGAAAGTGAGAAATGATGCCTCAGGGATCAGCAGTTAGCATAATGGCTGTGTCAGTGAACTCCCATGTGGTTGACTGCGGTTCGAATCCTGGACCCGATGACTTAAACTCACACCGGGCACGTGTGTGTGTGCACCCAGGATCCCGAGAGGAGAATGGAGGAGAAAGGATTGCAGCATGGCCATCCCCCCTGGGGGGTGATTTCTCACCCTCTGTCTGTCTCTCTGTCTTTCTGCAAGCTCACACGCCCTATAGCAAACCCCCCCCCAAAAAAAGAAAAGAAATCATGTCCCAAGGGGATGGCCATGTACCAATCCCTTCTCCTCCAGTCTCAAGATTTGGGGCACACATACACACATGCCCATTCTTGCCCATTTTTTATTGTTGTTTCATTGTTGTATTGGTATTGATTTGTTGGAGATCTTTATACATTTTGGACAGAACCTCTTTATAAATTGTAATATTTTGTAAATTGCAAATGTTTCCCATCTGTGGACTGCCTTCTCTTTTAATGGTGTCTTTTACATTTAAATTTTAATATAGGTACAAATTTTTTTCCCTTCATGGTTAGTGCTTTTTATATTCTATTTAAGAAATCTTTGCCTTCCCTAAAAATGCTCTCTTATGTTTTCATTGAAATACTTTATTGTTTACTGTTCACATTTATATTTGCCACTCATCAGGAATTTATTTTCTGTGTGGTGTGAGGTAGGGATCAAGGTTTTGATTTGTTTTGTTTTGTTTTCCAAATAGCTCCATCATTTATTGGGAAGATCATTCTTCCTCCCTGCACTGTCAGGCCACTGTTGTTGTATCAGGTGACATATACGTGCATTCGCATCTCAGCATCCAAGGGAGGTTGAGTCCAAAGTCCACAAATGCACGAGTCCCTTGTAAAACAGCTTAGTGCAGTTGTCCCTTGAACAATGTGGGGGTTGGGGCATCAACTCCCCAGCTCAGTCAAAAATTTTCAAGTAACTTTTTACTCCCCCAAAACTTAACTACTGAATCAGTCCTGTAGCACAGCGGTTAAGTGATATGCATAGAAAGCTGAGTTCCACAGGGCCCCCTAAGGTTCAAATCCTGGCCCTGGTGACTTGAAAACCACACTGTGTATGTCTGCATGCATGCATGCACAAAATTCCCACAGGTCTGAGAAATAGAAGAAAATAAGAATTGCAGTGTGACCATGCCCCATTGGGGGCTGCTCATGCGTGCCCACTTTCTCGCTCTCTAATGAATGCAGGGCCCTCTGACAGTTAAAAAGAAAAGTACTAATAGCGTACTATTGACTAGAAGCCCTACTGATGACATAAACAGTCGATTAACACATTTTGCATATTACATTTATTTTGTTCTGTGTTCTTACAACAAAGTAAGCTACAGAAAAGAAAATCACAAAGAAGTAAAATACATTTACAGTATTTATTATATACAGAGGGCACCTGCCCTCACCGAAGAGAGAAAGAGAAATAGAAAGCACTCCCCAGTGGGGCGTGATCACACGGCAGCTTCGTCTGCGTTTCCCTGTTCAGTCAGGATTTACAGCACAGGCCCCGTGTGTTTATTTCAAGCTGCCAGGGCCAGGATTTTGAACTCAGCCATGTGGGATCTGGCTTCCCTTAACTACTAGACTGTGAACTTGGCCCATTTACAGAAGTCATCAGAAAAACTCCTGCATATACGCGGGCCCACACGGTTCAAACCCACGCTGTCCCGGGCTCCCTGTTTGATAACCTGCTCCCAACCTTCTCTGCACGTTGTCGTTCCTGGGTGCTTCGGTACCTGATGCGATGTCAGTGCCACGTCATCTGTGTCATGGTCTCATACAGGGACTAGGACGAGGAGAAGCTGCACAGTGAAGGACAGCCCGGCCGGCCTGTGGAGTACGCATTGCAGTGACGTAGCGTTTTCAGTCCACAGCGGGTGGAATTCACAGGTGCAGAGCCCACAGGTGCGGAGGGCCAAGGTGTAGAGCTTTTCCGGATTCTCACCCCTCCGTGGGTCTGAGTGTCCGCACTTGCGCCGTCGTGGGTGGGATTCTCACCCCTCCGTGGGTCTGAGCGTCCGTGCTTGCGCCGTCGTGGGTGGGATTCTCACCCCTCCGTGGGTCTGAGTGTCCGCGCTTGTGCCGTCGTGGGTGGGGATGGCTGTAGCTTCCCTGCGGTCGTCAAGGTAGTAGCGTTCTGTACCTTTGTTCTTCGGGGCTGAGCCGGCTCCTCTTGGCCTTTGTGTCCTTACTTACATTTTGGAGTCAGCTTGTCATCCGTGCACGCACACACGTAAGGCTGAGATCTAGATTTGGTTTGGGACTGCGTTGGATCTTTAGAGAAGTTTGGGCAGAATTACCGCACCTTTATGATGCTGAGCCTTCCGATCTTTGGTCATGTTATAGCCTCCATTTCATTCTGTAAGTAACATTTCATAGTTTTTTCATTTTTTGTTTTTGTTTTTTTGAGAGGTTTTTGCTATAGGGCACGTGCGCTTGCCAGAAAGACAGAGAGAGACAGAGAAACAGAAAGCGAGAAATCACCCCCCAGGGGGGATGGCCACACCGCAATCCCTTCTCCTCCATTCTCCTCTCGGGATCTTGGGCACGCACACGGCTGGCGTGAGTTTAAGCCGCTGGGTCCAGGACTTGAACTGTGGTCGACTACGTGGGAGTCCAGCGACATAGCCATTACGCTAACTGCTGGTCCCCATTTCATAGTTTTTGATACAGAGTTCTTATTTTAGCAACCTTTTGAGAGAGCTGTTTCAGTGAAATAGCAAGAACTAAATTCTCAGGTACTGAGGGAAATGAGAAACGGGCAGCAAATAACAGCAAAGCGTTTTGAGAAGTCTAATGGGGAAAGGAGACACGTTGGATGGGCTTGAGAGAGAGATGGGAAAGCGCGGAGTGTCCTCAGAGCCTTTGTGAAAGGCTGGGGAGGGAGAGGTGGCAGCCGGAGAGTGGGTGGCCCGGCGGTGGCAGCCTGTTAGCCAGGGTGCGGAGGCAGGCACCCCGTCTCCTCCGACGGGCTGGTGCCGCA
>NW_006201391.1:1704379-1717203 GCF_000334495.1 Tupaia belangeri chinensis
TCCAGGACTTGAACTGTGGTCGACTACGTGGGAGTCCAGCGACATAGCCATTACGCTAACTGCTGGTCCCCATTTCATAGTTTTTGATACAGAGTTCTTATTTTAGCAACCTTTTGAGAGAGCTGTTTCAGTGAAATAGCAAGAACTAAATTCTCAGGTACTGAGGGAAATGAGAAACGGGCAGCAAATAACAGCAAAGCATTTTGAGAAGTCTAATGGGGAAAGGAAGACACGTTGGATGGGCTTGAGAGAGAGATGGGAAAGCGCGGAGTGTCCTCAGAGCCTTTGTGAAAGGCTGGGGAGGGAGAGGTGGCAGCCGGAGAGTGGGTGGCCCGGCGGTGGCAGCCTGTTAGCCAGGGTGCGGAGGCAGGCACCCAGTCTCCTCAGACGGGCTGCTCCTGCAGGGCTCAGGGCTGCGCCATCACCAGGGCCCTGCCCTCTGCCAGATCCCACTAGCAAGGCGGTGGGCGCAGCAGGGCGGGCCACCGGAGCACACGTGGCTTCCTGTTCTCCCTGCGGGAGGCACCGACCTGAGCTCTGGTCCCTCCTCAGCCCGCAGAGTCTCTTAGTAAATTCAGTCTTTAAGTGCCCAGGAAGCTTCAGGAGAACGTGGTGGTAGATATATTGTGTCTTAGGAGACTCAGGTGCTGAGGCAGGTGTTCATGTTTAAGAAAGGCCTGGCAGGATTCAGGGGAACAACCTTGTTTTGTAGTTCAGTGAAAATGGTTTTCCTTTGGAAGTGTTCTCAGACATTCCGTTGTTTTCTTTGGATGCAAAGCTTGCAGTCGGTTCACAGAAAACAGCATCTTTGTGTCTAGAGAGGGCCACGTAAGCCAGGTGCTGACTACAGCTACGGCAGGGCCAGCAGAGGGCGGGTGCTCAAGGCACTGATTCCTGTGTGGCTGACCGCACAGTTCCAGCCCCAGACCTAAGGCTTGAGCATCACGCCGTGTGTGCAACCCCAAAATCATGAGAGGAGATGGAAGAGGGGCTTCAGGGTGATCTCTCACTTCCCTGTCAGCAGCCATGGCAGGCTCCCTAAGGCAAAACCTAAAAAACAAAAGTCAGATAAGTAGACAGTGTTTTTGTTTTATTTTTTTGTTTGTTTGTTAGTTTTTGTTTGGAGAGGTTTCTGCTACAGGGCGCGTGCGCTCGCCAGAAAGACAGAGACAGAGAGACAGAAAGCGAGAAATCACCCCCCGGGGGGATGGCCACACCACAATCCCTTCTCCATTCTCCACTCAGGATCTTGGGCATGCACACATACACGCCCGGTGTGAGTTTAAGCCACCGGGTCTGGGACTCGAACCACAGTCGACTACACGGGAGTTCAGTGACATGGCCATTACGCCATCTGCTGGTCCCGAGTAGATAGTGTTTTTAACTGTGGTGCTTGCAGTGCTAGAATTAGCGTGCCCATATCAGGAAGTCAGGAACGGGCCATAGAAAATAGAGCTGGATTACTCAGGCTTCACACTGCGTTTGGATTTGTACCTCAACAAGAAAAGACAGGGAGAGCAGTGCATTCGTTCTGACTAGAAGGTAATACGCCTTTTATTAAAGTCCCAGATACCCACGTTTGTACTCGTGGGGAAATTCTCGGCAGTGAGAGGAAGATGAGCAGGCGGGGGTCACACAGGCAGCCAGGAGCGAGGGCGAGAGCAGCTCGTGTGAGGTTGCTGAGTCACGGCGCAGGAGCTCCAACCAGGGCCAGTGCGTGGCGTGACTAGGCTGCTGGACCCCACACGGCCGACTGCGTTTGCAGTCTCAGCCCGTGAATAGAAGGACACACCGAGCTCATGTGTGTGTTTGCCAGAAATCCCCAGAAGAGAACAAACGGAGGAGAAGGAATTGTGGCACAGTGATCCCCCGAGGGGTGATTTCTCACTTTCCCTCTGTCTCCTTGCAAGCACATGTGCCCTCTGGCAAAAATGTAAAAAAAAAAAAGAATTCCAATTTCACAAGATAGGTTGATCTTTGAGATCTTTTTCAGGCCAAGAAGTTTTAGCATGCAGTGGATCAAGTGCCAGGAACTCCCTGCTTGGCCACACCCACCTTCACTACTGCATTCTGAGAAAATGCACCCCCCACAGTCCATGGCGCGCAGAGAAAGGCCTACCAGATGGAACACAATGTGAGCCAAGCTCTCCCTTCTCTGTGTCCCTGGCTTCTCCTGACCCCTCTGCTTTAAACACCTTTTCCCAGGCAGACCGTTCATCCTACTTCAGGGGAAGCCTAGCCTCCGGTAGCCCCCTCATACCAGCCCCTGCTGGCTGCGCTCCCTCCTCTGGTGCTAATCACGCTTCGCCTTCTGCTTACACCTTCACCGCGCCTTGGTTCTGCGATCAGGTCTGCATATTTAGTTCTGACCCTGCCTCCATCACCTGACCCTTCCAGCTCCTTAGCCGTGCCTGCCATTTTTCTTTTCACTTCTTCCAGTTTGTCTCCATTTTTCTGTGATGAGGTGTGTGGGATGGAGTACAGACCCCTAGGTGTGGCCTCACCGAAGCTATGTAGTGGCCGGGGGTCCTCTGCAGGCAGTGCCCAAACCTGGCGGGCCCAGGGGCCCTTCGTCACTGCTGGGAGCTGGGATTGCTTCCGTCCAAATCCAGGACTTGCTGAGTGAGCTCAGGGAGCAGCCCAGCACACTCCCCTCCGTCTAGCTTACACCACCTCCTCTGCAGTGACCCTGTCTGTCTTCCGTTGCCCCCCCCCTCTGCTCACACTGAGTGCGAGGCCCTGGCTGGTCCCTGTGGGCGTTCACTGCGCAGCGCACTGCATGCGGCCCTGCACTGTCTGCCAGTCGCCCTACGCTACAGCTCGCCCAGCACAGCCCACTCACAGCACGCAGCGTGGTGGGCTCCACGTGTCCTCAGAGCTGGGCGGTGTCACCACGACCACTCGTGGCACATTTTTTTTTTTGGAGAGGTTTTTCGCTATAGGGCGCGTGCGCTCGCCAGACAGACAGAGAGAGACAGAGAGACAGCGAGAAATCACCCCCCGGGGGGATGGTCACGCCGCAATCCCTTCTCCTCCATTCTCCTCTCAGGATCTTGGGCACTCACGCACACACGCCCGGCGTGAGATTTAAGCCACCGGGTCTGGGACGTGAACCACGGTCGACTACGTGGGAATCCAGCGACATAGCCATTACGCTAACTGCTGGTTCCCTCGTGGCACGTTTTTACCGCCCCGAGATGAAGCCCACACCCACTAACAGCCACTCCCAGTTGCCCTGACCTTCCTCAGCTGAAGGCAACCGCAGACCTCCTTTCTAGTGCTACGTCTGCCTGGTCCGGACTTCCGTAAAGACGGAACGCGGGCCAGCACGGCCACGGTGGTGACCCAGCACTGCAGGTGCGAGGCCCTGTGCGAGCGCCTGGGCTCGCGTTCCAAGATCCCCCTGTGCGGCTGGGTGTGCATGCGGAGCCGCAGCCCTGGCTGGCGAAGGCTGGGCATGCCCCTTCCGTCTTCCCTCTCTCCCTCTCTGTCCTCCTTTCTCTTTCGTGAAAGACAGGGAGAGAGAAGAAAATTTCTGTTATTAACTTTTTTTAACATTCATCTATTTATTTTTTGTGATTTTTTTCAAGTCACTAGTTCTGGGAGCTGAACCATGGGAAATCCAGCACCTTGACCACCGTGCCACCTGCGGGCCCTGGAGGAAGACACTTTCTGAGAAACCAGAATCCTGCAGTGTGTGGTCTCTGTCCGACGCCTCTCACTGAGCCTGGGGCGTCTATGTACGTCACATGATGCACGTAGCTCTCTGTGACGCAGGCGCGCACCGGAACCTCACCTTTATTGGCAGTCGGCCCCTCCTCCTCGAGTGAATGTTTTCACACTTCCGTTTGTCCCTTCTCAAGGGCCTACAGTATCAGAATTACACCTTAAAAATATATGCAGCTTTGGGGCCGACAGGTAGTATACTGGTTAAGGTGCTAGACTCCCACGTGGTCAACCATGGTTCAAGTCCTGGACCCGGCAGCTTGAAACTCACACCAGGCAAGTGTGTACACATGCCCAAAATCCCAGGAGGAGAATGGAGGAGAAGGGATTGCAGCATGGCCATCTCCCCGGCGGTGATTCCTCAGTTTCTGTCTGTTTCTGTCTTTCTGCATCCTATAGCAAACATCTCTTTAAAAAAAGAGAAGAAGAAAAAACTCTAAAAAAAAAAGTATGCGACTGTGAAGGGTAGCATATATTTGACTCATATTTCTTACTGTAAGTTTACGTTGCTGTGGTGGTAAATGAGCCGGCACATGACCCAGGCTCGGCAGTGTGCCAGACGCTGCTACTCGACAGACAGATCTTAAGGGACACCAGGTTCCTTTCCCAGCCCTCCTTAAAGGGCCAAGCACAGCGGCTCACGCCTGTCGTCTCGGGACTGCAGCAGGAAGCTCACAATAGGAGGTCCCGTCTTTTTGAAAAATAAGAAGAAACATGGGCCAGCAGATGGTGTGGTGGTGAAGGCACTGATTTCAAATGGCCAGCTCCATGGTTCAAGTCCCACACCTGGCAGCTCGAGAAACACACCAGGCACATGCACATGCATGCCCAAAATCCCGAGAGGAGACGGGAGAAGGGATTACAGTGCGGCTTTCCCTGCAAGGGGGTGATTTCTTGCTCTCACGCTCTCTGTCTCCCACAAGCACATGCACCTGTAGCAAAAATCTAAAAAGTAAATAAATGCATAAAAATAAAAAGAAACAAACTACATACACAGGATAATACAGAAAGTATGTAGAATAAAAAGCACTTCAGTTGTTTTGTAAGTTTACATATTCTGTTCATGAAGGAGAGTGCGTGCCTGAGAGAGAGAGAGAGAGAGAGAGACTCCCGGCAGGCGCTTGGCACGCCACGGTCCTCTTCCTAGCCCTCCAGTTTGCCAGGATCTTGGTCATGTGCACGTGTGCCCAGGGTCTCTCAGGCCAGCCAGAGGAGCCAAACCCACAGACCGCATGTGGCTTCCAGCGTTACAGTGCAGCTTACTGCTACCTGTGCCACAGGCTGGTGCACAGATATGCACACACACACACATACACACTTGCACATCAGATTATTATGTGCCACCAGGCTGGTGCACAGATATGCACACACGCACATACACACACATTTGCACACCAGATTATTATGTGCCTCCAGGCTGGTGCACAGATGTGCACACACACACACACATGCACACCAAACTGTTACTATGCCACCAGACCAGTGCACAGATGTGTACACACATACACACACACAAACTATTACTGTGCCACAGGCTGGTGCACAGATATGCACACACACACACACACACACACACTCACACATCAGATTATTACTGTGCCACCAGGCTGGTGCACAGATATGCACACACACACACACCAAACTATTACTATGCCACCAGGCTGGCGCACAGATGTGTGCACACATACACACACACACACACATAGACACTCACACATCAGATTATTACTGTGCCACCAGACCAGTGCACAGATGTGTACACGCACACACACCAAGCTATTACTGTGCCACCAGACCAGTGCACAGATGTGTACACGCACACACACCAAGCTATTACTGTGCCACCAGACCAGTGCACAGATGTGTACACGCACACACACCAAGCTATTACTGTGCCACCAGACCAGTGCACAGATGTGTACACGCACACACACCAAGCTATTACTGTGCCACCAGACCAGTGCACAGATGTGTACACGCACACACACCAAGCTATTACTGTGCCACCAGACCAGTGCACAGATGTGTACACGCACACACACCAAGCTATTACTGTGCCACCAGACCAGTGCACAGATGTGTACACGCACACACACCAAGCTATTACTGTGCCACCAGACCAGTGCACAGATGTGTACACGCACACACACCAAGCTATTACTGTGCCACCAGGCTGGTGCACAGATGTGTGCACACACACACACACCAAACTATTAAAAACTTTTTTTTGGCAAAATGGAATTAAGATACAAATTTATTTTAATGTAAAAAACTTTTGAAATCTGTGCTAAATTTTTTCATACTACATGCAGTATTCTCCATGAACTTTCTGAACCGTTTGTATATATTTTTTAAATATTTTTGGTCCAGGTTTATAGATGTCTCTTCTTACTAAACACTGAGGTCATTAGTAAGTTTCTGCTCTTTTTCTTTATTCAGAATAGAACACTGCATGAGGAGGCAGCGCGCCACACCCTCGGCAGTTCGGTCACACGCAACCCCTTCCTTACTCCTCTGGCCCGTCAGGTCCCGGTGCTTACACGTGCGCCCTGCGGTGTCAGGCCAGCTGGGCCAAGATCTGAACCAGGGTCTCCTGGGACCCCGCGCCCCTGAGCAGTGCCGGACGCATCTTTGTACTGGTCATACGGCGCCACTTGTGGACGCGTTCTTCACTTCCTTCTGTCAGTTCTCTAAAACGTACTTACCAAAGAGAATCATGTGGTCAAAGGATATGTACAATTCCACTGGGTTGATGAGCCCAAAGTGCTCGGCAAGCTACACCCCACCAAGAGTGTGTGAGAGCACCTGCAGCAAGTCTTCGCAACTTCCCAGCGTGACGGGGGAAGGGAACTGCATCTGGTTGACATGCATGCTTTTTATTTCTTCCTTTTAGTTTCTATTTTTAGTTGCTATAAGGCACATGTGCTCATCAGAGAGGGGGGGAAAGGAAGTAAGCCCTGGGGGGATGGCCACGCCGCAATCCCTGCTCTTTCATTCTCCTCTCAGGATTTTGGGCACGCGTGGGCACCCAGTGTGATTCTCAAGGCGCCAGATCCAGAATGTGGACCACGCAGTCAGCCTGGCCTTCCACACCGCCTGCCGGCCGAGTCACACAATTCTTTTTTTTTTTTTTTTTTAGAGAGAGGTTTTTGCTATAGGGCATGTGCGCTCGCCAGACAGACAGAGACAGAGAGACAGAAAGAAAGAGAGAAATCACTCCCCAGGGGGGATGGCCATGCTGCAATCCCTTCTCCTCCATTCTCCTCTCGGGATCTTGGGTACGCACGCACACGTGCCCAGTGTGAGTTTAAGCCTCCAGGTCTGGGACTCAAACCATGGTCAACTACGTGGGAGTCCAGCGACATAGCCATTACGCTAACTGCTGGTCCCCACGTACTTCTTATGTAGGAGACAGAGTGAGGAGAGAGCACCTCGCAGGATCCCGCACCACAGTGCACCCGCTCAGCAGCCCAGATCACAGGGTCGTCAGGGACGTCCCGGGGCGTGGACCCAGGTCCTTGTCCCTGTGGGCTCGGCCACATTTCTGTCGTGCCACTGCCTGGCTCCCACTTCGTATTTATTTCACTGCTGATGAGGCTGAGTATGTCCGACGTGTCTTTTCTGTTCGTACCCTCTGCCTGCTTTTCTGCCAGGTCATGGTCTTTTAGACTTCTAGTACCCCTTCGTAGCATATTGATGTCGATCCTTTGGCTTTCTGTTCTCCATGTCTCTTACTGTGACTGTTTCTCGAGCCATCACTTTTACTTTAGTTGATACGTCTTCTTTCTCTGTGCGGATGTTTGACATTTTTATAGTCGCATTTGCCCTTCCTTTGTATGACATTTTTTCCTTCTCACTGCAGAGGGCACATGTGCTCAGGGGAGCAGGGGGTCCTGCCACAATCCCTCTCCTCCTCTGTCTCCCGTTGGGAGTTTTGGCACGCACGCATGCCCTCATATTTTTCCACCAAGAGGGCCAAGATTTGAAGCAGGTTGTTGGCCACGTAGGATCCAGCTCCTGTAACCACGAGGCTGCCAGGCTGACCCTGTTATAACTTCTGATTTAGAGGTACTCGCTGTCCCTGACAAAACATCAAATACGAAGAGCTCAGCTCTCTCCCAGCAAAGACTATAAAATACGCTCCTCAATCTCCTCTCGGTACTTCCCACAGTATCCTTTTAAAATTCAGATCTTTAGCCAGTTTGAAACTGCCACACACGGATGGCGAGAGCGGGAGTCCAACCGCAGACGGGCCCCGCTGGCAGAGGAGCGCGGATTTCAAGCGCTGCCTGGCTTTATCCGAAACCGCACTGAGCCCGCGTTAGACCCGTCACTCCCGTGATGCGTGTACTTTCATAGCGTGTTATCATCTGGTACAAGTCTACGTCACTCTTCTTCCTTTAAAGCAAGCTCCTGGCTCTTCTTACATATTTACACTTTAGGATAATTTTAGAATTGATTATCAAATCCAAAGGAGCCTTTGGGATTTGCTGTGAAGACATATATACCATGAGTGGGTTTTTTTGTTTTGGGGGGGTTTTTTTAGAGTTTCTGACATGGGGTGCATGGGCTTACCAGCAAGAAACAGAGACACAGAGAGAGGGAAAGTGAGAAATCACCCCCTGGAGGGATGGCCACACCACGATCCCTTCTCTCCCATTCTCCTTTTGGGATTTTGGGCATGTGAACACATGTGCCTAGTGTGATTTGGGGCGTGTGAACACGTGCCTAGAGTGTGTGAACACATGTGCCTAGTGTGATTCGGGGTGTGTGAACACATGTGTCTAGTGTAGTTTTGAAACTGCTGGGTCTAAAACTCAAACCACAGTCAGTGCCCTGGTCACTACGTCACCTGCTGACCCCAGTTTGGGTTTTTTTTTTTTTTTTTTGGAGAGGTTTTTGCTATAGGGTGCGTGTACTCACCAGACAGAGAGAGACAGAGAGATAGAAAGCGAGAAATCACCCCCCCAGGGGGGATGGCCACGCCGCAATCCCTTCTCCGTTCTCCTCTTGAGATCTTGGGCACGCACGCACACATGTCCGGCGTGAGTTTTAAGCCACCGGGTCCAGGACTCAAACTGTGGTTGACTACGTGGGAGTCCAGTGACATAGCCATTACGCCAACTGCTGGTCCCCCAGTTTGGGTATTTTTGAGAGAGAAGTTGACAGGGTCTCGCCACCCCACGGTTCTCCTGCCCCCACCTCTCGGTGCACACCACTGCTCCTGGCCTGTCCAGGCTGGGCCGAGAACCAAACCCAGGCTCCCCACGCAGCCCAGCCTCACGCAGTAGGGCACAGCTCCGTGCACCACCGCGGCTGGGCCTGGGGGTCCGTCGTCTCAGGTGAAAGGCAGGAGTAGTTTCCAGTCACCTACAGTGTCGTCTCTATTTGGCATCTAAATTTTACGTGTATACACAAGGGACCTTTAGGAACTTGGTGGAGAAATGCATATTACGAGGAAACTATGCAGTTGGCCCCATAGCTTCGTGGTTAAGGAAGCGAGGTCCCATATGTCCTGGCTCTGGTGACTTGAAAAAGCATACCAAGCGTGCCCCAAATCCTGATAGGCTGGAGACACGGAGGAGTCACGGCGCGACCACTGCCCAGGGCAGGTGCTTCCTCCCTCCCCTCTGTCCCTGTCCCTCTCGGGGCACAGCTCTGGCAAGTTAATAATTGCTGACATGAAAGCTGGCAGTGAAATCTCGGTAGCCCGATCCAGATCTATGTCCTTCACTTCAGACTCACTCTTGTTCACTTACCAGTGTGTAAGTGTGCTCACTGGGAAGAGACAGACAGGGAAAATAAGAAAGCACCCCAGGGGCACTGTCCCCACGGCCCTTCTCTGCCCTCCTTTCAGATTTTGGGCACGCGTGCACACCTGCCGGGCGTACTTTCCAAGCTACCAGGTGCGAGACTCGAACCATGTGGGATCCAGCTGCCTTAACCACCGTACTACTGCAAGACCCATTCTGAGAAAATGAAGGCGATCGTCTCTCTGCTGTGAAAACTCCTGGATTTTCTTTTTTGTTTGTTTTTGGGTTTTGTTTTTGTTTTTTAGTTTGGCTTTTATTTTCAAGCCAGATTCCTTTAAATCTGAACTCCCCCTCTTCACATACCCAGTCTGGCCTCGCCTGTCTTCCGGCGTCACTTCCTGCCGTCTCCCACCCAGCCCCCTGGCCTGTCCTCCAGCCGCTCCGCACACTCCTCTCTCTGCAAGGCCCCTGCCGAGCCCTGTCCTGCTCTGGGCGTCTGCGTGTTTCATCGGCCTAGAAGCCTCTGCTGCTTTGCTCCCACTGAGACTCCTTTCCAGCTGTCAAGATCTGGATGCTGTGTACCTCTAGTGAGATCTCGGGCTCCTCCAGGAGAAGCAGTCATGCATAGGCCTCCCCTGCAGTACACACCCGTGCCTATGTTCGCCCTACTGTGCTGGGTTGTAATTTTTTAAAATAATTATTTTATTTAACTTTATTTATTTGTTTTAATTTGACCAGAGGGAGTCAGAGTGAGAGAGACAGAAAGTGAGAAGCAAGCTGCCAGGTCCAGGACTTGAACTGCAGTCAGCCATGTGGGAGTCCAGTGCCCTTAACCACACGCCACCTGCCAGCCCCACTGCTCTTTTGTTCATCTTCTTCATCAGCCCACAGACTTCAGGATGACGAGCAGACCCACTTCCCCTCGGCACTAGCCCATAGGACTTCCTGCCCCTTTCTCTCACACGGTAGCACTCGGTAAGCTGGTTAAGGGCCTGCAGGTGGCATGGAGGTTAAGGTGGCTGGATAGGGACCCCACATGACCGACTACACAGTTGGAGTCCTGAACCTGGCAGCTTGGTGCGTGTGCATCTGTGCCCAAAATCCCCAGAAGAGACCGGAGAAGGGACTACAGTGTAGCCACCCCACTGGGGATGACTTCTCACTTTCCCTCCTCTCCTCCCTCTCTGTCTCTTTCTAGTGAGCACACGTGCACCGTAACAAGTGAATGGGGCCCAGCAGATGGCGTGACGGTTACGTCACTGGACTCCCTTGTGGTGGGCCGCGGTTCAAGTCCCAGTGGCTTAAACTCACGCTGGGCACATGTGCATGCGTGCCTAAAACCCCAAGAGGAGAATGGAGAAGGGATTGTGGCGTGGCCATCACCCAGAGGGTAACTTCTCGCTCTCTGTCTCTCTGGCAAGCACACACACCCTATAGCAAAAATCTCTCTCTCGAAAAAAGAAAGAAAACGAATGAATGAATGAATTCTGGTTAAAGTCCTTTAAGGAACAGCAACGGGGTGCTAAAACCAGGACCTTGGAGACACACTGAACTTGCACACAAACTGTCTCCCGTTCCCCACGTAACCTCTTTGTCTAAGTTAGCAGACCTGAGCTGAGGGGTCCGACACTGACTGAAAGTGGCACAGGGACGGAGAGGGCCTTCAGTTCGTAAGCTTTCCCAGGGCAGGACCCAGGCATGGTGCGGGTCCCCCGAGCACGTCCGTGCCCCCGCACCCACACAGCAGAAAGCGGCCACTGTGGCGCGAGCGTGCCACGTAGGCAGGAGCCCCGGGACCGGGCTCTGCAGACACTCACGGTGGGCCTTGGGCTCATCGCTGACGCGGGCCTCGTTTTCATGAAGACACATTGATAATGGCTTTTCCGCTTCCTTGTTCATTTCAGCCACAAGATCTCACGTAGAAAGCGCCCCTGTCATTTCCCGGCTGACAAGTGGCAGTCTCAGCTCCGCAGATGGCGCTGTGTTACAGTTTTCCCTGAAGTCTGTCTCCCTTTCCCTTTCAGCTTCAGAAGGAGTTAGAGAAGGGTGAGCAGGACAATGCGGAGCTGCAGGAGTTTGCCAACGCCATCCTTCAGCAGATCGCAGACCACTGCCCCGACATCCTTGAGCAGGTGGTCAACGCGCTGGAGGAGTCCTCCTGACCCCGTTCCCGGGTGGCCGGGCGCCCCGCGAGGACAGCGCGTGCCTTCACTGTTCTCCCTCCGCCTTCCCCGCCTTCCGCTATGGGCCTTCTCTCGCTCATTTACTCGAGTCTGGGCTGGGTAACGGGATGGCCAAGCCCCAGTGAAGAACGGCCATGCGGGCCTCCACAGTGGGCTGCGTGGGGGCTGCACCGCCCTGACCAGGGCGTGGGGTCCAGACCTGGAGTCTCCGTGCAGGTCAGCAGCTTGCGGGAATGCTGCGTGGTGGCCTGATGGCCCAGTGTGATGTCAGTGTCCTGATATCACAGCAGGGTGCTTTCCCTGAGAAGGGCGAGGACATCTCAGAAAAAGTATTAAAAAAAGAAAGAGCGGGGGTCAGGGTGGGAAGAGTGTAGGACAGCTCTCCACTTCACCGTCTCTTGGATCGCTCTGTCCAGGGGAGCCGCAACCGGCCTGGTGACCCCACTCAGAGGACTTACCCCGGCCTGGCCCGGCCTGCTCCAGCCCTCTGCCAGTTCACAGAGGGACAGTCCTCGTCTCCTGCTCAGGGCCTTTGGCCATGTCGTACTCTGGTCAGATGTCAGTAGGGTAAGATGTGTGACAGGCAGCACCGTGGTCACCACCTGCAGCTTTGTGCCCGTGGACGATGACCGTCCTTGGGGCCCAGCTGGTCTCCGTGAACATCTCCCAGAATGCCGCCTGCCTTCCCAGCACCCACATCCCAAGCTCTTGCCACCCCGCGGTCACCTCCCACCCAGCTCTGTGCCCAGCTGGCCCTCGGAGTGCAGTGGCCGCCTGCCTGCCTCCTCCTGGCACACGGGGACGTTTCCTCTCCCACACGCGGTCCTTCCTCGTGCTCAGAGAACAGCCGTCAGAGGCCTCTGCGTGCACACCCTGCACACGGCCCTCGTCCTCTCCTCCGTGGTGGATTCTGAGACGCACCAGGGTGAGTCGGGTGTGAGCAGACCTTCCTCCCTGCTTAACCACAGCATCGCTTTTAGTCTTCCGGATGGCCGTTTCCCGTTGTACCGGGATCCGCGTTCAGGGCCGAGTTGGCCGCGGGATCCCACTCACAGTGCAGGATGCTCGTGTTTGCCGTCGCTGCCGGCAGCCAGCTGCGAAGGTCAGCGGGGTAGCCCCTCTCCCCGAGGCTGGGCGGGGACGCCCAACCGGCACACCCGGA
>NW_006201391.1:1717324-1720391 GCF_000334495.1 Tupaia belangeri chinensis
GCTGGAAAGGTCGGCGGGTTAGCCCCTCTCCCCGAGACTGGGCGGGCACGCCCAGCAGTCTCACCCGGATGGCGGCTCACCCGTCCTCCCTCAGCTGGCGGCCAGCCAGGATCACAGGTGTGCTCGGGTGTGCTGGCGTGTTGGGTCCTGGGCCTGTGCCCACGACTGCCCTGGGGCTCCAGCACTGCGAGCAGTGCCCACCCCGTGCCTGCAGCCCAGCCAGGCAGTGGTCCAGTCCCACGGGCTGTGTAGAACTCTGGCTCCTGTGACCAGATTGAGCCCCACACTTGCAAATCCAGCTGAAGGCGCTGGCATCTAGAAGGACGTCTCTCCAGGCCTAGAAGCAGCGCCGTGGCCGGCACCAAGACCAGGCCTAGAAGCAACCCCGTGTGGCCCTCCGACCGCCTCCGCCTCCGCCACCAGAAGCCTATGCTCGTCTGACGCCCGCTGGGCCCGTCGCTTTTGTCCTGCGTCCTCCTCCCGTCCCTGCTTCTCAGAGAAGGTGACGTTGCCTGTAACGCCGTAGCAGCCGTCAGCCCGGGACCCCTGCCACCTCCTCACCCTGCGCCGGCCCGTTAACGCGTACCACCACATCTCCAGCCCCCACTCCCCGCTGTACACCCCGCTGTCCCGAGAAGCCGCAGAGTGCACCCTGCCGAAGAGGGGCTGCTCATACCTCTCCCCGAGCTGCTGCTGCTGGCCGGGCTGGCCCGAGGGGCCGCAGGGCTAGACGTAGTCGTTTGTGGTCAGTTACCTCCGTGCACCGCCCGTAAGTCACAAGGAAGCCCCCGAGGTTCCCCACCATGGTGCAGAGAACCGTAGCTCCTAGCAGCCGCAGCACGACCGGGAAAGCCGAAGCCGGGGCCGGAGCGCGGGGCACGGCCGGCCCTCTCCCAGCTGGTCTGGAGGACAGGCATCCAGCAGTGTCCCTGGGTCACCAAGCGCAGCGCTGCCACATGCTCACTTGGCTGCGACTACGTCGTCTTCCGTTTCCTCCTTCAACTGTCCCCACGGCTCCCTCTCCAGAAAAACTGACAGAAGCCCTCTGACGGCTTCTGAGAAGGAAAGCTCCCGGGCAGTCAGTCTCCGACTATCCCCGGGGCCTCCTTGACCCCTCTTGGCACTGGCCCGTGTCTTGAACGACAGGGAGCTGTGGGGCTGCGGTCGGGCGCGTGGCACTGGGAGCACCTTCCTGGGTTCCGTCACTCATCGAGCTGTTGTCACTAACGCACAGCCCCGGTCACTCTGAGGCTTGTGGTTCCCTAACCCTCCTCTGGTTTCCATGGCTTCCCAGGGTCATTCAGCTGCTGCCGCAGGTGTGCTGTTCACACGGCCCTGCAGGGTGCCTGCGCCCCTCCCCACATCATCCTGTCGGCTAATCTGGTTGCCCCTTCGCACCTACAGAGGTGGACCCCAAGTCAAGGTCATCATAAAGACAGAACCGGCCAGGCGCCTACCAGGGGGTGGGCGTGGGCGTGAGTTTCTCGTCTTCACACGCCTCCACCCAGGCACCACTGAGGAGCTGACGAAGTGTCTGAGCTGGGCTTAGCGGGCCTTGAACACCGTTGGAAATGGAAAGCGTTTTCAGTGGGCTTGACTGTTCCGGGAAATAGACTGGGAATCCCCCAGATCCGTCTCGCCTTGACCTTGCACCTGTAAGTCGAGGGAGACTTGAGCACGTCTCTCTCGTCTCACCTGGGGCCAAGGCTGCCGTCCGTGTTGACGGTGGCAGGGGGACCGGCCACATCTGGTCGACTGAAGTCTGGTTGGTTTTCCACAAGGACCTCGGGTCTCACCCACTCCCCAGAGTTAGAGAAAAGGAGGAAAACACGGTCCCAAAGTGTTGGCCAGCTGCTGGACTGACCCCTCCCCGTCGCTGGCCTGTGGATTCGCTGCTCGAGTCCTGCTGGCCCAGAGCCACCCCATTGTCCTGTCTGTGCTGCCGCACAGCCCACTGGCTGCCCCGGCGTCTCTGAGGAAGGGCATCGTGTGTCGCTCGCATGGCAGTCCTGGGCCAGTGGGCCCGTGTCAGCACCCCCTGATTTCCAGTCTGCCTCCGCACCCCCATCTCCCTCCTGCCGGATCAGACCGTGGGGCGGGGCTGAGGAGGACGCTGGCACTGGGGCAAGCTGCCCTTCGCAGACCTGCAAGACCACCCATCACTGCCAACCCAGGGCTCTCAGGAAGTAGCTTCACGCTCAAAGAAATGTTTTGGAAGAATTTGGAGTTTCCCCAAGGTGAACGAGGGAATCCCCGGGCAAGAAACAGGTATATCCCAGGGAAATCCTTCTGAACAAAATGGCTGTCCCTACCTACTCTTTTTAAGCAAAACTGTTTCCAAACTTTTTAGTGTCAAAACTGTAACCAAGCGTCTCCTGGTTTTTCCAACGTGTTTGGCGAGTGCTGTGACCCTGTTGTAGGTATTTCTCCTCCTGACTCTTGGGGGGAAGCAGTTTTAGGGGTTGATTTGGGGAGCGGGTTTTCGTCCCATCCCACCTCCTCTTCTGTTTCTCTGCTTGTCGATGTCGTCCATGTGATTCAGAGACCGGGGCAGTCCCATTGTGTCCATTGTTGAGATTATTAAAATATTAAAAAGTAGCTGTAGAACTGAACGTTTATAAAGAGCCGTGTTTAAAAATGCAAACCAATATTATGTTAATAAAGGAATTCAAGCTACGGGGCGCCGGGCTCCCCCCTCCCCGGTTGGTGCCGTGGCAGCTGAGCTACCGCTGAGGGGACGCCTGACCCCTCGGGGTGGGCGACTGCCTGGGGCAGACAGTCGAGAATGAGGGGCCCGGAGATTCGTCCTCAGGCCCGTGGGTAGAGGGCTCGCAGTCTGCCCCCAGAGCCCCCCGGCCCTCCCTGGTCCCAGCTCAGTGTGCCTAATACCGTGTGGTAACTGGGCCTGCCGGACCCCACCCCTGGCAGGCCACAGGACCTCGCTCCTGCCCACTTGGTGCTAAATCATCCAGCGACCCCTCCGGCACGGCGGGCTCTGGGCCACCCTCGGCCGACTGAAGTGCACTCAGATCCCAGGTCCTCTGGCTCCAGGCCCTGGATGCTCCCA
>NW_006201391.1:1720413-1722520 GCF_000334495.1 Tupaia belangeri chinensis
CACCTGCTGCGGCCACAGCCTCCCGGGCGGCCACAGGGGGACCAGGCCCGCTCCCAGCTGCCGAGAAGCGCTGCTCCCGTAGCTTGAGTTCCTTTGGGTAACAGCCGCGGACACGGGGCGCTGGCCGAGCGCGACGCGGCCTTCCTCGTGTGTGTCGTTGCTGGTGTCGTGTTCACCGACAGGATAAGACGTTACAGAGAACTCGTGTCATACTCAATTTGCCTTGATAATTATTGTAAACACTTTGTTCATGTTTTCTTTTTTATTCACGAACTAAATCCATCAGGAATTATAAAGTTATTTAAAAACGTGTGCTGTGTCTTGGCGTGTCACCCAGTCCTAGTGTCCAGGCGAGCCGTGCCCTCCAGGGCTGGGAGGCAGCACCAGCCCGGCGGTCCCCGACGTGGTTCCCACCGCCAGAACCGACAGCCAGGGGGGCCCGCCCGCAGCCCCTCCCGCAGGCCTGGGGACTAGCGTCCTCCCAGCACCGCCAGGCCTCCGCATGGGCAGCCCGTGGTCGCCTTCCAAGCCGGCTTCCGCTTGCTTTTCCTTCTTTACCCCAAACCCCGAGCCAAGCTCTGCGTTTCGGATGCAGCCGTGTCCAGAGCTCAGAGGGCACCGCACCCAGGGCCGGGAGCCTCCAGCCGAGCTCACGTGCCGCGAGGGCTGCGCCCCTGGGAGGGCGTGTTGGAAGCAGGGCCTGGGCTCTGCGGGTGGGCTCCAGGGCGTCAGCCTGGGGTGAGGGTGAGGGCTGCCTCAGCTGGCACCGCCTGCTTGGCAAAGGCCATTCTGGGGATTCTTCGATGAGGACTCGTTTTCTGCCGAGCCTCATCTTCGTGTCTCCCTGGGAAAGGAGGCGGGAAGCCCGCGTGCTGCGCCCCCTCCGCTCTCGCCCGGTCACGTGGGTTCTGCCGCCCACTGTGCTGGGGCTCGGGGTCAGAGGTCATCTGGAGGGCCTGCAGGAGGATCTCCCTCCAAGCAGAGCTGCTGGCGGCCAGCAGGCGGGGAGCCCCTGCGAGGCAGGTCCAGACGCCGTGAGCAGGTGCAGACGGGATTGCTCCTGGGGTCACATGAAGCAGCAACAGTTTTACCAGGCGTGGGTCGGACCACGCAGTGAGAAACCAGGGCCCGTGGAAGGCTGTGGGTACACTCGGCCGCCCCCAGGTTTCCTTCCTCTTTCTAGTTACTCTGGTCTGCCAGGGCTCGGGTCTAAGGAAGACTTACTTATGCTATAGGGCACGTGCACCCGCTGGCTAGATGGTGCGAGAAAGTGAGGAAGCACCCCCAGGGGAGACGGCCACACTGCAGTCCCTTCTCCCTCCTCGGGGGTTTGGCCATGCCCACGCACGCACTCCGCGTTTTTCAGTCCACCAGGCCTGAACTCGAGCCTCGCAGTTGGCCGTGTGGGATCCAGCCACCTTACTGTCCACACCACTGGCTAGCCCCAGAGAACTTCCCATCGAGAATGCCGTCGGTTAACTTGGCTTCCCCTCTGGATGGGGGAGCCACCACTGACGTTGGAGGTGGGCTTGCTCAGGCTGGCCCCGAGGTGGCTTAGACTAGGCAAGCCCTGCGGTGGCCGAGTTCCGAGGAAGCCGGTTGGAGACCCACCTGCTTTCCTGGGAAGAGGCTGGCTGCCCCTTCACCTCTCAGCTACTCCTCCCCTCGCTGTCTGCGTTGCAAGCCGCACGTCGTAATGAAGGTAATTCGTGATTTTATTTGTTCCTTTTCGGAACATTCTTTAGGAAATACTAAAGCATACAATTGCTTTCTTCCCTTCTGCAAGCTGCTTTAACATAATCCAGGGCCGCCCTGGCACGGCAGCGAAGCACTGTGCATTGAGAACCCGACCCCATGCAGCCACCTCCAGTTTGAACCCTAGCCCCTGTGGGACGAAAAGCATGCTGGGCACATGTGTGCATGTGCCCCAAACCCTGGTGGGCTGCCCCGGGAGTCTGTCTGGAGTGCGTGTGCCCTCTGGCAATAAAAATAAATGAGTAAAGTATCCCAGTTGTGCACTGGGGAGTGGGGGCGCAGGGGTAGTCGGGATTGGCCATGAGTCAGGGCAGGTCGGTCGTGGGGCAGGTGGGCGCATCGACCCACCCCT